>NW_028227257.1:91199910-91799910 GCF_978045245.1 Mus caroli | reverse complement strand
GAAAATTGTAAATCAGCAAAACCGAATCTCAATGTCATATACAATTAAAGAAATAGAAAGTTATACCTACTTTATATTTAACAGTAATAATGCTCTAAACATAGTATTAAATCATTTTTATCACTTTTCCTATTTTAACTCTATCATGATCTGGTGAACCCTATGCCATTTTATTTTTGTATGTTTTCAAAATAGACATAAATAGATATACAACAGGTCAGGGCTGCACATGAACAAAAAATGTATCTCAACAGTGTTACATATTTCTGAAGCTCATACTTTAATAAAAGGAACTTAAAACCTTTGCTGATAAGTTAATTGTCAATGTAATTGCCACATAATTTTTAAAAATATCATATTACATAAATAACTGTGAGTAAATTATGTCAGGAATTCAATTTATAAGTGGAATTTGAAAATACCATATTTTGTGCTGAAAAAAATTAGTACCTTGAAGAATTGTTTATAATCAAAGCACTCTTTCTAAACATTTACACACACAAATATATATACATACATATATATGTGAATATATATAAACACACATATATATGCTATTCATAACATTTTTGTCAGTATTCAAATATTTCTGGGATGTCATATTTCCTTTAAAGTGCTTCATCATTTCATATATATATATATACATATATATATATACACAATATATATATATGTATATATATGTGTGTGTGTGTATATATATATATACATGTATATATATACTATTCATAACACTTACTTTTGTCAGGATTCAAGTATTTCTTACATGTCATGTTTCTCTTAAAATGCTTCATTTTTCTTATCTTTGACCTATAAGGGAAACAAAACAGTAGATGTTAAAAGAACCTATCTTTTCCATGAAGCTTTAACCCAATGTAGCTTTGAAAGATTTACTGCCTGAAGTACTTTAAACTGAAAGAAAAGAAAGCCTAAGGGGAACAGTCTCAGGAGGTCTTTTTGCAATATGTCTAGTCTATGGTTATGAATGTGAAGGTCAAGCCAACACTAATTAGTGGTCACATATTGAGGCTTTCTTTTATGTACTCTTAAGAACTATGGCAAAATATAATGGAATTATATAATGACATGTAATAAATGCTGGATTGCTTTTCAATTAACTGCATCACTGTGCTAATAGAGTAAACATAAGTCTATTAATATTATCAATATTAAACACAATATTCAAATTCATTGTTATTATATGAAAACTTCCAAACACTTCTCAATGTTTAATTATGCCCACTGGAAATTTAGAAGACATGCAGAGTACTGTGTGTTAATAGGGACTCACAGGCATTAGTGTAATGCTGAAAGTGGAAAATTCTATAGGATGTAATGTGTTGTCCTTGTTTTTGATATGTGGAGTTACTTTTACCCTTGTCTGAAGCAGCTGGAATAATTTGGGCAATTAAAACTGTGCATTTTTATAAACAATTCCTTCGTATGATTTAATTGTTCTACCAAATATTCACTTATGATAAGGTCTGGATATAAAACTACAAATGCAAGTCTGTCATAGTGAAATATGTCTGCAATCATCCATCCCTCAGGGGACTGAGTCAGGAGGATTGACACAAGCTTTAAAACAACTTGATGTTCCGTCAGAGCTCTACTTCAACCAGGACTACAGAGTAAGGCTCTGTCTTAAAGTGGCACACAAAACACTATTTACTAGGGATCTGGGAAATATGTTGCTCTAATAATCAATTCTCACACATTTACATACAAGTAATTTCCCATATCTTTGTATATATTTCATTTACTTGTTTTAAAATTATTCTGGTTCCATTTTTCCTTCTTTTTTATTTTGCTTTATTAATCCTATTTACCTCTGTTTGTGTAGCATTTCAATATACAAAGTTTTTTTTTTCATGTCTTCACGTTATACCTTCTCAAATATACTCCTTATTAAATTCCCATTTAGCATATGTTAAAAAGTTCTATTTCATTTTTTTTTTGTTGTTGTTGTTGTTTATAGGTTTGCATGTTTGAAGGCACGACCATTTTTTCCTTTTGGTTTTTTTTTTTTTTCAATTTTTATTAGATATTTTCTTCTTAGCATTTCAAATGCTACCTCCAAAGCCCACTATGCCCTCCCCCCTGCCTTGCTCCCCAACCCACCCACTTCTGCTTAATTTTTTTATGTTCATGTTATTTGATTACTAAATACCTTTACAGCCACATTGCAGACCAGACTCTAGAGAGTATTTTATCATTTTTTAAGATCAATGAAATTCATAACACTGCTTAAACACATTGAAAACGAAACCTGTATTCACCTGATTTAATTGTCTTCTTGGAGGCTTACTGCTTTCTTGCTCTTTCTGAAATCTGGCTGACTGGTTTAAGTAATATATTTGGCTCAAACTGTTCTCCAAGCTGACTGCTTGAACCTGGCTTCTCTCAGCTTCTCACTGAATTGATCTGCTTGACCTCAAACTAACTCTGGCAATTGGTTCTAATCTTCTTGGACCTTCTCATTCTATGGTTTTTCTCTCTTCACCTGTGTCTAACTTGTTATCTCTTCAACCTATATTTGTTAAACTATCCCAGTAAAAAATAGTAAAAACTGCCTCCTCTCTCTGCACTGCTTTCATAAGTTTGTTTTTTCCTATGCTGTTCCCTTGAGGACTGGGCATATCTTATCTCTGATTCTTTTTGCCAAATCTTTCTCAAATTTGTCAATTTCTGTGTCCTTCAATGAGATTGACATTCCAACATGGCTGCTTTCTCTTACCTTCATTGTTTGGGATTGAATGTATGTATTGAGGGTGTATCTGTATTCCACGTAGAATTATAAAAGGTCTGTGTTACAGCCAGTTCACAGAGACCTAGATGGTCTTTGGAAGTTATTCCGTTCAAGAGTAGCAACATAGTTGGATTAAAATTTCTTTACACATTTCCTTTTTTGATTTAAACTAAAATTTTACAAATTTTAACTATAACAATAATTAATTCCAAGAACTTAACAGTCCAAATAGTCTTGAGGAAGATTTATTGATTTGATGATCCTTTATAACTGCAGTCCTGAGCATCTGTCCTTCAGCAAATGTCAGTATCAGCATCAAGGTTTTCCAATTGGCCAGTGTCATGAATGATCTGTTCTTTTGCAGCCACTTTACTGAGCTTTCTTCATGTAGAGTGGTAAACTTCATTTTTCTACATTATCTGTGTTGCTGTCTTTCTGCTTCTCTTCCTTTTTTTAATCATGCCTTTCATGTGGATGTTTCTCTTATTCGGTTTTGATATTTATCAATTAAACTATAGTACATAAGATAGCACTATAGCATCTTTAATACCTAGTTTAGTTTTCTGTAGTTGCTTTGTGGATTGCTGACAGAAAATATCTGGATCACATTGTTTGTTGACTGAGTACAAACTAACCCCCTTAGGGAGTTTCCCATAAAAAGGGATTGCTTGAAATATCTCTTGATGAACTGTCTTTATGAGCTTAATCCCTACACTTAACAAACCTTCTATGAATCCCAGAAGGGTGTGGTCTTCTAGAGCATTTTCTTGGAACACCCTATTGAAAATCCCTTTTCAAGGAGCCTGTCTCTTACAGTGGCTACAATGGACATTTGATGTCCAGGACTATTGTCTATTGCTTTTCCAATTCCAGTTATCAGAGTCAGTATCAGCTATGTCATAATCCATTCAGCCATGGTTGTTGAGTGAGGTTTTAAAAGTATAAGAACTTTTTAACATTCTGCATTATATTTTTGGAGTCAAAGTTTCAATTAAAACCCAGCTAACATCTGGATCTAATATTGTCCTCTTTATAGGACATATTATCTATATGCATTAATTCATGTAAGACATCAGTGAAAGTTTGTTTGGGACTTTTATTAATCTTTATGAAGGACATAGACATCTTTCCTTTTCCTATACCTTATCCCAGGCTCTTAAAACTAACAAAGACAGTATATAATAAGAGAGTCATAAAAAATGCATCTAGTGTTTTAAATCAGCAAATTGCCCTTCACCTAACAAGGGATCTTTCACAATATTAACATCTCTGGGCATATTACAATATTTCATAGTTGCAGCTTCTTCTAGCCACTAAGTCAGTTGTTATTGAGAATAGTTTAACTGCTATTATATCATCCCAGTTTTGGGAGATATTCTTCTTTTGTTTAGCTCAGGTATTTTATATCTGTCTCACATTGGAAGGGTGTATTCCATAAGCTAATATTGATCCTATACAATGTTTAAGGCTATATATTTTAAGAAGAATTCAAACTAGCTGCTCATTTTGTCATTAGTTACCATAGGTACAAAATTAAGCACTTCTCTTCCTCTATCTCTTATCTCTCAAGATTTTGCATTACCACAGCTAATTTTTCTTGTACATCTATTTATGTTGTTGTGCAGTTTGTTTTCAAACTTTTTTTTTTATTCTTTTTTTCATTTTTTTATTCGGTATTTATTTCATTTACGTTACCAATGCTATCCCAAAAGTACCCCACATTCCCCCCCCCCAACGACTCCCCCAACCACCCATGCCCACTACTTGGCCCTGGCGTTCCCCTGTATTGAGGCATATAAAGTTTGCACGACCAATGGGCCTCTTTTTAATTGATAGCCGACTAGGCAAACTTCTGATTCATATGCAGCTAAAGACAGGAGCTCTGGCAGAGGGCGGGATACAGATTAGTTCATATTTTTGTTCCACCTATATGGTTGCAGATCCCTTTAGCTCCTTGGGTACTTTCTCTAGCTTCTCCATTGGGAGCCCTGTGATCCATCCAATAGCTGACTGTGAGCATCCACTTCTGTGTTTGCCAGGCCCAGAGCATAGTATCATAAGAGTCAGATATATCTGGGTCCTTTCAGCAAAATCTTGCTAGTGTATGCAATGGTGTCAGCATTTGGAAGCAGATTATGGGATGGATCCCCAGATATGGCATTCTCTAGATGGTCCATCCTTTGTCTCATCTCCAAACTGTGTATCTATAACTCCTTTCATGGGTGTTTTGCTCCCAATTCTAAGAAGGGGCAAAGTGTACACACTTTGGTCTTCATTCTTGAGTTTCATGAGTTTAGCAAATTGTATCTTATATCGTGGGTATTCTAAGTTTCTGGGCTAATATCCACTTATCAGTGAGTACATATTCTGTGAGTTCCTTTATGATTGGGTTACCTCATTTAGAATGATGCCCTCCAGGTCCATCCATTTGCCTAGGTATTTCATAAATTCATTTTTTTAATAGCTGAGTAGTACTCCATTGTGTAAAAGTACCATATTTTCTGTATCCATTCCTCTGTTGAGGGGCATCTGGATTCTTTCCAGCTTCTGAAAATTATAAATAAGGCTGCTATGAACATAATGGAGCATGTACCCTTCTTTTTTTTTTTTTTTTTTTTTTTTTTTTTTTTTTTTTTTTTTGGTTTTTCGAGACAGGGTTTCTCTGTGTAGCCCTGGCTGTCCTGGCAGTCACTTTGTAGACCAGGCTGGCCTCGAACTCAGAAATCTGCCTGCCTCTGCCTCCCGAGTGCTAGGATTAAAGGCGTGCGCCACCACGCCCGGCTGCATGTACCCTTCTTACTGGTTAGAAGATATATGCCCAGGAGAGGTATGGCAGGATCCTCCAGTAGTACTATTTCCAATTTTCTGAGGAACCGCCAGACTGATTTCCAGAGTGGTTGTACAAGCTTGCAATCCCAACAACAATGGAGGAGTGTTCCTCATTCTCCACATCTTCCTCAACATCTGCTGTCACCTGAAATTTTTATCTTATCCATTCTGACTGTAGTGAAGTGGAATCTCAGGGTTGTTTTGATTTGCATTTCCCTGATGATTAAGGATGTTGAAAAAATTTTAGGTGCTTCTCAGCCATTCAGTATTTCTCAGGTGAGAATTCTTTGTTTAGCTCTGAGCCCCATTTTTTAATGGGGTTATTTGATTTTCTGGAGTCCACCTTCTTGAGTTCATTATATATATTGGATATTAGTCCCATATCTGATTTAGGATAGGTAAAGATACTTTCCCAATCTTTTGGTGGCCTTTTTGTCTTATTGACAGTGTCTTTAGACTTGCAGAAGCTTTGCAGTTTTATGAGGTCCCATTTGTCAATTCTCAATCTTACAGCACAAGACATTGCTCTTCTATTCAGAAATTTTACCCTTGTACCCATATCTTCGAGGCTTTTCTGTTCTTTCGCCTCTATAAGTTTCAGTGTCTCTAGTTTTATGTGGAGTTCCTTATTACACTTAGATTTGACCTTAGGACAAGGAGATAGGAATGGATCAATTAGCATTCTTCTACATGATAACAGTCAGTTGTGCCAGCACCATTTGTTGAAAATGCTGTCTTTTTTCCACTGGATGGTTTTAGCTCCCTTGTCAAAGATCAAGTGACCATAGGTGTGTGGGTTCATCTCTGGGTCTTCAATTCTGTTCCATTGGTCTACTTGTCTGTCACTATACCAGTACCATGCAGTTTTTATCACAATTGCTCTGTATTACAGCTTTAGGTCAGGCATGGTGATTCCACCAGAGGTTCTTTTATCTTTGAGAAGAGTTTTTTTTTTTCCCCTAGGTTTTTTGTTATTCCAGATGAATCTTCCAATTGCCCTTTCTAATTCGTTGAAGAATTGAGTTGGAATTTTGATGGGGATTGCTTTGAATCTATAGATTGCTTTTGGCAAGATAGCCATTTTTACTATATTGATCCTGCCAATCCATGAGCATGGGAGATCTTTCCATCTTCTGAGATCTTCTTTAATTTATTTCTTCAGAGAAATGAAGTTCTTATCATACAGATCTTTCATTTCCTTAGTTAGAGTCACGCCAAGGTATTTCATATTATTTGTGAGTATTAAGAAGGGTGTTGTTTCCCTAATTTCTTTCTCAGCCTGTTTATCCTTTGTGTACAGAAATGCCATTGACTTGTTTGAGTTAGTTTATATCCAGCTATTTCATTGAAGCTGTTTATCAGGCTTAGGAGTTCCCTGGTGGAATTTTTAGGGTCGCTTATATATACTATCATATCATCTGCAAAAAGTGATATTTTGACTTCATCCTTTCCAATTTGTATCCCCTTGATCTCCTTTTGTTGTCTAATTGCTCTGGTTAGGACTTCAATTACAATGTTGAATAGGTAGGGAGAGAGTGGACAGCCTTGTCTAGTACCTGATTTTAGTGGGATTGCTTCCAGCTTCTCACCGTTTACTTTGACGTTGACTACTGGTTTGCTATAGTTTGCTTTTATCATGTTGAGGTATGGGCCTTGAATTCCTGATCTTTCCAAGACTTTTATCATGAATGACTGTTGGATTTTATCAAATGCTTTCTCTGCATCTAACGAGATGATCAGGTGGTTTTTGTCTTTGAATTTGTTTATATACTGGATTACGTTGATGGATTTCCTTATATTGAACCATCCCCGCATCCCTGGGATGAAACCTACTTGGTCAGGATGGACGATTGTTTTGATGTCTTCTTGGATTTGGTTAGTGAGAACTTTATTGAGGATTTTTGCATCGATATTCATAAGGGAAATTGATCTGAAGTTCTCTAGTTTTCTTGAGTCTTTTTGTGGTTTAGGTATCAGAGTGATTGTGGCTTCATAGAATGAGTTGGGTAGAGTGCCTTCTGTTTCTATTTTGTGGAATAGTTTGTGAAGAACTGGGATTAGATCTTCTTTGAAGGTCTGATAGAACTCTGCACTAAACCCATCTGGTCCTGGGCTTTTTTTGGTTGGGAGACTATTAATGACTGCTTCTATTTCTTTGGGGAATATAAGGCTGTTTAGATCATTAACCCGATCTTGATTCAACTTTGGTAACAAGTATCTGTCTAAAATCTTCTCTATTTCATACAGGTTCTCCAATTTTGTTGATTATGGCCTTTTGTAGAAGGATCTGATGGTGTTTTGGATTTTTTTCAGGATCTGTTGTTATGTCTCTCTTTTCATTTCTAATTTTGTTAATTAGGATGCTTTCCCTGTGCCCTCTAGTGTATCTGGCCTAGGGTTTATCTCTCTTGTTGATTTTCTCAAAGTACCAGCTCCACATTTGGTTAATTCTTTGAATAGTTCTTCTTCTTTCCCTTTGGTTGATTTTATCCTTGAGTTTTATTATTTCCTGCTGTCTATTCCTCTTGTGTGAATTTGCTTCCTTTTGTTCTAGAGCTTTTAGATGTGCTGTCAAGCTGCTAAAGTGTGCTCTCTCTATTTTCTTTTTGGAAGCACTCAGAGCTATAAGTTTTCCTCTTAGAAATGCTTTCATTCTGTCCCATAAGTTTGGGTATGTTTTGGCTTCATTTTCATTAAACTCCAAAAAGTCCTAAATTTCTCTCTTTATTCCTTCCTTGACCAAGTTATTATTGAGAAGAGTGTTGTTCAGTTTCCATGTGAATGTTGGCTTTGTATAATTTAATTTGTTATTGAAGATCAGCTTTAGTCCATGGTCATCTGATAGGATGCATGGGACAATTTCAATATTTTTGTATATGTTGACGCTTGTTTTGTGACCAATTATGTGGTCAGTTTTGGAGGAGGTACCATGAGGTGCTGAGAAAGAAGGTATATCCTTTTATTTTTTTTTTAGGTTAAAATGTTCTGTAGATATCTGTTAGATCCATTTGTTTCATAACTTCTGTTAGTTTCACTGTGTCCCTGTTTAGTTTCTGTTTCTATGATCTGTCCATTTGTGAAAGTGGTGCATTGACGTCCCCCACTATTATTGTGTGAGGTGCAATGTGTGCTTTGAGCTTTATTAAAGTTTATTTAATGAATGTGGCTGCCCTTGTATTTGGAGCATTGATATTCAGTATTGAAAGTTCATCTTGGAAGATTTTATCTTTGGTGAGTATGAAGTGCCCCTCCTTGTCTTTTTAGATGACTTTGGGTTGGAAGTCAATTTTATTAGATATTAGAATGACTACTCCAGCTTGTTTCTTCAAACAATTTGCTTGGAAAATTGTTTTCCAGCCTTTCATTATGAGGTAGTGTCTATCTTTTTCCCTGAGATGAGTTTCCTGTAAGCAGCAAAATGTTGGGTCCTGTTTGTGCAGCCAGTCTGTTAATATCTGTCTTTTTATTGGGGGAGTTGAGCCCATTGATATTAAGAAGTATTAAGGAAAAGTAATTGTTGCTTCCTATTATTTTTGTTATAAAAGTTGGCATTCTGTTCTTGTGGCTGTCTTCTTTTAGGTTTGTTGAGGTATTACATTCTTGCTTTTTATAGGACGTGTTTTCTGTCGTTGTATTGGTTTATTCTGTTATTATCGTTTGAAGGGCGGGATTCATGGAAAGATAATGTGTGAATTTGGTTCTGTTGTGGAATACTTTCATTTTTCCATCTAAGTTAATTGAAAGTTTGGCTGGGTATAATAGCCTGGGCTGGCATTTGTGTTCTTTTAGTTTCTGTATAACATCTGTCCAAGCTCTTCTGGCTTACAAGCCTCTGGTGAAAAATCTGGTATAATTCTGATAGGCTTGCCTTTATATATTACTTGACCTTTTTCCCTTAATGCTTTTAATATTCTGTCTTTATTTAGTGCATTTGTTGTTCTGATTATTATGTGTCGGGTGAATTTCTTCTCTGGTCCAGTCTATTTGGAGTTCTGTAGGCTTCTTGTATGTTCATGGGCATCTCTTTCTTTAGGTTTGGGAAGTTTTCTTCTCTAATTTTGTTGAAGATATTTGTTGGCCCTTTGAGTTGAAAATCTTCATTCAGACCTACCTCTATTATTCTTAGGTTTGGTCTTCTCATTGTGTCCTGTATTTCCTGGATGTTTTGAGTTAGGATCTTTTTGCATTTTCCATTTCTTTGATTATTGTGCTGATGTTCTCTAAGGAATCTTCTGCACCTGAGATTCTCTCTTCCATCTCTTGTATTCTGTTGCTGATTCTCACATCTAAGGTTCCAGAATTCTTTTCTATTGTTTCTATCTCCAGTATTGCCTCACTTTGGGTTTTCTTTATTGTGTCTACTTCCCTTTTTAGGTCTTGGATGGTTTTATTCATTTCCATCACCTGTTTGGTTGTGTTTTCCTGAACTTCTTTAAGGGATTTTTGTGCTTTCTCTTTAAGTTCTTCTACCTGTTTAGCCATGTTCTCCTGTATTTCTTTAAGTGAGTTATTAAGGTCCTTCTTGATGTCCTCTACCTTCATCACGAGATATGGTTTTAAATCCGGGCCTAGCTTTTCAGGTGTGTTGGGGTGCCCAGTACTGGGTGAAGTGGGAGTGCTGGGTTCTGATGATGGTGAGTTGCCTTGGTTTCTGTTAGTAAGATTCTTCCATTTACCTTTCGCCATCCGGTAATCTCTGGAGTTAGTTGTTATAGTTGTCTCTGGTTAGAGATTGTTTTTCTCATGATTCTGTTAGCCTCTATCAGCAGACCTGGGAAACTAGCTCTCTCCTCTGAGTTTCAGTGGTCAGAGCACTCTCTGCAGGCAAGCTCTCCTCTAACAAGGAAGGTGCACAGATATCTGGCTTTTGGATGTCCCTCCTGGCCAAAAATGAAGGCCCAACACAGGACCTGGCCCTGAAACTGTCTCCCCAAGTTGCTCCTGCAAAGCTCTCCTGGGCAGGGCGGACACCTATCCTCTGTCACGGAAGGTGTCCGGATGTCTGGAACCCGAAAAGGGGGCTGCCTCAGAAGCTCTGTGGCTCACGCCTGTCCCAAAAGCTGTTAGCTTCTGTAGTCCACTCTCTCATCTGTGCAGACTACTTTCTGCCGGAGTCTTAGAACCAAGATGTCTCCTGCCAATGCTCAGGCAAAACCCTTATTTTCAACCTTTTTTGACAAGAAATATATTAAGATTGTGATTGAAAATAGGGAGGGTTATATTCTAGTGGTCATAGTTGCAATCATTATTATGATAGCTTTTTCAAGTAATATATCCGTCCTTTCAATTCCTACTCTTGGTCTTAACAAATCTGAAATGGAATTTCCCATGCATAAATCAGGAAAATTCTGTCTATACTGTTAAAATTGTAATAGTTCTGGTCTTGGGACCTCCCCTTGAGCTGAATCCCACTTTGGGCCTGTCACTGGATCGTCTTTTCCTCAAGCTTCTCTCAATTTTTATCCCTGTAATTATTTCAGACAGGAGCAATTGTGGGTCAGATATATGACTATGGAATGGCAACCCCATCCCTCACTGTCTTTCTGCTGATGGGATCTATAAGATCTCTTTTCCTACTGTCAGGTATTTCATCTAATGTCCTTCTCTTTGAATCCTGGAAATCTCTCACCTCCCAGGTCTCTGGTCCAATCTGTGGTTGCCTCTAAAATCCCATTTCCTGAGGAGGCCTGTTTACCTTCTTTCTGCTGTCCCTCTGGGGTTCACTACTTTTCCCACACCAATATGCGATCACAATCACCTTTCCTCCCTATCCCTTCCCCACCTCATACAATTTTCCCGTCTCATACTTATTATAATAAAACTGACAAACAATTTTTGATATTACTTACTGTGGTAGTTTGAGTATGCTTGACCATGGGTGCCTGCATGGAGCCATACTTGCAACCATAATGATAATGAACTGACCCTCTGAAACTGATATCCAGCCCCAATTATATTTTTGCCTGTGTAAGAGTTTCCTTGATCATAATATCTCTCTTTTTAAATATTTATTAGATATTTTTTTATATACATTTCAAATTTCAAATGCTATCCTGAAAGATCCCCATGCTCTCTCCCCCCCCATCCCCCGTTCCCTACCCACTTACTCCCACTTCTTGGCCCTGGCATTCCCCTGTACTGAGGCATATAAAGTTTGCAAGACCAATGGGCCTCTCTTCCCAGTGATGGCCGACAAGGCCATCTTCTGATACATTTGCAGCTAGAGGTGCAAGCTCCAGGGGGGTACTGGTTAGTTCATATTGTTGTTCCACCTATAGGGCTGCAGATCCCTTGAGCTCCTTGGGTCCTTTCTCTTGCTCCTCCATTGGGGGCCCTGTGATCCATCCAATAGCTGACTGTAAGCATCCACTTCTGTGTTTGAGAAGTCCTGGCATAATCTCACAATAGAAAGCTGTAGCAGGGTCATTTCAACAAAATCTTACTAGTGTATGCAATGTTGTCAGTGTTTGGAGGCTGATTATGGGATGGATCCCTGGGTATGACAGTCTCTAGACGGTCCATCCTTTTGTCTAAGCTCCAACCTTTGTTTCTGTAACTCCTTCCATGGATGTTTTGATCCCAATCTAAGAAGGGGCAAAGTGTCCACACTTTGGTCTTCATTCTTCTTGAGTTTCATGTGTTTTACAAATTGTATTTTATATCTTGGGTATTCTAAGTTTCTTGGTTAATATTTACTTATCAGTGAGTATATATCATGTGAGTTCTTTTGTGTTTGGGTTACCTCACTCAGGATGATGCCCTCCAGGTCCATCCATTTGCCTAGGAATTTCATAAATTCATTCTTTTAATAGCTGAGTAGTACTCCATTGTGTAAATGTACCACATTTTCTGTATTCATTCCTCTGTCAAGGGGCATCTGAGTTCTTTCCAGCTTCTGGCTATTATAAATAAGGCTGCTATGAACATAGTGGAGCATGTGTCCTTCTTACCATTTGGAACATCTTCTGGATAAATGCCCAGGAGAGGTATTGTAGGATTGACAGGTAGTACTATGTCCAATTTTCTGAGGAACCTCCAGAATGATTTCCAGAGTGGTTGTACAAGCTTGCAATCCCACCAACAATGATCATAATATCTCTTAACTGCAATAAAATCTTGCCTAAGACACTTTAAACTGGAGTTGAAAACATTTCTCACTTGTGAAATATGTGTATCTAGCAGAGGAAAATCAAGAAAAAATAGTACTTCATACAGAGATGGTTAAGATTGGCCTATAACTGAAGAATCATGTATAATGGCTATTTTTGGTTGTAAACTGGAGCATGTCTAGAATTAATTAAAACACAAGTGGGCATAGTGAAGAGGAATTTTCCCACCCATATTTCAAACATTTGAAGGGGAAGGACCCATAACCAACTCATATCTTTTAGGTGAGGTGGGAATATTAACAATATTCTGGGACATGCCTTCATTGACACCTACAGGAGGGATTAAGGGAGAAGGAATTTCTGGCTTTAGAGACAACTAAGTTCTGTTTCTCTAGAGAACCAAGATACTAATAAGTTATTTCTAGTAAGAGAAAATAAAACTTAACCACAAACTGTAACTGTTTGCATATCCAGTCTGTTAGTCTATGTCTTTTTATTGGGGAACTGAGACCATTAATGTTAAGAGACACTAAGAAAAAGTGATTGAGGCTTGCTGTTATTTTGGTTGTTGAAGGAGGAATTATGTTTGTGTGGCTATTTTCTTTTGGGTTTCTTGAAAGAAGATTACTTTCTTCCTTTTTCTAGGATGTAGTTTCCCACCTTGTGTTTGAGTTTACCAATCCTATATCGGATAAAGGGCTAATATCCAATATATACAAAGATCTAAAGAAGTTAGACACTACAGGACAAAATAAAACTATTTAATGATGAGCTAGCGAGTATAAAAACGTATTCTCAATGGCAGATTATCAAATGGCCAAGAAGCAATTAAAGAAATCTTCAACAACTTAGTCATCAGGGAAATTCAAATCAAAACAAACCTGAGATACCACATCACTACAATCAGAATGGCTAAGAAAAAAAACTCAGGCGAAAGCATATGCTGGCAAGGACATTGAGAAAGACCAAAACTCCTTCCTTGTTGGTGGGATTGGAAGATGGATCACCCACTCTAGAAATCAGTCTGGAGGTTCCTCAGAAAATTGGATGTAGTACTGGCTGAAGACCCAGCTATACCATTCCTGGGCATATATATATATATATACGTAAAAGGTGCTCCAACATATAGCAAAGACTCCACTATATGCATAGCAGTCTTATTAATAATATCAGGAAAGATGCTGGAAAGAACACAGATGTTCTTCACCAGGAGAATGGCTACAGAAAATGCAGTACATTTACACAATGGAGAACTACTCAGCTATTAAGAACAATGAATTCCTGAAAATCTTCGGCAAAAGGATGGAGCTAGGAAATATCATCTTGAATGAGGTAACCCAATCACAAAAGAACACACATGGTAAGCACTCACCATGGTTATTAACATAAGTGGTTATTAACAAAAATCTCAGAATACCAAAGATACAATTCATAGACCATATCAAAATCAAGAAGAAGAGTAACCAAAGTGTGAATGCTTCAGTCCTTAGAAAGGGGAACAAAATACTCATTGGAGAAAATATGGAGATGAAATGTTGAGCGTAGACTGAAGGAAAGGCCACCAAGAGACTACTCTACCTGGGGATACATCCCATATACAGATTCCAAATCCAGACACTATTGTGGATGCCAACAAGTACTTGATGTCAGGAATGTGATAAGATTGTCTCCTGAGAGGGTCTGCCAGAGTCTGGCAAATAAAGAGGCAAATGCTCACAGCCAATCATTGAACTAAGCATGCGGTCCCTAATAGAGGAGTTTGAGAAAGGAGTGAAAAAACTTAAGGAGTTTGCAACCCATAGGAAGAACAACAATTCCAACCAACCAGAACCCACAGATCTCTCAGGGACTAAACCACCAACCAAAGAGTACTCATGGAGTGTCCCATGGCTCCAGCTGTATATATAGCAGAGGATGGCCTTGTCGGATATCAGTGGGAGGAGAGGCCATTGGTCCTTTTTCGTTTAGATGCCACAGTATAGGAGAATGCCAGGGCTGAGAGGCATGAGTGGGTTGCTGGGTGGAGAAATACCATCAGAGAAGCATGGGGGACAGGGGATGAAATAGTGAGTTTCCAGAAGGAAAACCAGGAAAGGGGATAGCATTTGAAATGTAAATGAAGAAAATATCCAATAAAAGTAATATGCAAGTTCATGCACAATAGCTTGCGGGTTGCTAAAGCAATAGAGCTTCTAGAACAGGGTCCCTTCGGGCCTTCATCCTCATCCAGGAGGTCAAGCTGAGTTCCAGACCTCTGTGAACCTTCCCAGCCAGAGGAGAGTTGTCTTCTAGGGAGGGCTCTCACCCCATATCTCAGGTGTGTTAACCATCTTGTATCCCTGTCTCACAGAGACCAGTCTGCACAGGATTGTGCTTGGTCCACAGAAGCATTAGAGTCTCTTGGGCAGGGTTCCTGCAGGTCTTCATCTTCAGTCAGAAGGCTGGATACACCAACACACCCGAAAAGCAAGATTTCAATTTAAAATCGTATCTCCTGATGCTGGCAGAGGATTTTAAGTAGGGTATTAATAACTCAATTAAAGAAATACAGGAGAACACTGCTAAATATTTATAAGTCCTTAAAGAGGAAGAAAAAAAAAAACCCTTAAAGAATTACAAGAAAACACTGCTAAAGAGCAAGAAGAACTTAAGGAGGAAACACAAAAATCCCTTAAATAATTACAGTAAAACACAGACAAACCAGTGATGGAATTGAACAAATCCATCCAAGATAAAACAATAGAAGTAGAAAGAATAAAGAAAACCCAAAGAAAGACAAATCTGGAGATAGAAATCCTAGGAAAGAAATCAGGAAATACATCAGCAACAGAATACAAGATATGGAAGAATCTCAGGTGCAGAAAATTCCATAGAAAACATGGCCACAACCATCAAAAAAATGCAAAATGGAAAAAGAACCTAACTCAAAACATCCAAGAAATGAAGGACACAATGAGAAGACCAAACGTAAGTATAATAGGTAGAGATGAGAATGAAGATTTTCCAATTAAAGGGCCAGTAAATATCTTCAACAAAATAATATAAAAAAATTCCCTAATCTATAGAAAAAGATGCCCAGGAACATACAAGAAGCCTAAAAAACTCCAAATAGACTGGACCAGAAAAGAAATTCCTCCGAACACACAATAATCAGAACAACAAATGCACTAAATAAAGATAGAATATTCAAAGCAGTAAGGGAAAAAGGTCAGGTAACATCTAAAGACAGACCAATCAGAATTATACCTGACTTCTCCTCAGAGACTATAGAAGCTGGAAGATCCTGGTCAGATATCACACAGACCCTGGTGGGAAGAATTTGCTTCTTCTGGATGCTATCTTAAAGAATTGCCTGCCTTGATTTCAGTGACACTAGCTTGTGTCTTTCAGAGACTCCCACACTAAACTTCTATTCATAACTTACCATATTTCTGGAATACTAACCAACTGCCCCAACTTCTGTAGCCTGTAAGACAGTGAATTAAAATTTTACATAATAAATCCTCAATCCTCTCACACTATGTAACTTAATTTCATGATTCCTGCTGTCTCAATCAAAGGAGCATGGGGAAATAGGCAGGTGAGAGAAACAGAAATTCAAACTATTCAATATTTGTTATTATTCTCTATTACACCTTTCTACTAATTTTAGTTCAACATAAAATCTTTTAAGTTTTGGGTGCATGTGGATAGCTCAACCTAATCTCATTTCACAACTTTACATGATAACATTTGGGGAATGTATGTATAGTTTAATTCTTCTTCAAATAATCATAAACTGTAAGATATCAAATGCATCATTTTCTTCTAAACAAAATTAATGCCGTTGCCATAATCATTTCTTATAAGGAATTCACTGATTTTTGAAAATGTTCTTTATTCCAATGATAGTATTTCATATTTATCATAACATTAAAACTTTAAATATAATACTTCTTTGCAAGTATTAGTAAAATATTCTAATAATATAGTCACACATTACATAAGATCATATTAAAATCTACATATTCACCAAATCTCTAGTAAAGCATCTCTGAAACCACAAATGTAGAAATACTTCTCACCTGTTAGAGGACTTGCTAAGTGAATCTCAATGTACCTAATTTTCAGAATCTGTTTGAATTTAGGCAATATAAAATGAATTCAGTATCTAGACAGGAGTTCAGATACAAAGGTGTTGCCACATGTATGAAAGCTGCTAGTGAAGAAAACCAGAAATGAATGAATAGGAACTGAAGCTGACACTAGCAGGAAAGAAAAACAAGAGATAACATATAATTAGTAAAAGAGAAACTTGTAGCATGAATCCCTGCTTCCACAAATTGCCCTAAATTAGCCTTCCTTTTTTCTATTTTTTCTTTTCTTTTTTTGGGGGTGGGGAGGGGGATGTTAATAGAATTATCCATTTTTATTAGGCTTTCATTTTAGTAACATTTCAAATGTTATCCACTTCCCTGTTTTGCCCCCCCCCCACTTGAAACCCCTTATCCCATCTTCCCTTGCCCTGTATCTATGAGGGTATTCCTCCACCCACCCACACCTCCCTTTCAACCCTCAAAATTCCCTAAACTGGGGTATAGAGCCTTCACAGGACCAAGGGCCTCTTCTCCCTGTGGTGCACAACAAGGCCATCCTCTGCTACATATATGAATGGAGCCATGGGTCCCTCTCTGTATAATCCTTGGGTGGTGGTTTAGTCCCTGGGAGCTATGGGAGGTCAGGTTGGTTCATATATTTGTTCTTCCTATGGGTTGCAAACCTGTTTAGCTCGTTCAGTCCTTTCTCTAAGTCCTCTATTGGATACTACATTGGGGACCCCATGAACAGTCCAATAGTTGATTGTGAGTATCTGCTTCTGTATTCATCAGGCTCTGGCAGAGCTTCTCAGGAAATAGCTATAACAGGCTCCTGTCAGGATGCACTTCTTGGCATCCACAATAATATCCGTGTTTGGTGACTGCATATGGGATGTATTCCCAGATGGGGCAGTCTTTGGATGGCTTTTCCTTCAGTCACTGCTCCACACTTTGTCTCCATTGTGCTCCTGTGAATACTTTGTTCCCTCTTTTAAGAAGTACCAAAGCACACACTTTGGCCGTCCTTCTTCTTGAACTTCCTGTGTTCTGTGAATTGAATCTTGGTTATTACAAGCTTTTGGCCTAAAATACACTTATCAATACACTTGTCAGTGAGTGTATAACATGTATGGTCTTTTGTGATTGGGTTACCTCACTAAGGATATTTTCTAGTTCCATGCATTTTCATAAGAATTTCACAAATTCATTGTTTTTAGTGGCTGTGTAGTACTCCATTGTATAAATGTGCCATATTTTCTATATCTATTAATCTGTTGAAGAAAATTTGGGTCCTTTCCATCTTCTGGCTATTATAAATAAGGCTTCTATGAACACAGTGGAGCATGTGTCTTTGATATATGTTGGTCTTCCTATATAGAGGAAGGGAGCAAGGGAGGGAGGAAGATATCATACCACACATAGTGAACTGACAAGGTATTTGCAAATATTATTATGGAGGGAATAGCTGAATGATGAAACCAGAAGGCTGTCCTACAGCCCATGGAGAATAAATTTTCAAGATCCCAAATTGTTAATATCACTTAGGATTAGTAAGAATACAGAGCTCTGAATCTCACATTAGAAAAACAATAAAACAAACAAAAAAACCCAGTCATTTTAGTTTGCTTTATTAACTCATGTCATTAGAAACAAAGCATGACTTCTTTTTTAAAGTTTATGTATGTATGGAAAAAAGGGGGGGAGGGATTTAAAAATGTCTAAGAGACATGAGATGAATTAAGTCATAACTTGGGAAAAGAATAAAAAAAAACCAATAAAGTAGGCAAGCTAGAGATTTCTCCAACTTCTTTTAGGAGGAATAAGAGAAAATTAGGCTAAGTAAGTTACAAATCAAAAGGATACAGACACAGTTATGAATTCCGTAAACAATTGAAGGAGCAATAGAGAATGACCAAATGTCAGGGCACATAGCTTACGATTTGGATTCTTGTCTGGAATTGGAACTAGAAAGAGAAGAAAAAGAAAAGATTTCTGACTTGCAAGGCAGAAAGCAGGTCAACCTAGCAGTTAGGGTCTTGAGCAACTAAATATATTAGAAAGGTTAGAGTATATAAATTCCTATCTCATCCAGTAGACAGTCAATCCTCCCATCTTAATATGTTTTCATGTGCATCATGTTTCTTTTTTTCCTTCTGAAGTCATGCTATTCTACAGATGTTGTAAAATAGAATTTTTCTCCTTATCATAGGAGGTCATCAGACTCACCTTGTCCATTGAAGCTCCCTGGAGACTTTGTTAAAGGTATTATCAATCTATTGAACCATTTGTAAAGCAGATTATTGCTGGTTAACCACATTCTTTCAAAATCAGAATAGTGATTAATTTGTTCCTTTCTTCTTTAATATTAAAGTGTTAGAACACACAGAATAATACTCAAAAAAATAATAGTTATCCATCCTCAATAACTATAAAATGTATTAATTTTTAACTGGATATCTGGCAATTTTCATGAAAAGACATTAAAACTAGCTAGCAAGCAATTTTTATAAAAAGAAATATTAAAAAAAATACAATTTTCTTACAATAAAATCTTGGAAATTTCACTTTATTTTCTCAGATATTTGAACAAAATGAGATCTGCATCAAAGCTGTGTGAATATACAGCTTGTCCAGAGCATTTTTCTCTTTTTTCTAACTATCCTTAGACACAGGCCTGGAAGCTTCCAGCTTCTGACCAATTGAATCCTTCTGTATGGCTGATTCAATCAGACTTTTCTCTGCTTCTTTCTGAATTTCTATGTTTGACCTCATCCTAACTTTGCCAATATATTCCAGTCTTCTCCCTTCCTCTCATTTTCTGGCTTATTCTGTTGTCACCTGTCTCTAGCTTGTTTTCTCTATTTCTTATCTTTGTCAAATGAGCTGCAAACATTCCCACTGATTTTCCTACATAGATCTTAAGTAACCTCTACTTCATGTGCTGTTCACATGAATGGAGGCATGGCCTATGTCTGACTCATTGTGTCAAATCTTTCTCTGATTCATCATTTTCTTTTCCCCTCAATTAGATAGCACTTTTAAACATGACAGCTTCCTTCTATAAACTAACCTTAACTTCATTGTTATGGATGAAATTTTATTAAAGGCATGCCTATCGTCTGATGAGATCATACATAACTCAGAGCATTCCTGCATACCCTCAAGATCACATAGTCCTACAAAGTCTTCAGAGTGATCCTTTTCCAGAATACTCATGTTGCTGGACTAAAATTCTTCTACAAACTCTTTAATTTTTAAAGCCTTCAAGTATTAATTTGCCACTATCACATTTTATATACTTTTGTTATTTCAGCCACTTTGCTAGTCTATTATATGCAAGATGACATTTCTTGTAATAGAGACCAAAGTTATAAAATCATGCTGCCTTCTAATAAGGTACAACTAGTCTATTGTTATGTATAAATGATAACCAGATCACTAAAAACTAAGACAAAAGCTGCTGTAACACTCTAATATGTGCTTGGACTTTAGCCATGAGAATGAAATAAGAATCATATATAATGATATCCAGTTCCAATTTAGTAACACACTTATTGATCATCGAAAAGGAGATGGAAGCTACCCCATGCTTGTGGGTGCTGGCTGGATGCTTTCTGATGAAAATTAGGTAGATATTATAATGAAACAAATGGGCATGAAGTAGATGATGTTTTATGCACATAGCTCATTGGGCTTGGCATAACTATATCTACTAAGCAGTAAAGAAGGAGGATTATTAATTCCAAAGGTATGTGGAGAAAGATCATCAAATTCAAACATCATGAACAAATTAGTTCAAGCAAATGTATTGATTGTCCTACATATATAGTCTCTCTGTAAAAGTAGGGTTAAAAAAAGTTGAAGTTGGATGTATGGAAGAACATGTTTTGTAACTCAGGGGTAAATTTGGTTTTTATGGGGAATTTGACAAGCAAAGGGATGGACTTAGAAATATAGAAGCTTTGTGATCAAAGCCATGGTTGTAAGGTTGTCATAAGAAGGTAGTCATAACAATAAGTAGTAATAAGAAAAGGTCATCATAATAATCTTTTGGAACAAAGCAATAGTTGTTTGGCCTGGGACAGGAAGTACAAAATCAAATGTAGGTAAGGTATAGGTGGGGCAGAGCACAATTCTCGAGAATCAGACTCAGTAATAAACAGGAATAAATCTATAGTTTGTCATGACTGTAAGATTTTTTTTAACTCTAAGGAGGCTATGCTTAGTCTGATAATAACCTACTCTCTCTCTCTCTCTCGCACACAAACACACACACACACACACAAACACACTGATGTAGAGGCATGACCTGCAGCGTGTCCCTCTGTATGTGTTTGTGTATGGCTGTGTATTTATATGTATAGATGTACTAAATAAAACACTGTGCTTCACCTTCTCAGGAAAACATTGCATTTGGCATGGGGGAGAAAGTAACACTTATCAACATTGCTGGTCTGCATAATAGGGTGTTATCTTTTAAATAAAGAAGGTAATAGCTCTGAGGGTGTTAAAACTGTATGTAAATCATGTTTGGAATATGTTAAGCATTCACAGTAGAGATAATAGAGGAAAAAGCATGAAAGAGGATTATCCAGGTCACTCCGAGATAATTGTGTCAGGACACATGAACATGGTAGTTAGAAATGAAACATAGTTTGGTATATGTAGAATATGCTACAGACATTAAACATTAAATTCTGTTCATAAAAATTTAAAATGGAAGACATAAGTTGGTATAATAGAATGTTGGGGAAAATTAAGGGCCATAGGAACTTAAAGAGCTGTGCACCTTGTTGTTTGATGGAAGTCTTTCAAAGCTAGGAACTGAAAATTTTGATACAAGTAATAAAATTCATGGTAAAGGTTGTTGATATGTTGACAATGTGCTTATAAATTTTATGCTAAGATGACATGATTACGAGTGGGGCATTTATTGTCCTTGAGTTCCTTAGCTGTAACTCTCTACTTTTCTGAGCATGTAAGAGTCATGATTATGAGCTTAGTAAGAGTCAGAACTTATATCCAGGTTTTCTTTTAGCTTGCCTGTTGTATTAATGATTAACCGAGGCAGGCACCTTCAGTGTCACAATTCTGTTAATAATGTACCTTGAATATATTATTTTCCTTATTTCAAGATAGAACTTCATGGTGTAAAGTGAACATATTGAGGGGCATTTCTATACACACTTGAATATTTTATAGATGTGTTCCAACCTCTGAGATAGACAAGACTATCAACCAATATGTCTATTATGATTTTTTCTTTAATCCATGGGGTTAGACTGTTCATGCTTAGGGTATACTTCTTAAATGACCGTGCTTAGAATTAGATTCATTCTATTTTACAAAAAGGAGTTAAAATACAACAGTAGTTGGTATTGGTCATGTGATAAATATTCATATCTAAAGGCTGCGTGTGTTTTTTTAGAACCTGAAATAAAATGCAACATTTGCCACGTGTGCAATAAAAGTATGAATTTTATGGTTGAATCATGTTATATGCTAATTAGAGTTTAGGTCTATTCCACAGCAGAGAAGCTGAGCTTGGTACTGTGAGCCAGAACAAAAATTTATAAATAATAAACATGATTGTAAATGTCATAAATCTTAGTTAAGACCAAACTTCTATTGTTTTGTTAAATACGTGCGGTAAATATGTCAAATATAAACATCTGTTTTTATGTCAATTGACTACTGTTTTCAACAGCCTTGTTCATGGAGGAATATGTCTTTAAATAGTGGTTGGCAGTTAAAACAGAGAATCTGACATAACTGAAAGACTGAAATACTTGAATCTTGTTATAGCATGGAAGCTAAATGCTCTGACAGGTTCATAAACTTATAAGCAGTTTTGGGGCTCAAGGAAAATTATGGCAGAGGTTTAGGAAAAAAATAAGAGCAATGGGAAAGCACAGAATATTGAATAATAGCATTTGAATCAGAATATACATGTTAATTATCATAAATATATCTTAATATGGCATTAAAGAGAATCATTCACCAAAAGTGATAAAACAATACTGCCATGGATTGTAGGAAACATGTTATAAAGAAATAAATCATACTGTTCCAAAAAAAGATGCTACACTGTATCAATCCATAATATATGTGCATAAATAATGACAGAGCTCATTCTATTTTGGAAGAGGAAAATATTTTTCTTTAATACCCTGGACTTTTGAACAGGTGCATGCTTGAAGGACTGATTTAGATGAATTACAAAGTGTGTTGACTTTAGCTTTCTCTCCCTACATGATTCTAAGAGAAGAATACCTCGGTGAGGAAATTATGTATAGAGTAAATTCAGGAATTCTGACTGAGAAAAGACAAAAGCTTTGATAAAGAGAAGTATATCAACAAAAAAAGTTAAAACACTAAGATGAGATACAGAGAATATTGCAGAAGCACTATATAATACATGAGAAAAACTGTAAGTACAACAGTAATATTTTGCTAGTGCAGATAATAAACAAGTAAGATTTTACAAAGGATGTACTAAGGCTAGATTCTGTCTTTGATAGGTAAATAGAGTTATTTATTGATTGTTTTCATTTCTCTAAAAACTATTTTTTTAAGAATTTAGGTGCATCAGGATAATCTATAATTAGAAGCACAGTAAGTAGGAGGATATGAAAGACAATTAAAAGTTGAGGTTATGCTGTGCATATGGTGACACATGCCTTTAATCCCAACCCTGGGGAGGCAGAGGCAGGCAGATTTCTGAGTTCGAGGCCAGCCTGATCTACTAAGTGAGTTCCAGGACAGCCAGGGTTATAGAGAGAAATGCTGTCTCAAAAAAACCAAAACAAAACAAAAACAAAAACAAAAACAAAAAACAAAAAACAAACAACAAAAAAGTTGAGGTTATAATTTAGTGTTATACTAAATGTTGATTATACTTAAAGGTCCTAAGTAAAAATAAATGAATATAAACATATAAGTATCATTTCGAGTGTTTATTTAGCACTTACATTTTTCTCAGTTTGGTTTTAGATTTGATTATTTTTTCATTATTTATTTCCTGTTTTAAATATATCTTGACTGCAGTTTCTACTCCTTTCACTTTTCCCTAACTTCTCCTACATTTCTATTCAGAAAACAAAGCAAGCCTCCCAGGGATATCCACAGAACACGGCTTAACAAGATACAAGAAGACTCGGCACAAACCCTCATATCAACTCTGGAGATGGAGAATCCCAAGAGCTGATAAAGAGCCAAAGACATCCAAATCATATTTTAGGAGACCCAATAAAACACAAATGTAACAACCATAACATATATACAGAAGACCTAGCACAAATCCATGCAGGCTCATTTTTAAGAAACTTTTCTAGAAAAAATAAGATATAAAATTATGCATTTAATTTATGTGATACTTGTATATTATACTCATAATCTTGTTCAATGTAACTATGAAAATCTAATTGTTTTACTTTTTATAAAGAACTGCTATCAAATGCAGGATTTTCTGTAAATAGTAAATATCTTTAGGATTAGCAGCATTGGACATTGAGGGAATTTTGGTATTCTGTCTGTTTTTTGCTTGCTTGCTTACTTGTTTGGTTAGTTGGTTGGTTGGTTGGTTGGTTTTAGTTTGTTGATTTGTCACCAGAATCTTCCTGGAGGGGAAGAAAACTGAGGGAGGGGTGTATATATGAGGCATTGACACTCAAACACAGTAACAGGAGCAAGCTAGGCAAGGTTGATTAAGTAAAAATGAACTGGAATTAGGAGAAACCTTTGAGTAAATCGACATAAAGAGCGTCACAAGAAAACATATAGGAGATGGGAGAGCAAAGCATCTATCATGAAAATGTCTCATGAGACATGCTGTCTTAAGACATTTGTGCATTACCTGAGTGATTTTCCAGCTGTGAAATATTATATTTCTTCATTTATACCAAAAATTTATTCATATGACAATTGCCAGGTGCTAAAGCATTGACAGGAAGATTTACAAAACCTGTATGTCCTGCCGAATTTCCCAAATTCAAAAGCCAATAATCATTACAGCACACCTGTTCAAATATAGTGAGTACTGATGGTATAGAATTAGATCTAAATCTGCTCTGTAACAGGAAGGAAAGGAAATATGCGAGCTTAATGTGTTCAGAAAATATTACATAGATGTATGAAAATGCCCTTACATAATCCAATATCATGCTCATGAATATATGACAAGAGGAAACATTAAAAAATAATAAATTTTAAAACCAACAAGTGAGAAAATGGAATTAAATTCCTACTATTAACAAGGTTCTTTGTAATTCATTTTGAGACAGAAGATTAAAGTTGTTAGAGATTTATTTCATTATCAGTGTGTGTGTGTGTGTGTGTGTGTGTGTGTGCATGTGTTCATGTGTGTGCTGGGGATGCTAGTAAAGGAACTTAGGCTATCCCCATCCTATCTGTATCCTCTATCAAGCCAAGACAATTCTTGCAGCCTTTCCACCCACCCGATCGCCTCTGGATACACTTGTACTATGTAGATTAGACAGAGCATTACGTTTTTCCTTTAGCACATGACTTTCCCCCAAATCGTTTGAATTTTCTGTAATCTGTCAAATAATAGCTGACCTAGGAACATCAAAGCAGAATCACAATATTCTTTCACTTACTTCAACTCTGAGTGACAGCCGAGACCACACTTTGTGCATGGCACTTTTCATCTCACTGTTTCTCAGAGTATAGATAAGGGGATTCAACATTGGGGCAATCACAGTGTAAAACACAGATATTTCCTTATCTTTGTTCTCACTTCCTGCAGGTAAAATATAGGTATAAATGCAGGGCCCAAAAAATAAAACTACTACCATTACGTGTGAACTACAGGTTGAGAGTGCTTTGCGCTTCCCTGCAGATGATCTTGTCCTCAGAGAATACAATATAAGTATGTAAGAAACAAGTAGTACAATAAAAATGGCAACAACCACCATCCCAGAATTGGCAATTGTTAAGATACTAACAACATGAAGATCTTTACAGACCAATTTCAGAAGGGGCTTGATATCACACAAGTAGTGATTGATGAGGTTGGGACCACAGAACGGCAGACTGAGCACCATCAGTAGTAAAGCAATGGAGTGCCAGAACCCCAGTATCCAGGCCGTGACAATCAACATATCACATCTCTTCCTGCTCATGATAACCATGTAGTGCAGGGGCTTGACAATGGCAACATAGCGGTCCAAGGCCATGGACACCAGGATGAAGATTTCCACACCTGCCAGCAAGTGGGCAGTGAAGAGCTGGGTCATGCACTCATTATAGGAAATGTTTTTTCTTTTTGCTGCCAAGTCCCTGATGAGCCTAGGAATCACAGTGGAGGTGTAGCAGAGGTCCATGAGGGAAAGATGGCAGAGAAAATAATACATTGGTTGTTCGATTAGGTGGCTGCAGGTGATGGTGAGTAGGATGACAGAGTTCCCCATTAAGACAGCCAGATAGCAAAGCAAGAACAAGAAAAAAAACAGCAGCTCTATTTGTCTATTCTCCCAAAGACCCATAAAAATGAACTCTGTGACATTTCTATGATTTTCCATGAATTCTAGGTGAATCCACATGCAAGGCTGAAACTTAGTACATCTGAAATTAAACAAGAAAAGAGAGGGAACTTGATAGGCTTTTTTAACTTTTATAAGATCATATATTGAATAACAAAAGTCATTTTTGATTTATTTATATGCATTGACTAAGCCCATTGGGAAAGTATATAAATATACACCTAATTCTTAATTCAAGATTATTAATAGTGGTATTCTATACCTAGAAAATTTCATAAATATTTTATACATATTAAACTCTGATAAAGTCAAATGGGTTCTGTACTGATATACATTTTACATATTCAACAAATACAGAAATGGCAGGTATAACTGAATTACAGAAACTCCTTAAGAAGACATAAATCTAAGCACTGCATATTTTGCCCAATTCCATTTTACTAATTTCTCTCTCATATTTTTCAACACAAGAAGAGTTCCACTCATTTTCCTTCCTCATAAAATGATTGTATTATATTACATTGTTTCTGCATTATTAAATATATAAAAGTTTGTAAGTCTCGATTCTGTGTGTCACATGATTTAAATATATGTTCTGAACTCATAGATAGAAACTTATACATTATTTGGAATTAATACCAATTTTCTAAATAAGGTAATGGTCTTAATCACAAAAGTAAACGGGCATGAACAGACTGAAAGTACTTTCAGTGTTTCTCCTTAGGTGATTCCAAAAAATCCAAAAGACCACAACAACAACAAAAACAAACTTAAAGACATAAAACAGAAACAGTCTAGGAATAAATAATTTGAGGTTACCATGTCTGGCATTTAAAGAGAAAGTATAACTTTTATATTTCTGTAAGAATGTAAAGACATATTTTAGAGATAACTGGTAATATGCTATAACCACTCCAGAGTGCTAATCATTCCTCTGGACTGTCCTGTTTATTTACTCTCATACTGAGTACATAGTAGCTATGGTGAGGTTGATATCTTAGGATATCAAGGGAATAAGTTAACTATATCATGTTTTAACAATATTTCAATGTCCTTCTCAACAAAATCATACTTTATTTCTAATAGAATATATACTTTAATGAGTTTTTGAGTTGAGGTAGTAGGGGCAAAATTTTGGCAAGGGTCTATAGCACTCAATTCTTTGGTTTTGATTCTATAAATGAGGTTAGCTACATTCCCCCTGCATCAATTAGTGAAAAGAATTAGGGCTCTTGTTTTGTGTTTCCTCACTAAGAGATTGGTTGACAACAACTTGACAACCATTATTTATTACACAAAATAAAATACTGAATTTTTTATAAATTTGTTCCAGATTCATACTATACAGAATAATCTGTGGATCGAACAGACAAAAATAAATAAATAAATAAATAAATAAATAAATAAATAAATAAATAAATAAATAAAATGAGTATAGACAAGAAAGGATCAAAACCATAGAAATCAAAAATCCTAATGTTTCCAAGTATTGTGTAGATATTGATGTAAGCATGAAACTTTTTAATATAATAATCCAGTTCTATTTTAGATGCATTACTCAGATGATCTAAGAAGTGCAACTCTATGTGGACAGAAAAGCTTCAAGCTTATTTTACAGAGTATCTATTAGTCGATCAAACAAATCTCAGTATGTAGAATCATCCACAATCTCTACTCTATTGGAGAGCCCCCTCTGTTCTTTTCATTTTAAGTTGACTATTATTGAAGTAAGGAAGAAAGGAAAAGAAGTAGGATGGGAAGGAATGAGGAAGGGAAGAAGGCACAAATAGAAACTTTCATAATCATGTTTTAGGTTTAGTAACATACCTTTTATTTAAATCTTTTATTTATTTTCTAAAAGTCTACAATTTATTTTTTAGTAGAATGTCCTCAAATACATATTGTTTTCATATTTTTTCAATGCTTTGTTAACTGCATCTTGAAAGGGAAAAATAGTCAGAAAGAAAACCATTGAAATGTGTCCTCTAAGACTTAAATAAAAGGATAAGACCATGTGAATGTGTGGCTAGTGTTAACCATCAGGAAGTATTTTCTATGATTTTTTGCCACTTTAAATAAGCTCATATTCTTTGAGAAAATTGTAAATCAGCAAAACATAATCTCAATGTCATGTACAATTAAAAGGACAGAAAGGTTTACATGCTTTATATTTAGCAGTAATAATGTGCTAAACATAGCATTAAATTGTTTTTATCATTTTTCCTATTTTATCTCCATCATGACCTGGTGAGCCCTGTGACATTATTTTTCGGCATGTTTTATAAATAAATATAACAGGACAGGACTGCACATTAACAAACAAGATATCTCAACTCTGTTACATATTTCCGAAGTTCATGCTTAAATAAAAGGGACGTTAAAGCTTTGCTAGTAAGCTAATTGTCACTATAAGTGCAATATAATTTTAAAAATATCTTATTACTTAAATAAATATTAATAAAGATAAGTCAGGAATTGAATTTATAACTGAAATTTGTAAATACCATATTCTGTGCAGAATAAAATTAGTACCTTGAAGACTTGATTATAATCATAGTTCTTCTAAACACACAAACACACAAACACACACACACATACACACACACACACACAAATATATATATATATACATATATATATATATATATATATACACACATATATATGCTATTCATAACACTTATTTTTGTTAGGATTCCAATATTTCTGGGATGTCATGTTACCTTTAAGTAGTTCCTCTTTTCTGATCTTTGACCTGTAAGTGAAACAAAACAGTAGATGTTAAAAGAATCTATCTTTTCCATTAAGTTTTAACTCAATGTAGCTTTGAAAGATTCACTGGCTGAAGTACTTTATGCTGAAAGAAAAGAAAACCCAAGGGGAATAGTCTCAGGAGCACCTTTTGCAATATGTCTAGTCTATGGTTATGAATGTGAAGGTCAAGCCAACACTGGTCACATATTAAGGCATTCTTTTATTTACTCTAAAGAACTATGGGATAATATAATTGAATTACATAATGACAGGTAATAAATGCTGGATTGCTTTTCATTTAATTGTATCACCGTGCTAAAAGAGTAAACCTAAGTCTATTAATATTATCAATATTAATAGACATGCAGTCTATTACATGCAGAGTACTGTGTTTTAATAGGGACTCACAGGCATTAGTGTAATGCTGAAAGTGGAAAATTCTATAGGATGTAATGTGTTGTCCTTGTTTTGAGATGTGGAATTACTCTTACCCTTGTCTGAAGCAGCTTGAATAATCTGGGTAATTGAAACTGTGCATTTTTACAAATAATTCCTTCGTATGATTTAGTTGTTCTACCAAATATTCACTTACTTATGATAAAGTCTGGATATAAAACAGCAAATGCAAGTCTGTCATAGTGAAATATGTCTGCAATCATCCATCCCTCAGGAGACTGTGTCAGGAGGATTGACACAAGCTTTAAAACAACTTTTTGTTCCTTCAGAGTTCTACTTCAACCAGGAATACATAGGAAGGCTCTGTCTTAAAGTGGCATACATAACACTCTTTACTAGGAATCTGGGAAATATTTTGCCCTAATATGCCATTCTCACACATTTACATACAAGTCATTACCCATATCTTTGTATATATTTCATTTACTTGTTTTAAAATTATTTGGTTCCATTTTCCCTTCTTTTTTATTTTGCTTTATTAATCCTATTTACCTCTGTTTGTGTAGTATTTCAATATACAAATTTTTTTCATGTCTTCACTTTATACCTTCTCAAATATACTCCTTATTTAATTTCCATTAAGCATATGGTAAAAATGTTCTATTTCTTTTTTGTTGTTGTTGTTATTGTTGTTTTTACAGGTTAGCAGGTTTGAAGGCACTACCATTTTTTTCCTTTTGGTTTTTTTTTCAATTTTTATTAGATCGTTTCATCTTTCCATTTCAAATGTACCCCCAAAACACCCTATTTCCTCCTCCTGCCCTGCTCCCCAATCCACCCACTCCTGCTTAATTTATTTATCCTCATGTTATTTGATTACTAAATACCTTTACAGCCACATTGCAGTACAGACTCTAGAGAGTACTTTATCATTTATTTAAGATCAAAGAAATTTATAACACTGTTTAAATACATTGTATACAAAACCTGTATTCACCTGATTTAATTGTCTTCTTGGAGGCTTACTGCTATCTTCCTCTTTCTGAAATGTGGTTGGCTGGTTTAAGTAACATTTTTGGCTCAAATTTCTCTCCTAGCTGACTGCTTGAATCTGGCTTCTATCAGCTTCTCACTGAATTGATCTGCTTTACCTCAAACTAATTCTGGCAATTGATTCTAATCTTCTTGAACCTTCTCATTCTCTAGTATTTCTCTATTCACCTATGTCTAACTTGTTATCTCTCCAACATATATTTGTAAAACTATCCCAGTAAAAAACAGTAAAAACTGCCTCCTCTCTCTGCACTGCTTTCTTTTTTTTTTTGTTTTTTTGTTTTTTTGTTTTTTTGTTTTTTTGTTTTTTTGTTTTTGTTTGTTTTTTTCGAGACAGGGTTTCTCTGTATAGCCCTGGCTGTCCTGGAACTCACTTTGTAGACCAGGCTGGCCTCGAACTCAGAAATCAGCCTGCCTCTGCCTCCCAAGTGCTGGGATTAAAGGCGTGTGCCACCACTCCTGGCCTCTGCACTGCTTTCTTAAGTTCTTTTTTTTCCTATGCTGTTCCCTTGAGGATTGGGCATATCTTATCTTTGATTTGTTTTCTAAGTCTTTCTCAGATTTGTCACTTTCTGTGTCCTTCCATGAGATGTAACATTCCAACATGACTGCTTCCTTCTACCTTCATTGTTTGGGATTGAATGTGTGTATTGAGGGTGTATCTGTATTCCAGCTAGTTATAAAATGTTTGTGCACAATCCATGTCAAACAGACCTAGGTCTTTGGATGTTATTCCTTTCAAGAACAGCGACATTGGTGGATTAAAATTCCTTTATAACTTTCCTTTTCCAATTTAAACTAAAATTTTACACATTTTAACTATAACAATAACAATAATTAATTCCAAGAACTTAACAGTTCCAATATCCTTGAGGAAGATTTATTGATTTGATGGTCCTTTATAACTGCAGTCCTGATCATCCTGTCCTCCAGCAAATGTCAGTATCAGCATCAAGGTTTTCCAATTGGCCAGTGTGATGAATGATCTGTTCTTTTGCAGCTACTTTACTGAGCTTTCTTCATGCAGAGTGGTAAGCTTCAGTTTTCTGCATCATCTGTGCTGCTGTCTTTCTGCTTCTCTTCCTTTTTTGAATCATGCCTTTCATGTGGATGTTTCTCTTATTCGGTTTCAACATTTATCAGTCAAACTATATTACATAAGGTAGCAATATAGTATCTTTAATACCTAGTTTAGTTTTCTCTAGTTGCTTTGTGGATTGCTGACAGAAATCATCTGGATCACATTGTTTGTTGCCTGGGTACAAGCTTAGGGAATTTCCCATAATAAGAGATTACTTCAAATATCTCTTGCTGAACTGTCTTCGTGATCTCAATCCCTATACTTACCAAACTTTCCATGAATCCCAGAAGGGTGAGGTCTTCTAGAGAATTTTCTAGGAACACCTTATCAAAAATCCCTTTTCAATTGAGCTTGTCTCCCACAGTGAATACAATGGATATTTGATATCTAGGACTACTGTCCATTTGTTTTCCAATTCCACAGTTATTAGAGTCAGTATCAGCCATGTCGGAATCCACTGATCCATGGTTGCTGATTGAGGTTTTAAAGGTCTAAAAACTTTTTAATATTCTGCATTTGTATTTTTGAGGCCAAAGTTTCAATTAATACCCAGCTGACATCTGGATTTGATATTATCTTCTTTATAGAACATTATCTATATGCATTAATCTAGGTAAGAAGTCAGTGAAAGTCTCTCTGGGACTTTTATTAATCTTTGTGAAGGACATCGATCTTTTTCCTTTTCCTATACCTTATCCCAGGCTCTTAAAACTACTAAAGGACAGTATATAATAAGAGAGTCATAAAAATTGCATCTATTGTCTTAAATCAGCAAATTGCCCTTCACCTAACAATGGATCTTTCACAATAGTAGCACCTCTAGGCATATTACCATATTCCATAGTTGCAGCTTCTTCTAGCCACTAAGTCAGTTGTTATTGAGAACAGTTTAACTGCAGCTAAATCATTCCAGTCTTGGGGAATAATCCTCTTTTGTGTAGCTCAGGTATTTAATATCTGTCTCACATTGGCTGGGTGTATTCCATAAGCCACTATTGACTCTTTAAAATGTTTAAGACTGTAGATTTTAACAAGAATTCAGACTAGTTGTTAATTTAGTTACAAGTTACCATAGGTACCAAATTAAGCACTTCTATTCCTCTACCCCTTGTCTCTAAAGCCTTTGCAGTACCAAAATTGTCTCTGAGGCTCCTGTGTTTTTCTTTTATCTGGACTCAAGCCTTCAGAATTTCCTGAGTTTCTCTAGGTTTCCATCCAAACTGAAAGAACTTACCCTTCTTGTGGAGCTGATCCCAGGAAAATTTTTCCTGTGTCACTTTCTATCAGATGTTTCCAGTCCTCTGCAACGTTTCTGTCAGATGTTCTCTGAGACAACACTTACACTAGGCAAATAGAAATTTCTTTTACAATACAAGGGACTTTAATGTGTTTAGAAGTTTTGGAGGGTTTTTTTTGAGCTTTTTTCATTCCTTTTTCTTTCACTTTGCAAGTTTTGACCTTTATTGCTTTTACCATTAACAATAAATAAAATAAATGTCCCAGAAATCACTCCATTGATGGCTTTATTATTTGAATAATGAGATTTCTAAGGCCTTTGCATTTTCAATTTGTTACAGTTTTGAAGTTTATGAGATTGCCTTACACTGATTCAAGCCCTCAGTATGCACCCTTGTTTCCTTCAGACATTCAGTTCCCTGTCAAGCTTCCTTCAAACTCATGCATATTTTTTTTCTTGGCTTTGCTTGCAATCTTTTTTCTGAATTTCCACACAATTATAAGTGCTTCATTGTTTCTAGACTTTGTTTCCTAAATAGCCATATGTGATTGGCATACTTTCCTTTATCCTTCACTTATAAAATATACATATCATGTATATTCCAACAAAATTACAAAAGCTGTTGTTTTTTCTTTATTTTTTACTCTCCATATTCTATTTCCCACCCCCATGCACCCTCTGACTGCTCCACATCCCACACCTTCTCCCCACCCCACCCCATTTCCATGTGGATGCCCCTACCCCCACCTCACCTGACCTATAAACTCCCTGGGGCCTCCATTCTCTTGAGGGTAAGGTGCATCATCTCTGAATGAACAGACTCAGAAAACTTCTACTGTATATGTGTTGGGGGCATCATATCAGCTGGTGTATGCTGCCTGGTTGGTGGTCCAGTGTTTGAGAGATCTCAGGAGTCCAGATTAATTGAGATTTCTAGTCCTTTTACAGGATCACCCTTCTCCTTAGCTTCTTTCAGCCTTTCCTAACTCAACAACAGGTGTCATCTTCTTGTGTACACTGGTTGGGTACAAATATCTGAATCTGACTTTTTCAGCTGCTTAAGGGGTCTTTCGGAGGGCAATCATGCTAGGTCTTTTGTGATTATTCCATAGCCTCAGAAATTAGGTCAGGCTTTGGGATTCCACTTTGTGCCTGTCACTAGACCTTCTTTTCCTCATGCTCCTCTTCATTTCCACCCCTGTAATTATTTCAGAGTGAAAGAATTATGGGGCAGATATGTGACTATGGGATGGCAACCCTATCCCTCACTGTCTTCCTGCTGTTGAGCTCTATAAGTTCTCTCTCCCTACTGTCCGATATTTCATCGAAGTTCCCTCTGTTTGAATCCTGGAAGTCTCTCACTTGTCTCTGGTGCATTATGGGGTCTCCTATGTCCTGAGGTTGCCTACTTACATTCTTTCTGCTGGCCCTCATGGGGTCAGTATTTTCCCTCACCCAATACCAGACTAGGCTGCCCTTTATCCCCTAGACCACCCCCTCACATCATCTAATTTCCCTGTCTCATACTTATTGTAATCAAAGGAATAAACAATTTTTTATATTACTTACTGTGATAGTTTGAGTATCCTTGACCCATGGGTACCCCCATGGGAGCCAAGTTTGCTACCATGATGATAATAAACTGACACTCTGAAACTGATATCCAGCCCCATAAATAAATATTTGCCGTTGTAAGAGTTGCCTTGATCATGATATCTTTGAACAGCAGTAAAATCTAGTGTAAGACACTTTAAACTGGAGATGAAAACATAAGTGAGAAATATGAGTATCTAGAAGAGGAAAATAAAGAAAAAATAGTACTTCTTACAGAGAAGTACTCTGGTTAAGATTGGCCTATAACTGAAGAATCATGTATAATAGCTATTTTTGGTTGTAAATCAGAGCACATCAGTAATTAGCTAAAACACAAGTGGGCACACTGAAAAGAAATTTTCCCCACCCCATATTTTAATCATTTGAAGTTGGAAGACCACATCCAATTCACATCTTTTAGCTGAGGTGGGAATATTAACATTATTCTTGGACACACCTTCTGTTGCACCTATATGAGGGGTTAAGGGAGAAGAAATATACTTACTACCTTTGTATCTTTGCACTCTCACTAGCAAGTCTTTTCCTTTCTGGCAGTAGAGACCACTAAGTTATGTTCCTCTAGATAACCAAGATACTAATAAGTTATTCCTAGTAAGAGAAAACAAAACATAACCACAAACTGTAACTGTTTGCATATCCAGTATGTTAGTCTATGTCTTTTTAGTGGGGAATTGAATCCATTGATGTTAAAGAACACTAAGAAAAAGTAATTGTTGCTTCCTGTTATTTTGGTTGTTAGAGGAGGAATTAGGTTTGTGTAGCTATCTTCTTTTGGGTTTATTGAAAGAAGATTACTTTCTTCCTTTTTCTAAGATGTAGTTTCCCACCTTGTGTTGGAGTTTATAATACTACAACAGATAGAGGGCTACTATCCAATATATACAAATATCTCAAGAAGTTAGACTCCACAGAACCAAATAACACTATTTAATAATGGGCTACATAGCTAAACAAAGAATTCTCAATTGAAGATTATCGAATGGTCAAGAAGCACTTAAAGAAATGTTCAACACCCTAAGTCATCAAGGAAATGCATATCAAAACAACCCACATCACACCAGTCAGAATGGCTAAGTTGAAAGACTCAGGTGACAGCAGATGCTGGCAAGAACGTGGAGAAAGAGGAAGACTCCTTCATTGTTGGTGGGATTGCAAGCTGGTACAACCACTCTAGAAATCAGTCTGGAGGTTTCTCAAAAAATTGGATGTAGTGCTACGTGAGGACCCATCTATATCACTCTGGGGCATATATATACCTAAAAGGTGGTCCAATATATAACAAGTACTCTCCTATAGTCATAGCAGGCTTATTTCTAATAGTCAGAACCTGGAAAGAACCCAGATGTCCTTCAACAGAAAAATGGATACAGAAAATGTGGTACATTTACACAATGGAGTACTACTCAGTTGCTATGAACAATGAATTCATGAAAATCTTTGGCAAATAGATGGAACTAGAAAATATCATCTTGAATGAGGTAATCAAATTACAAAAGAATACACATGGTATGCACTCACTGATAAGTGGATATTGACCAAAAGCTCAGAATACCAAAGATACAATTCACAGACCACATCAATCTCAAAAGAAGAAAAAACAAAGTTTAGATGCTTCAATCTTTCGGAGGGGGAACAAAATACTCACTGGAGGAAATATGGAGACAAAGTGTGGAGCAGAGATGGAAGTAAAGGCCATACAGAGACTGCCCCACCTGGGGATACATCCCATATAAAGATGCCAATCTCAGACACTATTTATATGCCAACAAATGCTTGCTGATAGGAACTTGATAAAGTTTTCTCCTGAAAAGATCTGCCCCAGCCTGGAAAATACAGAAGTGGATGATCACAGCCAACCATTGGAATAAGCATAGGGTCCCTAATGGAGGAGTTTGAGAAAGGAAGGAAAAAGCTGAAGGAGTTTGCAACTCATTGGAAGAACAATATCAACCAACCAGAACCCACAGAGCTCCCAGGGACCAAACCACCAACCAAAGAGTACTCATGAAGTGTCTAATGGCTACAGCTGCATATGTAGCAGAGGATCATGCCTGCATTGGCAGGCATCAGTGAGAGGAGAGGCCCTTGGTTCTGTGAAGGCTAGATGCCACAGTGTAGGAGAATGACTGGGCAGAGAGGCAGGAGTGGGTGTCTGGGTGGAGGAACACCATCACAGAAGCATTGGAAGAGGGAATGAAATAGCAGGTTTTCAGAGGGAAAACTAGGAAAGGGGATAATATTTGTAATTTACATCAAGAAAATATCTAATTACAAAATAGAAGATTCATAGTAGAGTAGAGCTGTCCACTTTGTATTAGCCAAGAACAAAATTAGAGAAAGGAAATGGACATTTCAGCATACTTTTCACAACTTGAATGATCTATCTCCTCTATTTTATAACTCCTCATAGTATCAATGGTTGTAGAACCAGCCTATGACCTATGACCTATGAGCCTATGAGAAACATTAGTGGTCAATAGCATAAGTGAAGTTCAGTTTGTTGTTCTTGCCTAATGAATTGGTCTCTAGATCCCAGAGCTCATTTAATGCCCAGGTTCAGATTTGTACGCACACAATCATTCCAGTTGATGTTTTATGAGAGGGGGATAAGTGTTGGAAATTCATATTTCATTTCATTTCCTGGATTTTTACATGCCCTTCCTCAAAATTACATAACCCTTGATTTTATTGAAAGTGTTCTAACTCACCTCAAATTAAAAAAAAAAAATGTAGGAACAATTTAAGATCATCTCAGAGAGCTGCTTCATTACAGATTGTCAGGGGAAGCCTTCACCTAAAACAGACATAACACAAAGATTATCTTACGAGGCATCTCTCTTCTTCCTGCTCCCACCCACACTTACTTGGCTCTTAATCAAACAAGGATCCTACTCTTTCCAAACTCTGCTTCACTCTTCTACTCAGGAGGACAATATCATCTGACACCATGAAGAGAAATTTAGACATCGTCTTGACTTCATTCTTTCCTTTCTGTACTGGTATACTGGCAGGGCCCAGACATTCCAAGAGGAGAGGAGAAACCAAGTCACAGCATTTGGCCAATATTCTGATGTCCCCGTCTGTCCTGGCATACAGTGGATCTCTGATGCTCTGGAAGGAAACATAGACTGTGGACCTGAACCAGAAATACTCCATATTGTCCTCCCTAAGGCAATGTATTGGAGAGACAGAACTAGCCACCACACATATAGGTATATACATATGTATATGTACATATATGTGTATATATATATATATATATATATATATATATATATATACTCATATATATGCATGTATATATTTTCTGTTCAGTTCCTATCATGTTACTTGTATATATGTTTTTAAAGAGACCATTTGTCTCTGGACAACCAATTGTTATGCTCTTCATTGGTGGATATCATTTCTCCCACTTACAAATGAGATAGGCAGCGAACTCATGGAGGCATTTCCCCAACTGAAGCTCTTTTCTCTGTGATAACTCCATCCTGTGTCAAGGTGACACAAAACTAGCCAGTACAGGGGTGAACCAGGGATTATATATTTCTTGAGTGATTGAATACCTAGGAAATAAGAGTCACTGGCTTAAGACTCAGGGCTATCTAGATACCTCATTAGTATGGAGACAAATTCCAGGTGATAAACTACATGGCTGAATGCCTATGATCCTTTCAGTGGAGTGTCCTGATTATGTGTTCCAGAGTAGTTACAGAGACAGAGAGGATGCAGCTTGACTCCTGTTATTCTTTTTTTTTTTGGTTTTCGAAACAGGGTTTCTCTGTATATCCCTGGCTGTCCTGGAACTCACTTTGTAGACCAGGGTGGCCTCGAACTCAGAAATCAGCCTGCCTTTACCTCCTGAGTGCTGGGATTAAAGGTGTGCGCCACCATGCCCGGCGACTCCTGTTATTCTAAAATCTGTGAGATTCCTGGGGTTTGAGCTCACTGAACCTTGGCAATTCATATGCCTTTCTGGTAGCATGGTTCCATTTGACATACAAGTAGAGACCACTGTAGAAAGCAGGAATCTTGAATGGCTGAGAAGCACCTGAGGAAATGTTCAATGTCCTTAGTGATCAGAGAAATGAAAATCAAAACTACCTTACACCAATCAGAATGGAGAAGATCAAAACCATAGGTGACAACACATGTTGGAGAGGAGGTGGAGAAAAGGGAACACTCCTCCATTGCTGGTTGGATTGCAAACTAGTACAACCACTCTGGAAATCAATCTGAAGGTTCCTCAGAAAATTGGAAATATATCTACCTGAAGTTCCAGCTATATCTCTCTTGGGAATATACCCAAAAGTTGCTCCACCATGCCACAGGGGCATGTGTTGCATTATGTTCATAGCCAGAAGCTGTAAACAACCCAGATGTCCCATACCAGAAGAAAGGATACAGAAAATGTGGTTCATTTACAAAATGGAATACTACTCAGCTATTAAGAATGAAGACATCCTGCGATTTGTGGGCAAATTGATGGAACTAGAAAACATCATCCTGAGTGAGGTAGCTCAGACCTAAAAGGACATTCAGGGTATGTACTCACTAATGCCCCCTCCCCCCAAAAGTACAGAATACCCAAGATACAGTCCACAGAATTCAAAAATGTCAACAAGTTGAAGTACCAAGTGAGGATGCCTCAATCCCACTTGGAATAGAGAAGAAAGCAATCACAAATGTGGAAGGAGGGAAGGACCTGGGAGGGAAAGTGGGTAGGTTGGAGGGAGTGGTGCAGAGAGGAGATCTGGTATTGTGTGAGAGAAAGGACTGAAACCCTGAGAGCCAGCAGAAAGAATGGAAACAGGAAACCTTGGGAGATAAGAGGTTGGGGGACCCCCCCAGAATGCAACAGAGACCTGGGTGGTGAGAGACTCTCAGGACTCAAAGGGAGGAACCTTAGATGAAATCCAGACAGTAGGGAGAGGAAAATTACAGTGGGGTGGGCGTGGGGTGAGGACATGGGGACATCCACATGTAGACAGAGGGTGGGGAGGAGTTATGGGGTATGGGATGAAGAACAGTTGTAGGTGGATGGGGGGATAAAATGTGGTATGGAAAATAATTAATTAAAATAATTAAAAAATAAATATAATACATATGTGATCTGTATTACACATACACACACACACACACACAAATTACTCACACAACTAAGATTCAGGCAACATTGAAGAAGAGAGGGAGAAAAGACTCAGAACCAGAGAATAGAGGACTTTGCTATGAGATTGCATCTCCTTGTAACAATGGAAACTATATCCATAAAGTCTCAACAACATAGTTGTGAAACATGAGGTGAATACAAAAAAACCACAAATGGACATGCCAAATACAGTGTTGTTTGTTTACACATTTACTTATTTATCTATAGAAAAGGTACCACGAATGATGTGATTAGAACTTCTCTATGATAGCTATCTCTGAGAAAATATCCATTTCCTAAAATAGAGTAAAATTGTTGAGGTATACAGACTTTCTAATATTTTCATAACAGTATAATAGTAGCTATTATGTCTGTGATGATGAAGGGCAAAAAATCTTTATTTATTAAAATAGAAAAGACTTAATTAATTGATTCATCCATATACATAGTCCTCATGGCTTGGGGTCTTATCTTCTTGGGTCTTGAAACTTTTGTTGACTATACACTGTCTTGTTATCTTGTTGTGTTGCTCACATTTATTCTGTAGATAGGATAGGACTGAGCAAAAAGCTTTACCAGCAGAGGCTTCACTTCCCTTCAAACAGTTTGTCTTGGCACCACACCTTCCTCATGGCATTCTTCATGTCTGTATTCCTCAGTGTGTAGATGAGAGGGTTGAACAATGGGGCAATCATGGTGTAAAATAGAGCAAAAACCTTGTCATCCCCAACAGAATCACCCACTGGGACATAGGTAAAGATGAGTGGCAAGAAGAACATGAATACAACAGTGATATGTGAGCCACAGGTAGAAAGAGCTTTGCGGCGGCCTTCTGATGACCTGGTCCTCAGGATGGACAAAATTATTATATAAGAAATGACCAAGGCAAGAAAGGTCAAAATGGAGAGAACTCCTGTCGTGGTAATGACTACAATAACCAGGAGCCTTGTGTCTGTGCAGGCCAGTTTCAGCAGGGGGAATATGTCACAGAAATAGTGGTCTATTTCATTGGTGCCACAAAAGGGAAGACTGATAATAATAAATACATGTACAAGTGAGTGTATAAAAGCACCAATAGCTGAGGCTATCACAAGCATGTAACATACATGTCTGCTCATGGTGATCATGTAGTAAAGGGGTCTGCAAATGGCTACGTACCGATCATAGGCCATGGCAACCAAGATGAATATCTCAGTGGCACCAAAGAAGTGGGCATAAAACATCTGGGCTATGCAGCCATTGTAGGAGATTGTGTTACATTTTACAAATAAGTCTATTATCAATTTAGGAGCCACTGTGGAAGTGAAGCAGACATCCATGAAAGACAGGTAACTGAGAAAATAATACATTGGCTGCTCACTAAGGTGACTGCCCCTAATAGTAATAAGAACAACCAGGTTGCCACAGAGAATTGCAAGATAGCAAAGCAAGAACAACACAGCACACATTGCTTTGACATTCTCATTATGGAAAAGTCCCAGAAAAATAAATTCTGTGAGGTTTCCAAATCCCATCACTTCTGCATGCCTAATTATTTAGATGGAGAAAAAGCTGCTTCTGAAACCTTAGTGTTTCAAGTCCTTTTACTTGTTTCAAAGTCATTTTGATCCAATAAGTTTATAAGTAAGATGCACACAATAGTTGAGAATATAATAAGTTCCTTCACGAGAACATATGCACAGAGAGCAACTAAAAATTGAGTGTAATGAAAATGGTAAATTAATTTTAGTTGTTGGAGAAATTCTAAAACTTTATACTTATTAGAATTAAGGTAGTTAGTTAATTGAAACACATACTCTAAGTTCCAAATTGAGATAATAGTTCACAAGTTGACAGCATGAAGGGCTTTGTTTTGTTTTGTTTTTGATGAAAAGGCTATATTAATTCTCAGTCCTTCACAGTGATTAAAATACCCGAATTCTGAAAGTGCGTGTTGGCACTCTACTTCTTTGGACTAAACATGTCACATTATTGAGTATCTTCACAGCAATCTCAGAGATGTCTTTGAAACTTAGTGTAATTAAAAAGAATAATATAAGTGAAAAAGAACAACTAGCAAAAGTGTTGAGAAGAGAGAGATTTCTTGTCCAGTATCCAAAGTGGACTCCCTCCACTTCACCTTATTTCCCAATTCATTTTCCAGTCACTTCTGTTGGTGCCCATTGCTAGCAACAATAGCTCAGATTCTGGCATCACTTTGGATGTTAGTTCCTTTAGGGACACAGAATATATCCAGAGCCTTCCCTCTACCTGTTTAAACAGTATGTGTCTTTATGTTTTTTTCTTGTTTTTTTTTTCTTTTTTTGAGAAAAGGTTTCTCTGTGTAGCCCTGGCTGTCCTGGAAATCACTCTGTAGACCAGGCTGGCCTCGAACTCAAAAATCTGCCTGCCTCTGCTCCCAAGTGCTGGGAAAAAGGCCTGCGCCATCACTGCCCAGCCATCATGTGTTTTTAAATTGAACCACATGTTCTCACTATACCAGATCATTTGCATGAAGAAAAAATTCTTAAAGTATTTCAGTGAAAAGAGAAATAAAATATTTCCTTCCTTTCTTATTTATTTTCTGTAACTCTAGTAAGTGGTCTAAATCTTGTCACATAGATGCTCAATTCAGACAGCTTTACAAAAGTAACTCAATAAACCTTATTCATGAATGAAAATGTCAGTATAATATACAGAATTAAAAGAGTGAAAGACAAATACCCTTTGCACTGTGTAAATAAACCTTCAAGAAAAGTACAGTTAACCCAGAAAAAGATTATGAATAGAATCTTATTTATAGATTCATGTTCTACCCATTGATCTCAAGTTAACATTGTCTTTTCTAATTGTCCCCAAAATCTCTGAAAGTGTCACGTGAGAAAAGGTCCAGTTATAAGTCTAAATTCAGGGGAATGCAAATTAAAAATCAATGTCATATTATTCTCAGTTGTTGGCATTGTGCACATATAAATTAATTTTTTAAAGACAAATTATAAAGTAAGAACATTCCTTTCACCCTTGTGAACATTTGAAAAGGGGAAAAGGTTTAAATACTAAATATTAAAACTAAATACATAGTAGTATCAAAGCAGAAATAGAATATCATATGTTCATAAAATGCAAAGCAAACACTCCAGGAACCTAACTGAATCTGTATGACAGTAAGGAAAACCATATGATGTAAGCATAAAGTCAAAGGTTTTAAATAAATGACCAAAATCTAAAGATATCCGGAAAAGTCATGTCTATGAGAAGTTGAGTGCTTATAAGTGAATTTTACAATGTGTGGAATGGCATGGTTACATTTGAGGTATAAAGGAGGTGATCATCAAAGGATATCATAATCTAAGTATATCTCAATTTCCTCACCAGTGAGATTTTCCTTGCTTCTTTAATTAAAAACTCAACCTATTTGTTTTACTATGGCTTCAGAAAACAATACATAATATATTAGGAGGGATTTAGGTCAGTAAATAAGATATTGTAATCTTTATTCAAATTCTGCAGAAATTTGAAAGCCTTGTTCTTTATTATTTAACATGTGATTTTTCTCCTTTACTGATGTAAATTACGTTGCAGAAGGGATTGCCTATGCACTCTAGTCCACAATTGTCACACATCATGTGGATATAAGTAGATACACTCTTGTCCCATAATGAATGGCCAAAGAAATCTTATGAAATGAATTAATAAAAACCAGAAACGCATTGAATCAGCTCCTATATTTACAGAAATGTCCCTAATTCTGCATTTGCTATTTGGATGACTAATACTAAATTGCCTTGGTTTTTTTGTTTGTTTGTTTGTTTGTTTGTTTTTGTTTTTTTTTAAAGTTCTTAATAGGATTGGAATAAAATCTATGATCTCTTAGATGTAAATTTGACTTTGAGTCTCCCACAAAAAGAATGCAAAAGTAGGGGGTAGGGGAGATACTCAACCACATTTTCACAGCCTTAGTTATTTTCTTAGATAAATTGTTCTCTTCAGAAATAATCTTTGTCAGTTAAGTCCTCAGACTCAATCATGAAGTTGGTCCAGTAGAAAGGTAGGTCATCTTTATGATCGTTCTGCTCCTGTGCATAGAATGGGCTCTCTCATAATGACTACATGTCATATAGAATGCTGCTTTGTTTTTTCTCATGTAAAAAATACTATATAATATTTTCTACCACAAGGTAGTCATCTCAAATATATCCAAACAGGCAAGTCCTATGTAGGCATATATCTAAAAATATATTGTAAGATCTAAAATTAGCTACTCTGTGTGTGTGTGTGTGTGTGTGTGTGTGTGTATTTCCTTGTCTTTAATTGGCTTATTTTTTAAAAGAACAAAAAAATTGTGAAAAATTTTGAGGCAAAACCAAGGGACTCTCTAGGAATTTTTTTCTTCAGCAGTTTTAATGTGTCTCAAAATGCGGATTTCTATAGAAGTTATAACCTACTTTGACAACTACTTTGTGGTAAAAGGCTTGCACTAACAAGAACACAGGGAGCATAGTACATCCTGATGTCATGGATAGAGGGACAGAAAGCAGGGGTCAAATTTACTAAGGAAACACCTATCTAAATATTGCAAAAAAAAATAAATAAATAAATAAAAATAAAATTTCAGCTTTTCATGGGGAGTAATCATACCAAACACTTGCAGAAAATGACGATTTAGTTTCTGTACCAAAAGGATAGGTTTTTTTGTTTTGTTTTGTTTTGTTTTTTATTACAACTTTCTTCATTTACTTTTCAAATGCTATCCTGAAGTTCCCCTATACTCTCCCCAACCCACCCACTCCTGCTTTCCTGCTTCCCTGTCATTCCCCTGTACTGGGGCATATAATCTTCATAAGACCAAGGGCCTCTCCTCCCAATGATGGACGACTAGGCCATCTTCTGCTACATATGAAGCTGGAGATTCGACTCTGGGGGTACTGGTTAGTTCATATTGTTGTTCTTCCTATAGGATTGCAGACCCCTTCAGCTCCTTGGGTACTTTCTCTAGCTCATACATTGGGGGTCCTATGTTCTATGAAATAGACAACTGTGAGCATCCACTTCTGTATTTACCAGGCAATGGCCTGGCCTCACAAGAGATAGTTATAGCAGGGTCCTGTCAGCAAACTCTTGCTGGCATATGCAATAGTGTCTGGGTTTGGTGGTTGTTTATGTGATGGATCCCCAGGTGGGGCTGTCTCTGAATGGTCCTTCCTTCCTTCTCAGCTCACAACTTTTAAGAAAGTGTACATTATACATCTACAAATTTCTAAATAAACAAAAATGTCCTTTTGGATATCCTTTTGGGATATTTTTGTTTATTTAGAAATTTGTTAGATCTATATTGTACATTTTCTTCTTGGTCTTTGATTTACATTATACTAGTTACAAATATTTGATTTTATCATCACTTTTCTATCTTAAGTAACTAAGCCTGTATCCTCACTTCACTTTACATTCTATTCCACCTTTCTCATACTAAAATTTACAATTATGATTTTAATGATGTTTTTCTGTGACGGATTTTTGTTGGAAAACATCCTCTAAAATTTTCTGTGAAACTTTCTCCCAAACTATAAAAATAAGTTAGGATACAAATGTAATGAATTTAAGGCTATCAAAAACAGTTATCAAGCTGATATATTTTCAGAATACATAGTTCATGAAAACTGTGGTTTGGCTGGAAAGAATGAAAATATGATTAGATTATCTTATGATTTTTATTTAGTGTCAAATATTTCTTTAAAAGAAAGTAAAATAACAAAGCTTACCTTTCAATGTTGACCAATTCCTATCTATCTGTGACAATAAACTTTAAAAATGTATCCTAATACAAAATAACAAGTAGATATTTCAAAAGGTGAAAATTAAATCAAATAGCAGGATGCTCTGTGCGCTTGTCAAATTGTAGTTAGAAGAAATGGTGTCTTTAGCACTTAATATGTGAGTACTAAAAATGGAAACAAAACACTTATCAGATTCAAGTGAAAAGTGGGAGATGCATCCTAACCTGTTGCCCTTTTCTTCCTTCCTTCTCTGTGATAGTGAAGCTTCAAGTCCAGTCCTGAAGGGTTCAACATGTTTGGTGCGGCTGCAGTTCAGATGAAGAGAATTTAAGGGCAATGGATGAAATCCCACTTGACACTCCCCAAGGACATTCTGGGAAAAATATGTCAAAAATAAACTCATGTTTATTTTAATTACCCATACTTAGCTTTTCATATGTACTTTCAAAATATTATTTATTTAGGTATATGAAACAGCATACTACAAGATTTATGTTAAAGGGAAAAATGTAAGCTAAACTACCACTGTCTCCACAGGAATTGAATCTTTACCTAATAACTATATCTTGATAGTATCCCTAATTATAAAGACTATTAATTAACCTATTGATAATAAACAAATTTGTCTTTTTCATAATATAATTAAGCTCAAACTTAAATGCATCCATTTCAATTTCCTTTAAGATATACGTCTTACAATGTTATTCCAAGTTCCAAATTATGTTATCTGGTTTAAAACATCTATATTTTTCAGATCATATGACTTTTGTTCATGTGATATCTTTACTTCATTTTGTTTAATAGTATTGCCTACTTGATCTTTTTTCTCTTCACTTATTTCTCTTATTGTTTGAGATTATAATGATATCATTCCTCACTTTTGCTTTTCTTTCACTAAACACTCCCATAAATACATTCTTGTTCTATTTCCAATTCATGGTTTCTTTTTCATGAACTCTTGTTAAATACATTTTATGTATATGTGTATGTATATATGTATGTCTATGTGTCTATGTGTATGCATATACATATGCTTATGAATATGTGTATGTTGTATATTTTATATTGTATGATGTATAATTTATACACATGTGTATAATATAGATGTGAATGTACATATCTAGGATATACAAATATATTTACAAATATATATATATACATATATATATATACAAATACATATAATATATAAATATAACCTGCTCAGTCTATATACAGTTAGTTGTATTTATGTATCCAGGCTGATGATTTGGTATGAGATAACTAGTTGAAAATAGTCTTCCTTGGTGTAGACTATTTTTCTCAATTCTAGCACTCCTTAGTTTTCTGTATTTTTAACAAACATTATATTGAATTTTTCCATGGTCTTTAGAAAATTATTTAATTGTATGTTAGGAAAAATAAAATTGTAATTTTGAACAGCCATGGTAATATGAATTTGTGGTTGGATATTACAAGGAATTTTTTCTTAATGTATATAATTTGATTTATTTAATGGCATGGTATTTACTGTTTCAAAAGAGATATCAAAAAGAAATTTGAGCAGACTGGGCAAAGGGTAACACATAAAATCAAAACGTGGTCTCTGCTAAAATATTTCACCATTAAGACTATGTGAAACTGGCATATAATAAATCTATGTTGCTGACATTTACAAAATTATTACTACTTTTTCGTAGGTATAATGGGAAAATAATATGACACCCTCCCATACGTTACAGTGACATCTCCTAAGAATCTTAAAAGAATTATTGCATGTGTCCTGTTGATATGAAGTCAAACAGTCCTCTGAGTGGGGTATAAGGATGATTATATGAAAGACATAAAGAAGACTCAGAGGCAAAAGTTAGAAATCAAGAGGGCTGCAGGGCTATACCACATCAGTTATTAATGCATTTCTCAAAACTTTTTATATATTTTCTAGTATTGTTAGAAACAAAGTCACAAGCTAGCAGAAATAAAGGCTGAAGTACATAGGATATTTGTACCCACCTGAGTCCTGTTCCTTCCAGCGAGATTAATAGAATGTTCATTCCCTTGCTTTGAGCTTCAGGTGTAACTCCTCTTATTGTTCCATGCATCAGACCACCAGGAAGTATTTCAGCAGACTTAGACCTACCTTGAATCTGCCTGGCAGTCAGGACCTCACAGAGCAGGCAAAAACGGCTCCCTATAAATTATTCTGATGATTTCCAAGGGTCCTTAAGTACCATGAGGCTTAGAGGATAAGAATTTATTTTCACAGTTTCAAAGGCTAAAGACAGAGATCACACTAGCAGTGGGATAGGTTCAGGCTGAGTACTCTGAAGAGAATCTGTGGCATGCAAATTCAAGATACTGAGAGTTTATTGGCCTATGTGTATGTGCTCTCATTAGTAAAAACATCACTTCAATCAGTTGTCATTTGCATACAACATTCCTCTGAGTGTGGCTATGTCTATTTCTTAATTTCACACAATGGACTACTTTAGCATTAGTATCTCTATTTATAAATAAAGTCACAGGATGAGGTAGAGGAATAAGGATTCATCCCATTGTTTTCTAGAGGCAATCAAGGGAAACACAGTCATAGCCAATCTAAAGTCCTGTCTGAGTGTGTTGTATCAATTTCTGTTCTCTAGCCTTGCATTGTGACAACCTCTGTATAAACTTTCATAACTTACTCTGATACTGAAGTTCTATCAAGTTCCTTCCTGTACTAATTAGCTATCTCTCCTAAGGTTTCATGCTATGGCTTATGCTTACGTAAGGTTAAGTCTGTACTTTCCTACTCAGGAATATGTTGCTGTTGGAAGCAATAAGTGGGATAGTAATATGCCTATGTAGAAAGTAAACTCTACTACACAACTGAAGGACAGCCACTTGGCAGAGACGACTGCATTGTATAGATGTGAAAAACATATTTCTCTTTCAAAGAAGAGGAAGATATTTCTGACAGTCCAAGGGATATGAAATAGTTTATCAGGTCTAAGTCATCATTTCCCCTCACCATTGCTTTCATTTCAATACTCATATTTCTATCCTCTTTCCTGTTAAAGTGTTTACTTCAACCACTATACGTACAGAAGTTGCATATTCAGTCTTATTTCCATTTTTATTATAAAATACTGCAAATGATTTCATGTAGGGTCACAGTCTATGAGAGATGTGTGACAGCAAACATGGCAGAGCTATGTTCACCATTTGTCCCTAAGTAATATGAGACAAAGAATATACATATTGGGCTGAAGAGATGACTCAGTGGTTAAAAGCTCATGTTGGTTTTGCAGAAGACCCAGATATAATTCTCAGCATCCATACTGGGGTTCAAATCCACTTACAACTCCAATATCAGGCATCCAGTTTTCTCATCTGATGTCTGTGTGGATACCAGGCACATACATAGTGCACAGATAAACATAACACTCAAAAAATGAAGTAAAATAAAAAAGTATGGATATACATTCAATGTGCATTATCTTCCTTGTTATATAAAGGAAACTGGAACAAGAAGGATTCTGTCAACAAGATTTTAAAACTAAAAATGCTGCAACAAAAGAGTCAATCTCTAGGTATTGCATGAGGACAACCTGGTCAAGATTGAGACTGAAACTCAAATAATGTAAAATGAAGAGGTATATAATACACTTATCATTATAGTTCATTGTAGATTTTACAGATTTCTAACACACACAAAAAAAACAAATATGATTGTTATTTTGGGCTAAGGTAAACCTAATGTTGAATTATGTCTTAGAGGTAGATCCCAAGACCAGCATGTGTGATGACCTATGTTTAATCTCAGGTACACTAGAAATTCAAAAGTTCAAGTAATAGGAAAAATGAAATGAAGAAATTGTGTGGTTTCTTATACAGCAAATTTGATATAAATTTTGTTATCCAATTTACAAGTTTATGAAAATAATAAAAGTTCTCGAGGTAAAAAAGCCTGTGTTTAATATTTTCTATGAAAAAATACACAAGAAAATATTAAAATTATTCCAACTTTTAAATCTTCTTAGCATTATTCTTCAATACTGGAATATTAATGATAATGATGAAATTAACAGTCTTCTAATATAAAAAGGTCTGCTTCTTCTTTGCTAATACTACTTTCTTCAGAATTTAAAAATTCACTAAAATAATTTATGTCTGAAATAAAACAATTCTGTTTCAAAACCTGAAATACAGATTTGCGTCATTCTGCTTTTGTTTACTCTTCCAATATATCCAAATACCCTACATGGAAGTGATTGTTCTTGTGATTCTAAGGTAAATCTTAATAGTTAAATTAGAAGAGATCAAATCAAAAGAAGAGAAAAAGGGTCATTGTCAATACAGCCCCAATACTGAGAACAGAAAATCAGAGATTCTCAAGTAAATTTTTCTTTCTGAATCCTGCTAGCATTCTAGTATTCTATTTTAATAAGCACAAGGTAAAAGTTCTGAGTCAATCTCCAAATATAAGAGAGATTTCAAGTGTAAGCATTTCATCTTTGCTAGTACTTGCTACAATTGTTATAATCTGTCACAATCTGCTGAATTCAGAAATTAACACAAGTTTATGATATGATCAAAATGTTGAGCTAAAGGGGTCTGCAACCCTATAAGTGGAACAACAATATGAACTAACCAGTACCCCCGGAGCTCGTGTCTCTAGCTGCATAAGTATCACGAGATGGCCTAGTCGGACATCAGTGGGAAGAGAGGCCCCTTGGTCTTGCAAACTTTATATGCCTCCGTACAGGGGAATGCCAGGGCCAAGAAGTGGGAGTGGGTGGGTAAGGGAGTGGGGGGGTCTGGAGGACTTTTGGGATAGCATTTGAAATATAAATGAAGAAAATACCTAATAAAAAAAGAATAAAAATAATTAATTAAAATATGTATGTATATGTATATACATACATTAATGGAATAACATTTAGTAAAAAAAGTGAAGTCATGAATTAGACTTCTTTTTAGGTCTAATTAGACAGCAGTAAGGTACAGATGAGAGGGTTCTGACAGAGGAAGGGGAAGGGAGAATGTAGAGCTTATATTAAAATGACAAAAATAAATCAATTTGAAGAATAAGTAACTGGGAGAGGTATTCAGGCTTTGAATACAAGATGTGATTATACAGATATACAGTTATCTGGAAGAAAATTCAGACGTCAACAGGAAGGTGGTCAGAAAATACAATCACAATCAAAATTGGTATTAGGACCGAAAGGATAGAGAGTCAGTAACACAGTATTAAATATGAATAAAGACCAAGGGATGTCATACCTATTTGTATTTCATGCTTAATCCTACTACATAAAATCAACTCAACCAAAGTATGTTTTACATCATCTCTTTATTGTATGAACTTATAGTCCCCATTCCCTAAGAAACTGTTATATTAATCTAATAAAAATAGCATTTTATTGATATCATATTTAATGCTAAATATGAAAAAAATTGGAGACCTCATTTACTTTTTATCATCTGACATGATTTTCTTTCTCCACAACTTTTTCATAGCATTTTTCACCTCTGCATTCCTCAGTGTGTAAATCAGAGGATTGAGCAGAGGTGTTCCTATTGAATAAAACATAGATATCATCTTGTCCATAGGAAATGTTGTTGCTGGGCGTGTATATATAAAGATGCAAGGTCCAAAGAAAAGGATGACCACAATAATGTGGGATATGCAGGTGGATAGGGCTTTCCTCCTCCCTTCAGCACTGTGATTTCTTAGGGAATGAAGAATAATGACATAGGAGAGCATTAGCACCAGGAAACTCACTGTACAAATGGCTCCACTGTTGGCCACCAGAAGCAGGTTGATCAAATATGTGTCTGAACAGGCAAGTTTCAACAGTGGCTGCAAGTCACAGAAAAAGTGATCAATCACATTGGGACCACAGAAGGGTAAACTCAAGGCCAGAATTATCTGAACTGATGAATGTATACAGGATCCCACACAGACTGTGGCCACCAGCCTTCCACAGACCTGGCGATTCATGATGGCCATATAGTGCAGAGGCTTACAGATGGCCACATAGCGGTCAACAGCCATGAGGATGAGGATAAAGACCTCCAGGGAACCAAATAAATGAAACGTGAAGACTTGGATTATGCACTCATTGAAAGAGATAGAGGCCTCTTTCAGCAGGGAATCCACAATTGTTCTCGGGGCTACAGTTGTAGAGAAGCAGGTGTCAGACAAGGAAAAGTAGAACAGGAAGAAGTACATGGGACTCCCAAGGGCTGGGCTTGTCTTGATAGTAACAATAATAAGGAAATTCCCCAGTAATGTCCCCATATAAAAGAACAGGAAAATGGCAAACACTATGTTCTTCCTAATGGGGTCCTGTGTCAATCCAAGAAGAATGAACTCTGTCACATTGATATTCAGCTGCATGGTTCATGAATGAGAAGAAAACCAAATGAAATGAGTCATCTGAAAAAGATATAGGAGCTAGTTTTACTGAATAATGTGGTGGATTATTTTAAGCAAAGATTGGTGAGCAGGGCAGGGGGAGGGTATATGGGGCTTTGGGGACAGCATTTGAAATGTAAATATTTGTAATGAAGAAAATAACTAATAAAAAAGGAGAAAAATATTCCACCAATTGATTATTAAACTGTTTTCTCACTCTCCGTCTGCAGTTTCAAGAAATCCGATAAAATTGACAACTTCTACACAAAACTCTCCATCACAAACTTGCTGAATTTAGTATGATTCTGATTAGATTTGCAGTTCAATTAATATAAAATGAAATGTATACTTTCCTTTATTATTCACATTGTTCCACAGCAAAAAAATTCTGGTGGCAATAATTTATGTAATATGTTTTCTCTATTGAGAATTATCTTACTGTTCTTGGCAGTGATGAGGTGAAATTACCTAGCTCTCACATTTTATAAAATTCCTATTTCCATCTATGTTACATATTTATTACCAATATTTACAATTGATACTATACTTATTTTTAGGTATTGTTCCTTGAAAGATGAACAAGAAATGCCAGTAAGCTGCACAAAATCAGGTAGTGTTTTCAAACAATCTTCATGGTATTTCATAAATGTTATATATAAACAGAAAAGAATGTTCCTTTTCAATAACTACCAAATATCTCAATATAGTTTTCTTCTATTTCTGAACCTTAGGCTATTCATACTCACTGAAATTGCACTCAAATAGTAAGGTATTTGATATCATCTATAAGTATACATTTGTATAATCTATGTATTTATATATACATATTCATATATAGGATAATTTTTATCAAATATTACATAATTTAAATCATTTTATTGATTATATTACCTCTGGTAACTTTTACCATTAATCTATATACTGTGAATGTTTACAATGAGTTTAACTTTTCATTAATTGAATACAATTTATTTAAAGAAAATTTCTGTACACAGACACTTGAAAATCTACCATCTCCAGTCTTTATTGCTTTCTAACATAAATGCAGTGTCTGTTGAGATATGGATGTTTTAAGTGCAATTTTTATATTGCATTTTGAATGAAATAATCCTTATCTATTACTGCTAATGTCATTCATATTATAGATTTATTTCTATAATTATTTTGTGGTAGTCTTTTATATATCATGGGCACTATATGGCAATTACATTCATAATTTAGAAAGCTAAGACAAAATTCCAAACTGAAGCAAAATTAAAACTGATATATATCAAAATATCATAATAGATTTTCTAAATTTTTCAGAATGAAAGCCCCCCATGCTCTGCACAACATCATATAACATGAGATGTTGACATCCACAAGAATGACTACCTTGACAATACAACCTGAGATTTTAATCCATGATACTTGAGGCATGCAAAAAGAATATTAACTAAGTTGTATTCTACTTTGACTGTTGTATGAGTTTTTTGTTAGTTTGGTTTGGGATTATTTTTACTGTTTGTATTGTTTTGGTTTGGTTTTTATTTTTTAATACATCTTTTTTTCTTTGTATTTGAACCATTGCTGACCCTATACCCTAAAAGTAGCAATAAGTACAATCCATCAGGTTTTCATCAGACATTAAAATATACCTCAATGTCCTTAAGACAAATAGTATCAAGATAGAATATATCTTGAAAAATCCACTGTACTTACCCCAACTTTTCAAACAAGATGGATAAAATTTCAGTTGGTTACGCTTGTCAAAAATAATAGAGACTAAATGCTATGTAGGTGCTGTAGGTGATGGAGGAGATCTGAATAATAGTAAACATGAAAAGGCAGAGAATAGAAGATGTTGAAAATGAGTATCTGATGTTTCCTTCCATGGCTCTACATTGATTTAAAGAGGCCATGCTAGAAATAATCTTCTTCTCCAGCAGGCTATCTTAAAGAATCACCACTGCTGAACTTAATGATATGAGATTTGTGTCTTTCAGAAACTCATACACTAAACTTGACTTCTATCCATAGCTTACCATGAATTACCAGCTGTTCCAATCTCTTTAGCCTGTACGAGCTTAATTTAAAGCATTACATAAGAAATCCTCTTTAATTCTCTCCAACTATGACTTAATTTCATGATTCATACCATATCAACCAAAGAAACACTGGAAAATAACCTGGGCAGAGAAACAGAGACTTACACAATACCTGTAAGGTCTATTTTCTTAAATAGTTCCCACAATTGTGAAAAAATTACTATGTAGTCATTCTGTCTCAGGGCTTAAAGTTGATAACATGATACCTAATTTCTGTAAGGAAGTAACAAATTAGTGAGACATTAGCAACACTCCCATACATGTTATTTTTCCTTCGACTTCATTACATATATTTTAAGCATCACCAGTGACATAGTTGGTCTGAACTTTATCTGGAAAGAAGTTAGTCAAGTTCTTAAAGTACATATTGGGTTCATGCCCACCAAATGTGAAAGCTTTGGGATTTCATTTCAGAATCATGTGTAAAATAATCATCCTATACTCTAGTATAAACTATTCCACAAGTAATGCACTTGCTCATCACAAAGCTGATACTTCTGAGAAGTTTTGTGAATATCATTATTCCCTAATAACCTTTCCTCTAAATTTTAGTTAGGCATAATGTATTTTAAATTTTGGGTGTACATAGATAGTTTTTGCTCAGCCTAACCTCATTTGACCACTTTACATGAAAATATATGGGGAATATTTTCATAGTTTAATACCTTATGAAATAATAACAAATAATAGTATATCAGATTCATCCTTTCCTTCCCATATACTATTGATGCCTTTTACACACTTATTTCACTTTATCAGCACAAATTGTATATGCTTATATATTTATTGATAATTTCATTGATAGAAACAATTTCTGCAATAGAATTTTCTTCCACAACATACTGTCATTAACTCTTTAAAGAAAAAGGCCAATCATTATTTAATATTTCTATATAAATTGTCATCAGTTTTTCCAAGTGTTATTAACTAACAAACCATTTTACTCAAAGCAGTAGAAGGATGTTCTGACACTCCATACTAATTTCTTATAAGGAATTCACCGATTTTAGACAATTGCTTCTTTCCAAATCTAGTATTTTATATTTATCATAAGGGTACATCCTTAAAAGTATACTGGCTTATTAAATTTAATGCTTCTCCTCGAGGGCTAGTAGAGTATTCCAATCATATTTTCATACAATGTATAGAAACATAGTAAAATATACATATTTACCAAAACTCTAATAGTGTAACTCTGAATTCAGGAATGCAGAAATAATATATCTCACCTGTAAGAGGACTAGCTATATAAGTTTCATCAGCCCAATACCTTTCAGTAGCAGCTTTCTAATAGGATGCGGAAAGATAAATATTATTTCTGCCCTCCAGAGGGAATAGGCTAGCACATAATGGTACAAGACATTGACATTGTGGGCAGCTTTGTCATCCAAAGTTTCCCTTCTTAAGCTAATCAGAAACATTTCAGGCGCTATAATGCATCCAATTTGCACTGTCTCATTAGACAATTATAACAATATTACAATATTAAAATAATTATCCTTGATTTCAGTAACAAGATACAGTTAGGTTACAGAAGTGTTGTCAGTTTTACCAAAGTTGCCAGAAGAGAAAAAAAACAAAAAAACAAACAAAAAAAAAAAAAACAGAAATGCAAGAATGGATAGTGAAGCTGACACTAGTAAGCAAGAAAGAAGAGATAACATATAATTAGGAAAAATGAATTTAGATCATGAATGTCTGCTTCAATTAAGAATTGGCCTGCCCAAGCTTTGGAATAGAGCACAGGAGGGAGGAACATATTGTATTACCTACAGTGAACTTACAAGGTATTTATAAACACTAATTGAGAGAGAAGATCTGAATGATGATACCAGATGTCTGTAATGAAGCCTATAGAAGATACCTTTCAACATCTCAAAATTGATTAATTTCTTTTAGAATTAATATGAATACAGAGCTCTGAATTTGAAAGTAGAAAAAATCTTTCCATTTGTTTTAATAACTCATGTCACTGAGAACAGACAATCCCTTCCTTTTTCAAAATTATTTAGTATTATAGATAAAAGAGCAAAAGGACTAAGGAACTTGAGATGGATTGAGTCAGAACTTAGGAGAGGAAAAAAGAATTGAGTAGGCTGTCTACAGATGTCCCTAATTTCATGTAGGATGAATAAGTGGAGAAAATTAGTCTTTCTAAGGTATAAATCAAGAAAGTAGATAGACTCAGTAATGAGTTCTGTAAACAGAAAAAAAAATGGGCAAAGGAGTGTGTTCAGAGAGAATGCCTAGAGTATCAAGATACACACTTTAAGATTGTCTAGAAAAAGGAATTGGAAAGAAAAAATATCTTACTGAGGTGGAAGGCAGAAAGGATGCCAATTTAGCAATGAGGGTCTGTAAGCAACTGTATTACTCAGAAGGGTTTCTGGAGTATACAAATACATATCACATTCAGAAGACACTTAGTCTTTCCAATTTTAAAAATGGTTTCATGTGCATTACGTTGATTTTTCTACCTGTGAAATCAAGCTTATCTGTGAGGGTTTTAAAATAGCATTTTCTCTTTCTCCTAGGAGGTATTCAGACTCAACTAACCTATGGAGTCCTTGGAAAGGGTATGATCAACTTAATGATCCATTTCTAACAGTGATTACTACTGATTAACCATGATATCTAAAATTTCATGTGATTAACTATGATATTTCAAAATCATAGGAACAATGTTTGTTTCTCTTTCTTCCAAATTAAACTGTTAACAAGGACACATAGAATTAACCACAAAGTCAAGGCTAAGTAGGTGTCCAGCCTCAATAACTTTCAAATCCACTTACTTTTGTCTAGGTAACTGGGAAATTCAGTAAAACAACATTAAAATTAGCTAACTAGCAATTTTAGTAAAAAGACCTAATGAAAAATATCCCCTTTTAAATATAGCATCCTATAAATGTCACTTTATTTTCTCAGATGGTAAGATGAAATGAGAGTCATATACAGGCTGTACAAATACATGGCTAGGGCAGAGTCTAGAGCTTTCTGTGTTGTAACTATTCCTAGAAATAAGACTGAAAATGTCTAACCTTAGTGCAATCTAATCTATCAAGCTGACTTATTCAATCTGGCTTTTCTCAGCTTCTTACTCAATTGTTTTGCTTGGCCACATACTAACTTTGGTAATATGGCTCCTTCTCATTCTCTGGCACATTCTGTCTTCACCTGTGTCTAGCTTGTTCTTTCTGCCACCTTTTTATTAATTAATTAATTAATTAATTAATTAATTTATGTCAAATGGTTTTGTTAAAACAGCCATACTATCTTACTCCCTACACTAATCTTAGGTAGCTTGTCCTTCCTGTGCTATTCTTGTGAGAGTAGGGTATACCCTATCTCTGACACATTCAGTTAAATCTGTCCTGATTTATCACTTTGTCTGCACCTCAGGTATTGTTTTCAAAGATGGCTTCTTCCTTCTACAAAACAACCTTATTTTCAATGCAAGGGATCAAAAGTATGTACTAAAGGCATATCTGTAGTCTGCGGGCCTGGGTACCAGATGTTTTCTACGGAGATATCTGGCCAGGACTGGTGCAAGGGTTCCAGTGAAATGAAGCGAGTGCAGGCAGGGAGAAGAGGTCTCTGCCATGCCTTCCAGGTCACTAGGTAACGCCAAGCTTCTCTGCACTGAGTTGGGTCAGACTGGGCTGACAAGAAGCCGACTATCCAGTGAGGAGTGCAGCAGAACCTCGGGTGGCACTACGGGAGCGAAGATCTCTTCCCAAGTGTTACAGCTCTTGGAACAAAAATCTCAGATAAGGGAGTAGTTCTTGCACACCTTTAATTAATTCCCTGGTTAGAATTTATATACAGTTTTGGTGGTGATTCAGGTTTCTACAGCAGGTACAACACATTGGCTTGAACTGTGAGTTTAGGGAAAACCTTATTTGCATGTGGGAAGGCTTGGTGCTTCTTCTATGTGACTGATAGCCACACACTTCTCTTGTGGGGGCTGTGGGGAAGGTAACTTTGACAGAAGCCAGGAGTGCAGGAGACATGATCAAATACCTTCTGTCCCATGTAGATGGAAATTGGGTCCCCTAGGGTTCAAGACCTATGCTTGACTGGAGACTAAGCTGTCTGTGCACAGCCCACTGCCCCACAGTAGTCTAGCCATATCATACTGTAACCTAGAGCATTCCAGCTAGATTACATAGACCTAGAAGGTCTTTGGCTGTGATCCTTTGCCAAAAGAGCCATGATAGTGGATTAAAATTCATCTACAATGAAAATTTATAAAGCACTCCTATAATAATTTCCCACTTAACAACATTTATATACACTTATCTTTTTGCCTATATTGTTAGTTCATGAAGTACAAAATGACATTTTATATAAGAGAGATTAAAACTATAAAGATTATACTGCTTTCTCTTGAAGTATAACTACTTGATTGCCATGTGTTGATGACCAACAGATCACCAGTCATTAAGACAAAAGTTACTATAATAACCTAAAGTATGCTTGCTATGTAGCTATGACAATGAAATAACCATAATATATACTGATGTTCAGTTCTTGGTAATAGTAATAATGTTGTTTAATATTAGAAGGAATGTGGAAGCTACCCATGTTTCTGCATGCTAGTTGACTAGTTTCTGAATATATTAGGTACAAATTACAATGAGAAAAGTGGACATTAAAAAGATGGTGGTTTGTGCTTATAGAGTTAGATATAACAATACTTACTAAACAGTAAATAAGGAGAATATATTAATTCCAAAGTTGTGAGGAGAAAGACCACTAACCCAAAAGTTCATGGCAAATTAATTAAAACAAACATATTTATTCTTTTACATTGGGCTGTGTTCCTTTAAAGAGTGTGTTCAAAAAATGGCATTGGATGTAAGGAATATAATGTTTTTATATCTCAGAGGGAGAAGTTTTGTTTTTGTTTTTGTTTTTGTTTTTGTTTTTGTTTTTTTGTTTTTTTCCAAATGAGGAATTTGATAGGCAAATAAATAAGTTTACAAAAGTATAACTTAACAAGTGGTGGTAACCTCTTGTGAAACAAAGACATGGTTTCAAAATTGTCATAACAAGGTAGTCATAAGAGCAGGTGGTCATAACAAATGTGATTACAATAAGATTTAGAAACCAAACCATGATTACCTATTACTAGAACAGGCAGTACTAAAACATCTGTAATTAAGAATAGAGTTGGGGCATAGCCCAATCCTTGTGGCAACTCAATAATAACCAGGATTACACCTAGTTTGTCTTTACTATAGCATGAACTTTAAGCCTAAGAAGGATGCATGACAATGAGCTTACATCTATATGGATATGGACTTGTAGAGGCCTCCTGGATAAAATATTTTGCTTTCTCATCTCAGGAAAAACATTGCATTTGGCATGGGAGAAAGTGTTCCTTATCAATTTTGCTGATCCCCATAATAGGGTGTTATCTTTACAAAAATAACGTGAGTAATCTGAGGTAGATAGAACTGATTCCCTGTTGTAACTGACACCCATTATATGAGGACATTTTTCTTCATAAACAAAGTTGATGACAACAGTAGTTAATTAATGTCAACACAAAAGTTTAGAAGATACTTGACATACTTATCACATATATTTAACAAAACAATAGCAGTTGGCTCTTAGCCATGACCTATGACAACTCCACACACGTTTATTATTTATATATTTTTGTCCTGACTCACAGTGCTATGCTCATATTCTCTTCTGTGGAGTAGGTCTAAACTCCAATTAGAATATGATGTTTCACCCATAAAGGTTATGACTTTATTGAAACAATGGGAAAATGTAGCATTTCATGTGGTGATGTGTAAAAATATATGGACTAAAACACCCCCACCCAGAGCTCCTGAGATCTGGACCAACAACCAAAGAATACACATGGAGGGACATATAGTGATGGCCATATATGTAGTTGAGGATGCCCTTGTTAGGCATCAGTGGGAGGAGAGGCTCTTGGGTCTAAGGGTGTTTGATGCCCCAGTGTAGGAGAATTCCAGGGTGGGAAGATAGGAGTGGGTGGGTGGGGAAGCACCCTCATAGAGGCAGAGTAGGGCAGATGGGGATAGGGCATTTCCAAAGGGGAGACCTGAAAAGAGGAAAACATTTGAAATGTAAATAAATAAAACATCCACTTTAAAAAATGAGTAATTGCTTCAAAAAAATATGGACTCTTCAGTCAAAAATATCTAGCACACAACCAATAGCTTCTATGGTTGCATTTTATTCCCTTCTTGACGAACAAGGGTTTCAACCTACTCCTAAGCATAATCAATTAAGAACCCTTAAGCATGTTCTTTTGGGTCTGAGTTACCTCACTCAGGATGATATTTTCTAGTTCCATCCATTTGCCTGCAAAAGGCAGGATGTCCTCATTCTTTATAGCAGAGTAGTATTTCATTGTGTAAATGAACCACATTTTTCTGTCGTGGGACATCTAGGTTGTTTCCAGCTTCTGGCTGCTATGGAATGGGCAAATATTTTTCCTTATTATTCTAGACTTTTAAATGTTTGCATGCTTGAAGGATTGACTTAGATAAATGAGGAACTGTGTTAACTTTAAGATTCTCTCCATTCCCAATTTCTACATGATTATAAGAGAGTAATACCTCAGTGAGGGAATTATGTACAGAATAACGTTAGGAATTCTGATTTAAGTAGAGGTAATGAGTTAAAACACTGAGCAGAGATAGAGCACATAGTAACAATACTATATAACACATGAGAAAAACTGTTAAGTAGTGCAGCAATATCTCTCTAGTACAGAAAGGTTAACAGGGAAACATGCAAAGGCTGACTTCCATTCTGGCTTTGAGGTAACTGGAGATATTTGCTGATTGTTTTTATTTTTCTAAAAATTACTTCTAATAATATATGACTTTAATTGACAAGAGAGGTAATCTTTAATTTGAAGGACAGTAAATATGATGATGTAAAAGACAAAAAATTGATGTTGTAACTTAGTGATATACTGCACGTTGAATATATGTAAAAATCCTAAGTAAATATTAATGAATATCAACATGTAAAGTCAAAATGCATTTGAGTATTATTTGGTGTGTTTATTTTGATCCTCATTTTTTTATTATTTATTTCTTATTTTCAATACATCCTGATTGCAGTTTCCTCCCCTTCCACTTCTCCTCCACCTCACTATTGTCTTCCAGAAAATAGCAGACTATGAAATCTGGTATAACAAGGTGTACTAAGAATAGACAAAAATCCTCATCTCAACCCTGGTTAAAGGAAGCCAGTAGGTTTCAAGACTAGGTGGAAGAGTCAGAGACTCCCTAACTCCCACTATTAAGAGTCACACAAAACACCATGCTAACACCCATAACATACATACAGAGGACCTAGCACAGACCAAAGGAGGCTCATTTTTAAGAGTCATTTCTAAGAAAAATAAAGCATAAAAAACTATGCATTTATTTTATGTGACATATGCCTATTATTCTTAAACATGACTCAATCTAATTAAGAAAACCCAGTTTTTAAAGGAGAATTGCTCTCAAATGCAGGATTACCAGAAAAATAGTAAATATCTTGAGGCATAATAACATTGGAAATTGAAGGAATTTGGGTGGTTACTATGACTGTTTATCTGTTTGTTTGTTCGTTTTTAGGCTTGATGATGGGTCTCCAAAATCTTTCTTGAGAAAGTAAGAAAGAGCAAAGGTGGTGGTATATATAAGGCACAGACTTTCAACTATAGTAACCAGAATAAGCTGAGCAAATGCAATAAAGGAAAACTTCACTGGATCTGGTAAAGATTTTGTTTCACAACCATACAAAGGCTATCACAGGAAGGCAGAAAATAAGAGAAAAAGCATATATCATGAAAGTGTCTCATTAAACATACACTCTTAAGACTTTTGTGTGTTAACAGAGTGATCTTCTAGTTGTGAAATATTATATCACTTTACATGTACCAAAAATATATTCATAGGACTGTTGCAAACTACTAGAGCACAGATGGGAATATTTAAAAAGGCAAAATGTCCCCCTGAATTTACCACATTCAAGAGCCTCTAGTAATGATATCATACCTCTTCAACCAAGTGAGTTCTGAGTAGACAGATCTATATCTGCTCTGTGAGGGATACCAAAAGGAAAGGAGTGAAATATGGGATGTTAATGTGCTCTAAGTATGTTACATGGACATATGAAGGTGACCTTATATAATCCAGCATCATGGTAATGAATATATAGCAAAAGGAATCATTAAATAATAATAAATGTAAAAATTAACAAGTGAGAAAATAGAATTAAATTCCTACTAGTAACAGGGTTTCATGTATTTTTTTGAGACAGAGGACTGACATGGTGAAGCTATACTTCATTTTTAGTGTGATTGTGTGTATGTGTGGGTGTGCATGCTTATACATGTGTGTACACATCTCTGTGTGTGTGTGTGTGTGTGTGTGTGTGTGTGTACATCTCTGTGTATGTTGAGGTAGTTGGGAAAGAAACCTAGAGTGTCCCCATCTAAAGCACATACTCTACCAAATGAAAGCAAAGCTTGAGGCCTTTATATCCAGCTAATCACCCCTGGATGAACTTGTAACATAAAGATTGGATAGAGGCTAGTTGTTCCTTTGACTCATAACTTTCCCCTAAATTGTTTGTACTTTCTGTGACCTGTTGGATAGTAGCTGACCTAGGAACATCAGAGCAGAATTACAAGATTGTTTCACGTATTTCAACTCCAGATTTGACAGCTGAGACCACACTTTGTGCATGGCACTTTTCATCTCACTGTTTCTCAGTGTGTATATGACAGGATTTAGGATGGGGGCAATCACAGTATAAAACACAGAAATTTCCTTATCCTTGTTCTCATTTCCTGCAGGTAAAACATAGGTATAAATACAGGGCCCAAAAAATAAAACTACCACCATTACGTGTGAGCTACAGGTTGAGAGTGCTTTGCGCTTCCCTGCAGATGATCTTGTCCTCAGAGAGCACAATATGAGTATGTAAGAGGCAAGTAGTACAATAAAAATGGCAAAAAGCACCATCCCTGAGTTAACAATTGCTAAGATACTAACAACATGAACATCTTTACAGACCAGCTTCAGAAGAGGCTTGATGTCACAGAAGTAGTGATTGATGTGGTTGGGACCACAGAACGGCAGACTGAGCACCATCAGTAGTAAAGCAATGGAGTGCCAGAACCCCAGTATCCAGGCCGTGGCAATCAACATATCACATCTCTTCCTGCTCATGATAACCATGTAGTGCAGGGGCTTGACAATGGCAACATAGCGGTCCAAGGCCATGGACACCAGGATGAAGATTTCCACACCTGCCAGCAAATGGGCAGTGAAGAGCTGGGTCATGCACTCATTATAGGAAATGTTTTTTCTTGTTGCTGCCAAGTCCCTGATGAGCCTAGGAATCACAGTGGAGGGGTAGCAGAGGTCCATGAGGGAAAGATGGCAGAGAAAATAATACATTGGTTGTTCGATTAGGTGGCTGCAGTTGATGGTGAGAAGGATGACGGAATTCCCCATTAAGACAGCCAGGTAGCAAAGCAGGAACAAGAAAAAGAACAGCAGCTCTATTTGTCTATTCTCCCAAACACCCATAAAAATGAACTCTGTGATGTTTTTATGAGTTTCCATGAATTCTAGTTGAATCAACATGCACAGCTGAAACTTAGTTCATCTGAAATTACACGTAAAAAAAAAAAAAAAACGGAAGAGCATGTGGCTAGGAAGGGATATTGTAGGTAATATGAGAGCAATTACCGAGGAAAGAATGAAGGAAAGAAAAGAGGTAGAGGATTTTGAGAATAAAATAAACTATAGCAGAGAAATTATAGCAGCAAGCAGAGCTCTAACCATGTAGTCACAAGCATGGAGTGGATGAAAATGCTGGTGTCCCATTAGTATTATTTTCATATGTAGGTCTCTTCTATTCTCTTCTGCTCTGTCCTCCATCCTGCTACCACCTTGTCCTAATACTGTTTTCTCCTTTTTTGCATACAAGTCTATGGATGACTGCCATGTCACACATTATGCTATTCTCAGTTTTTTTTCTTTCTTTTCCTATAATACTGTAATCAGTCTCTCTCTCTCCTTCTCTTCATGTCCCCTTCTCCCCATTATCCCTTTCTCTCATTGCTCACTTCTCTGTGCCCCCTTCCTACTTCTATTTTCTCCTGTCTTCTTCTGCCCCTCTACCTTACTCTTCCTCTCTTCCTCTTAATCTCTCCTTTTCTCTCTTACTTCTCTTCTCTGCTACCCTCTCTCTGTATCTCTCTGTCTCTCTGTCTCTCTCTTTCTCTCTCATACACACAGTACACACAACACAACACACACACACGGTGGGGGGAGACAGAAACACGCAGAGAGAAATTTATTTACTCACATTTAGAATAAACACATTTTACCTTAGTTACTAACATATCTTTTATTTAAACAACACTTTTAAAAGTCTGCAATTTTTGTTTTTTAATGGGAAGTTCTCTCGTATATATCTTTTACAAACCTACCCGAGCTGCATCTTAATTGTATAATTTTTTTAAAGGGAAGCATTGAAATTTAACTCTTCAGACTTAAATACAATGCCCAGATCATGAGAATTTGTGACTAGTCATCAAGAATTTTCTATGATTTTCTGCTACTTTAAATAAGCTTACCTTAGAGAAAATTGTAAAACAGCAAAACCTAATCTCCATGACTTGGGTAATTCAAATAGTGAATAGAAAGTTTTATATACTTTATATTTACTGCCTATAATGGTCTAAACATGGTATTAAATAGCTTTTTATAGCTTTTCCTATTTTACTTTCATCGTGACTTCATGAGTCCTTAGTCATTGTATTTCTGACTGTTTTCTAAATAGACATAAAACAGTATAGAACTGCTTTGAAAGAATAAGTGATTCATATCTCAACAGCATTTGCATATTTTGAAGATCATGGTTAAATAAAAGGGATTTTAGCCTTGTCTATCAACCTAAATTTCCATATGATTGCTACATAATTTTTGAATGTCACCTTGTTTAAAATATCTGTGTGAAAGATACATCAGAAGTTGAATTTATGTGTGGGGTTTTCTAATATCAAATCCTATAAAGAATAAAATTAGTATACCTAAGATTTTATTATATTTATAGCTTTGATAAAGGGGGCACAGAGAGGTGAGCAATGGGAGAAAGGAATAATGGGGAGAAGGGAACATGGAGAGAAGGAGAGAGAGAGACTTTCAGTATTATAGGAAATGAAAGATAAAAATGAGACTAGCATAATGTGTGACATAACAGTCATCCATAGACTTGTGTGCAAACAAGGGAGAGAACAGTATTAGGACAAGGTGGTAGCAGGATGGAGAACAGAGCAGAAGAGAATAGAAGAGACCTACATATAAAAATAATACTAATGGGACACCAGCATTTTCATCCACTCCATGCTTGTGACTACATGATTAGAGCTTCACTTGCTGCTATAACTTCTCTGTCATAATTTATTTTATTCTCAAAATCATCTACCTCTTTTCTTTCCTTCATTCTTTCCTTGGTAATTCCTCTTGTCTACCTTCCCTACAATATTCCTTTCTAGCCACATTCTCCTTTATTTGAAATGTGTAATTTCAGATGAACTATACATATACATATGTGTGTATGTGGTTTTATGTATATTATTCATAATACTTACTTCTGTCAAGATCCAGATTTTTCCAAACTGCCATGTGTTCTTTAACGTGGGCTCTTTTTATTTTCTGTGACCTTTAGATGAAACAACAGTAGATGTGGGAACCACCTAGGCTCCCATGAATCTTTAACTGAATGAAGTTTTTAAAGATTCACTGCCTGAAATACTTTAAGCAAACAGGCAAGGATTGAATCTCAAGGGGAGCAGTCTCAGGGGCACTTTTAGAAAGGAGGCTATGCTGTAGATAGGGATCTGAGGGTCAAGCCAACACTATCCAGTGGTTACACTTTAAGAGTTTCTTTTATTTAATTATATGGACTATGGTCTAAATGCTTCTTTTTGTTGTTGTTATTGTAGTTTTTGTTGATGATGATGTTGAAGTTGATGAAATCCTGGGACCTTTTGCTTAAGAAATTTGTTTAAAGACTTAAATTGCTGGTGTTTTACATGTCATATATAATAAATGATGGATTACTTCTAATCTCACTATATCACTGTGCTGAGAATAACCTGACTATTACTATTATCTTTAGAAATATTACCATAAAACATTGTGTCTTTTTATTCTTTTTTTAAACTTAGGTATTTATTTCATTTACATTTCCAATGCTATCCCAAAAGTCCCCCACCCTCTCCCTCCTATTCCCCCCATCAACCATTCCCACTTCTTGGCCCTGGTGTTTCCCTAGACTGAGGCAGATAAAGTTTGCACAACCAATGGGCCTCTCTTTCCACTGATGGCTAACTAGGCCATCTTATGCTACATATGCAGCTAGAGACATGAGCCCTGAAAGGGGGGGGGGGGTAACTGGATAGTTCATATTGTTGTTCAACCTATAGGGTTGCAGATCCCTTTAGTTCCTTGGGTACTTTCTCTAGCTCCTCCATTGGGGTCCCTGTGATCCATCCAATAGCTGACTGTGGGCATCAACTTCTGTGTTTGCTAGGCCCCAGCAAGTCTCACAAGTGACAGCTCTATCTGGGTCCTTTCAGCAAAATCTTGCTAGTGTATATAATGGTGTCAGCGTTGGGAGGCTAATTATGGGAAGGATCCCCGGATATGGCCATCTCTAGATGGTCCATCCTTTTTTTCTCAGCTCCAAACTGTGTCTCTGAAACTCAGTCCATGGGTGATTTGTTCCCAATTCTAAGAAGGGGCAAAGTGTCCACAATTTGGTCTTTGTTCTTCTTCAGTTTCATGTGTTTTGCAAATTGTATCTTTTATCTCAGATATGCTAAGTTTCTGGGCTAATATCCACTTATCAGTGAGTACATATCATTTGAGTTCTTTTGTGATTGTGTTACCTCACTCAGGATGATGCCCTCCAGGTCCAATCATTTGCCTAGGAATTTCATAAATTCATTCTTTGTAATAGCTGAGTAGTACTCTATTGTGTAAATGTACCACATTTTCTGTATCCATTCCTCTGTTAAGGGGCATCTGGGTTCTCTCCAGCTTCTAGCTATTATAAATCAGGCTGCTATGAACATAGTGGAACATGTGTCTTTCTGAACATCTTCTGGATATATGCCCAGGAGAGGTATTGCATAAAACATTGTTGTTATGGAAATTTAAACATACTTCTTCAGTGTTTAATTATGAACACTGGAAACTTAGAAGCCATGGCTAATACTAGTATTAATAGATACTAACATTAATGCAATCCTTAAAATACAAAGTTCCACAGCATCTAATATATTGTCCTTACCTTTAATATTTGGAAATGCTTTTCTCCTTATCAGAAGCAGCTCATGTCATTCTGAGTGAGGTAACCCAGACCCAGAACGACATTCATGGAATATACTCACTTAGAAGTGGACATAAGCCATAAAGTACTTGAAAACCATGCTATAATCCACAGATCCAAAGAGCACAAGTAACAACAAGGTCACAAGGGAGGAAATTTAATCTCATTCAGAAGGGTACATAAAATACCCACTGGGTCTTCTGCTAGCAGGAACAGGGACAAGGGATACCTGCCCGTCCAGCAGCTGGGGTTCATTCTGGTTGGTGCACCATCCTCCCCTGTGCCATCTTTGGCACTATTTCAGCTGAGGGCCCCAAAGGACTCTCCATGCTGCAGGCACCCTAGCACACCCTGGACCAGGAGATCACTGGTGAGTGGAACACTACATCAGTTCCAAATAACCCAGAGGGTCTTGTGCTAGCAGGAACAGGGACAAAGGATGCCTGCCTAACCAGTAGCTGGCGTTCATTATGGTCTGGGCCACCCCTGTGCCAACTTCAGCACGATCTCAGCTGAGGGCCCCAAGGTACCCAGAACTCTCCTCTATGCAGGCACCCTAGCACATCAGGGATCTTGAGATTACTGGTGAGTGGAACATAACTTCAGTTCCAAAAAAACCCCAGAGGGTATTGTGCTAGCAGCAACAAGGAAAGAGGACAAAGGCAAGCCCTAGCACACCCAGAATCTTGGGATCAATGAGACCAGTCTACTCAGGAGAGTATGTGGACAACAGAAGCAACAGAGTTTCTTGGACAGGGTCCCTTCAGGCCTTCATCGTCAGCCAGGAGCCAAAGCTCAGACCCAGACCCCTGGACACCTTCCCTGCCAGAGGAGAGTCCGCCACCAGGGAGGGCTCTGACCCCAAGAATCAGGAGGGGATCTGAGCTCCAGAATTCTGTTCACCTTCCCTGCAAGAGGAGAGCTTGCCTGCAGAGTATTATGACCACTGGGATGCAGGAGAGAGTTGGTCTTCCAAGAGTGCTGACAGAGGCTAAAGAATCACAGGAGGAACAAGATTCAGCCAGAGACAACTAGAACATTTAACAACACATATTACCATATGGCTAAAGGCAAATAAAATAATCATACTAACAGAAACCAAGACCACTGGGCAACATCAGAAGGCAGTATGCCCACCACAGCAGGTCCTGGATACCCCAACAACCCAAAAAGCAAGATTCGGATCTAAAATCATATCTCATGATGCTGGTTGAGGATTTTTCAGAACGGCATTAATAACTCACTTAAAGAAATACAGGAGAACACAGCTAAACAGGTAGAATCCCTTAAAGAAGAAGCACAAAAATCCCTCAAGGAATTACAGGAAAACACTGCTAAACAAGTAAAAGTCCTTAAAAAGGAAACACTAAAATACCTTAAAGAAGTACAGGAAAACACAACCAAAAGGAGATGGATTTGAACAAAACCATCAAAAATCTAAAAATGGAAGTAGAAACAATGAAGAAAACCTGAAAGAGCACAACTCTGGAGATAGAAAGCCTAAGAAAGAAATCAGGAACCATAGATGTGAGTATCAGCAAAAGAATACAAGAAACAGAAGAGAGAATTTCAGGTGCAGAAAATTCCATAGAATGGATCCTAACTCAAAACATCCAGGGAATCCAGGATACAATAAGAAGACCAAACCAACAAATAATAGGTGTAGCCCTTTCAACTTAAAGGGCCAGTAAATATCTTCAAAAAAATTATAGAAGAAAAATTTCCTAACCTAAAGAAAGAGATGCCCAGGAATATACAAGAAACCTACAGAATTCCAAATAGACTGGACCAGAAGAGAAATTCCTCCTGACACATATTAATCAAAACCACAAATGCAATAAATAAAGATTGAATATTAAAAGCAGTAAGGGAAAAATGTCAAGTAACATATAAATGCAGACCTATTAGAATTACACCAGATTTTTCACCAGAGATTATGAAAGCCAGAAGATTCTGGACAGATGTTATACAGACACTAAGAGAAGATAAATGGAAGGCCATGCTACTATACCCAATAAAACTCTCAATTACAAGGGGAAACCAAAGTATTTCATGACAAAACCAAATTCACACAATATCTTTACATGAATCCAACCCTTTAGAGAATAATAATAGGAAAACACCAACACAAAGACTGAAGCTACATCCTAGAAAAAGCAAGAAAGTAATCTTTCAACAAACCTAAAAGAAGATAGCCACAGGAAGAGAATCCCAACTCTAAAAACAAAAATGACAGGAAGAAACAACTACATTTACTTAATATCTCTTAATATCAATGGACTCAACCCCCACCCCCACCCCAAAGACATAGAATAACAGACTGGCTACAGAAACAGAACACCAAATTTTGCTGCTTAAAGGAAACCCACCTCAGGGAAAAAGACATACACTACCTCAGGGTAAAAGGCTGGAAAACAAATTTCCAAGCAAATGGTCCTAAGAAACAAGCTGGAGTAGCCATTCTAATATCAAATAAAATGGATTTCCAACCCAAGGCTATCAAAACAGACAAGGAGGGGCACTTCATACTTATCAAAGATAAAATCTTCCAAGATGAACTCTCAATTCTGAATATCTATATTCAAAATGCATGGGCATCCACATTCATTAAAGAAACTATAGAGACAACACCCGCCACAGGATCTTAAGACTTCTGGTGTGTGGAACACAGCTTCTGCTCCAATCCAATTGTGCGCAGGACCTGAGACTGCACTAGTTAGGGAAGCAGAAACCGGCCTGAGTAGGGCCACAGGCCTCATCCGGCAGGATCAGCACCTGGGTAGCTAGAGCACAGAGTCAGCTGACACCCGCCAGCTACCCACGACCCCCTCCACAGGATTTTGAGACTGCTGGTGAGTGGAACACAGCTTCTGCTCCAGTCCAATGGGACCTGAGACTGCTCTGGTTGGGGAGAGAGAAATCCGGCCTACATAGGGCCACAAGCCTCTTCCAGTCAGAAAAGCACCTGGGGAGCAAGGGCGCAGGGTCGGCTGACACTCGCCAGCTACCCACAACACCCGCCACAGGATCTTAAGACTTCTGGAGAGTGGAACACAGCTTCTGCTCCAATCCAGTTGCGCGCAGGACCTGAGACTGCATTAGTTAGGGAAGCAGAAAAACGGCCTGAGTAGGACCACAGGCCTCTTCCGGCTGGACCAGAACCGGGGTACTGCCAGCGACCCACGACCCCCTCCACAGGATTTTGAGACTTCTGGTGAGTGGAACACAGCTTCTGCTCCAATCTTTAAACAGTGACAACGACAACAACTAACCCCAGAGATTACCAGATGGCGAAAGGTAAACGTAATAATCTTACTAACAGAAACCAAGACCACTCACCATCATCAGAACCCAGCACTCCCACTTCGCCCAGTCCAGGGCATCCCAACACACCGGAAAAGATAGACACGGATCTAAAAGCATATCTCCTGATGATGGTAGAGGACTTCAAGAAGGACTTTAATAACACACTTAAAGAAATACAAAGGAACACTGGTAAACAGGTAGAAGACAATAAAGAGGAAGCACAAAAATTTTTTAAAGAATTGCAGGAGAACACTGCTAAAGAGTTACAAATCCTTAACGAAAAACAGGATAACCTAATCAAACAGGTAGAAGTCCTTAATGAAAAACAGGAAAACACATCCAAACAGATGATGGAAATGAACAAAACCATACTAGACCTAAAAAGGGAAGTAGACACAATAAAGAAAACCCAAAATGAGGCAACACTGGAGATAGAAACCCTAGGAAAGAAATCTGGAACCATAGATACGAGCATCAGCAACAGAATACAAGAGATGGAAGAGAGAATCTCAGGTGCAGAAGATTCCATAGAGAACATCGGCACAACAATCAAGGAAAATGTAAAATGCAAAAAGATCCTAACTCAAAACATCCAAGAAATACAGGACACAATGAGAAGACCAAACCTACGGATAATAGGAGTGGATGAGAATGAAGATTTTCAACTCAAAGGACCAGCAAACATCTTCAACAAAATTATAGAAGAAAACTTCCCAAATCTAAAGAAAGAGATGCCCATGAACATACAAGAAGCTTATAGAACTCGAAATAGACTGGACCAGAAAAGAAATACCTCCCAACACATAATAATCAGAACAATAAATGCTCTAAATAAAGATAGAATACTAAAAGCAGTAAGAGAAAAAGGCCAAGTAACATATAAAGGCAAGCCTATCAGAATTACACCATATTTTTCACCAGAGACTATGAAAGCCAGAAGATCCTGGACGAATGTTATACAGACACTAAAAGAACACAAATTCCAGCCCAGGCTACTATACCCAGCCAAACTCTCAATTAACATAGATGGAGAAACCAAAGTATTCCACGACAAAACCAAATTCACACATTATCTCTCCACGAATACAGCCGTTCAAAGGATAATAACAGAAAAAAACCAATACAAGGACAGGAACCACGCCCTAGAAACAACAAGAAGGTAATCCCTCAATAAACCTAAAAGAAGACAGCCACAAGAACAGAATGCCAACTTTAACAACAAAAATAACAGGAAACAACAATTACTTTTCCTTAATATCTCTTAATATCAATGGACTCAACTCCCTGATAAAAAGACATAGACTAACAAACTGGCTACACAAACAAGACCCAACATTTTGCTGCTTACAGGAAACTCATCTCAGAGAAAAAGATAGACACTACCTCAGAATGAAAGGCTGGAAAACAATTTTCCAAGCAAATGGTATGAAGAAACAAGCTGGAGTAGCCATTCTAATATCTGATAAGATTGACTTCCAACCCAAAGTCATTAAAAAAGACAGGGAGGGACACTTCATACTCATCAAAGGTAAAATCCTCCAAGAGGAACTATCAATCCTGAATATCTATGCTCCAAATAGAAAGGCAGCCACATTCATTAAAGAAACTTTAGTAAATTTCAAAGCACACATTGCACCTCATACAATAATAGTGGGAGACTTCAACACACCACTTTCACCAATGGACAGATCATGGAAACAGAAACTAAACAGGGACACAGAGAAACTAAGAGAAATTATGAATCAAATGGATCTGGCAGATATCTACAGAACATTCTATCCTAAAACAAAAGGATATACCTTCTTCTCAGCACCTCATGGTACCTTCTCCAAAATTGACCACATAATTGGTCACAAAACAGGCCTCAACAGATACAAAAATATTGAAATTGTCCCATGCATCCTATCAGATCACCATGGACTAAGGCTGATCTTCAATAACAAAATAAATAATAGAAAGCCAACATTCACGTGGAAACTGAACAACACTCTTCTCAATGATACCTTGGTCAAGGAAGGAATAAAGAAAGAAATTAAGGACTTCTTAGAGTTCAATGAAAATGAAGCCACAACATACCCAAACTTATGGGACGCAATGAAAGCATTTCTAAGAGGAAAACTCATAGCTCTGAGTGCCTCCAAAAGGAAACTAGAGAGAGCACACATTAGCAGCTTGACAACATACCTAAAAGCACTAGAACAAAAGGAAGCAAATTCACCCAAGAGGAGTAGACGGCAGGAAATAATCAAACTCAGGGGCAAAATCAACCAAGTGGAAACAAGAAAAACTATCCAAAGAATCAACCAATCAAGGAGCTGGTTCTTTGAGAAAATCAACAAAATAGATAAACCCTTAGCCAGAATCACTAGAGGGCACAGGGAAAGCATCCTAATTAACAAAATCAGAAATGAAAAAGGAGACATAACAACAGATCCTGAAGACATCCAAAACACCATCAGATCCTTCTACCAAAGGCTATACTCAACAAAACTGGAGAACCTGGATGAAATGGAGAAGTTCCTAGACAGATACCAGGTACCAAAGTTGAATCAAGATCAGGTTAATGATCTAAACAGCCCTATATCCCCCAAAGAAATAGAAGCAGTCATTAATAGTCTCCTAACTAAAAAAAGCCCAGGACCAGATGGGTTTAGTGCAGAGGTCTATCAGACCTTCAAAGAAGATCTAATCCCAGTTCTTCACAAACTATTCCACAAAATAGAAACAGAAGGTACTCTACCCAACTCCTTCTATGAAGCCACAATTACTCTGATACTTAAACCACAAAAAGACCCAACAAAGATAGAAAACTTCAGACCAATATCCCTTATGAATATTGATGCAAAAATCCTCAATAAAGTTCTTGCTAACCGAATCCAAGAACACATCAAAAAAATCATCCATCCTGACCAAGTAGGTTTCATCCCAGAGATGCAGGGATGGTTCAATATACGGAAATCCATCAACGTAATCCACTATATAAACAAACTCAAAGACAAAAACCACATGGTCATCTCGTTAGATGCAGAAAAAGCTTTTGACAAGATCCAACACCCATTCATGATAAAAGTCTTGGAAAGATCAGGAATTCAAGGCCCATACCTAAACATGATAAAAGCAATCTACAGCAAACCAGTAGCCAACATCAAAGTAAATGGTGAGAAGCTTGAAGCAATCCCTCTAAAATCAGGGACTAGACAAGGCTGTCCACTTTCTCCATACCTATTCAACATTGTACTTGAAGTCCTAGCCAGAGCAATTCGACAACAAAAGGAGATCAAAGGGATACAAATTGAAAAAGATGAAGTCAAAATATCACTCTTTGCAGATGATATGATAGTATATATAAGTGACCCTAAAAATTCCACCAGAGAACTCCTAAGCCTGATAAACAGCTTCTGTGAAGTAGCTGGATATAAAATTAACTCAAACAAATCAATGGCCTTTCTCTACACAAAGAATAAACAGGCTGAGAAAGAAATTAGGGAAACAACACCCTTCTCAATAGTCACAAATAATATAAAATATCTTGGCGTGACTCTAACTAAGGAAGTGAAAGATCTGTATAATAAAAACTTCAAGTCTCTGAAGAAAGAAATTCTAGAAGATCTCAGAAGATGGAAAGATCTCCCATGCTCACGGATTGGCAGGATCAACATTGTAAAAATGGCTATCTTGCCAAAAGCAATCTACAGATTCAATGCAATCCCCATCAAAATTCCAAATCAATTCTTCAACGAATTAGAAAGTGCAATCTACAAATTCATCTGGAATAACAAAAAACCTAGGATAGCAAAAACTCTTCTCAAGGATAAAAGAACCTCTGGTGGAATCACCATGCCGGACCTAAACCTCTACTACAGAGCAATTGTGATAAAAATTGCATGGTACTGGTATAGTGACAGACAAATAGACCAATGGAATAGAATTGAAGACCCAGAAATGAACCCACACACCTATGGTCACTTGATCTTCGACAAGGGAGCTAAAAATATCCAGTGGAAGAAAGACAGCATTTTCAACAAATGGTGCTGGCACAACTGGTTGTTAACATGTAGAAGAATGCGAATCGATCCATTTCTATCTCCTTGTACTATGGTCAAGTCTAAGTGGATCAAGGAACTTCACATAAAACCAGAGACACTGAAACTTATAGAGGAGAAAGTGGGGAAAAGCCTTGAAGATATGGGCACAGGGGAAAAATTCCTGAATAGAACAGTAATGGCTTGTGCTGTAAGATCGAGAATTGACAAGTGGGACCTCATGAAACTACAAAGCTTCTGCAAGGCTAAAGACACCATCAATAAGACAAAAAAACCACCAACAGATTGGGAAAGGATCTTCACGTATCCTAAATCAGATAAGGGACTAATATCAAATATATATAAAGAACTCAAGAAGGTGGACTCCAGAAAGTCAAATAACCCCATTAAAAAATGGGGCTCAGAACTGAACAAAGAATTCTCACCTGAGGAATACCGAATGGCAGAGAAGCACCTGAAAAAATGCTCAACATCCTTAATCATCAGGGAAACGCAAATCAAAACAACCCTGAGATTCCACCTCACACCAGTCAGAATGGCTAAGATCAAAAATTCAGGTGACATCAGATGCTGGCGAGGATGTGGAGAAAGAGGAACACTCCTCCATTGTTGGTGGGATTGCAAGCTTGTACAACCACTCTGGAAATCAGTCTGGCGGTTCCTCAGAAAATTGGACATAGTACTACCGGAGGATCCAGCAATACCTCTCCTGGGCATATATCCAGAAGATGTCCCAACCGGTAAAAAGGACACATGCTCCACTATGTTCATAGCAGCCCTATATATAATAGCCAGAAGCTGGAAAGAACCCAGATGTCCCTCAACAGAGGAATGGATACAGAAATTATGGTACATTTACACAATGGAGTACTACTCAGCTATTAAAAAGAATGAATTTATGAAATTCATAGCTAAATAGATGGACCTGGAGGGCATCATCTTGAGTGAAGTAACACAATCACAAAAGAATTCACACAATATGTATTCACTGATAAGTGGATATTAGCCCAAAACTTAGGATACCCAAGATATAAGATATAATTTGCTAAACGCATGAAACTCAAGAAGAATGAAGACCAAAGTGTGGACACTGTGCACCTTCTTAGAATTGGGAACAAAACACCCAGGGAAGGAGTTACAGAGACAAAGTTCGTAGCTGTGATGAAAGGATGGACCATTTAGAGACTGCCGTATCCAGGGATCCATCCCATAATCAGCTTCTAAACGCTGACACCATTGCATACACTAGCAAGATTTTGCTGAAAGGACCCAAATATAGCTGTCTCTTGTGAGATGATGCCGGGGCCAAGCAAACACAGGAGTGGATGTTCACAGTCAGCTATTGGATGTATCACAGGGCTCCCAATGGAGAAGCTAGAGAAAGTACCCAAGGAGCTAAAGCGATCTGCAACCCTATTGTTGGAACAACATGATGTACTAACCAGAACCCCGGAGCTCTTGTCTCTAGCTGCATATGTATAGAAAGATGGCCTAGTCGGCCATCAATGGAAAGAGAGGCCCATTGGACTTGCAAAGTTTATATGCCCCAATATAGGGGAATGCCAGTCCCAAAAGAATGGAAATGGGTGGGTAGGGAAGTGGGGTGCGCTATGGGGGACTTTTGGGATAGCATTGGAAATGTAATTGAGGAAAATATGTAATAAAAATATTAAAAATTTAAAAAAAAAGAAAGAAACTATAGAAAAGCTCAAAGCACATACTGCACCTCACACAATAGTAGTGGGAGAATTCAACACCACACTCTCATTAATGGACAGATCCTGCAATCAGAAACAAAACAAAGACACATTGAAACTTTCAGAAGTTATGAAACAAATGGATTAAACAGATGTCTAGAGAACACTTTATCCTAAAACAAAGGAAATACATTCTTCTCAGCAACTCATGGCACCTTCTCCAAAATTAACCATGTAATTGGTCATAAAACAGGCCTCAACAGATACAAAAATATTGAAATTATCACATGCATTCTATCAGATAAATATGGACTAAGGATGATCTTCAATAACAACATAAATAAGAGAAAGCCAACATTCACGTAGAAGATGAAGAACACTCTACTCAATGATACTTTGGTCAAGGAAGAAATAAAGAAAGAAATTAAAGACCTTTTAGAATTTAATGAAAATTAAGCCACAACATACCCAAACTTACAGGACACAAAGGAAGCATTCCCAAGAAGAAATCTCATAGCTCTGAGTGAATCCAAAAAGAAACCAGAGAGAGCACACACTAGCAGCTTGACAACACACCTAAAAGCTCTAGAACAAAAGGAAGAAAATTCACCCAAGAAGAGTAGAAGGCAGGAAATAATCAAACTCAGGGCTGTAATCAACCAAGTAGAAACAAAAAGCACCTGAAAAAAATATTCAACATCCTTGATCATCAGGAAAATGCAAATCAAAACAACCCTGAGATTCCACCTCACACCAGTCAGAATGGCTAAGATCAAAAATTCAGGTGACAACAGATGCTGGCAAGGATGTGGAGAAAGAGGAACACTCCTCCATTGTTGGTGGGATTGCAAGCTTGTACAGCCACTCTGGAAATCAGTCTGGTGGTTCCTTAGAAAATTGAACATAGTACTACCAGAGGATCCAGCAATACCTCTCCTGGGTATATATCCAGAAGATGTCCCAACCGGTAAGAAGAACATATTCTCCACTATGTTCATAGCAGCCTTATTCATAATAGCCAGAAGCTGGAAAGAACCCAGATGCCCCTCAACAGAGGAATGGATACAGAAAATGTGGTACATTTACACAATGGAGTACTACTCAGCTATTAAAAAGAATTAATTTATGAAATTCCTAGCCAAATGGATGGACCTGCAGGGCATCATCTTGAGTGAGGTAACACAATCACAAAGGAACTCACACAATATGTACTCACTGATAAGTGGATATTAGCCCAGAAATTTATCATACCCAACATATAAGATACAATTTGCTAAAAGCATGAAATTCAAGAAGAACGAATACCAAAGTGTGGACACTTTGCCCCTTCTTAGAATTTGGAATAAAACACCCAAGGAAGGAGTTACAGTGACAAAGTTTGGAGCTGAGAGGAAAGGATGGACCGTCTAAAGACTGCCATATCCTGGGATCCATCCCATAATCAGCTTCCAAACACTGACACCATTGCATACACTAGCAAGATTTTGCTGAAAGAACCCAGATCGTGTTGTCTCTCATGAGACTATGCTGGGGCCTAGCAAACACAGAAATGGATGCTCAAAGTCAGCTATTGGATGGATCACAGGGTCCCCAATGGATCAGCTAGAAAACCAACCCAAGGAGCTAAAGGGATCTGCAATCCTATAGGTGGAACAACAATATGAACTAACCAGTACTCCCCACCCCCTCCTCCGGAGCTGGTGTCTCTAGCTGCATATGAATCAGAAGATGGCCTAGTTGGCCATCAGTGGATAGAGAGGCCCATTGGTTGTGCAAACTTTATATGCCTCAGTACAGTGTAATGACAGGGCCAAACAGTGGGAGTGTGTGGGTGGAGGAGCGTGTGGGGGACTTTTGGGGTAGCATTGGAAATGTAAGTGAAATAAATACCCAATTAAAAAAAGAAAAAAAATTCCTCTGATTTATATTTAAATATCATTCTAATGCCGATTGAAGCCAGACTTTCTATATGTAATTTTTCATCAGGAAACAAATCCTGGGTATCAACTTTATTGGATCTGTACTCAATCAGCATCCAAGCCAGAAAGCATCTCCTACCCCACACCAGCATTTGTTGTTGTTTGTTTCTTTTGTTCTCTTTTTCTTCTCATTTCCTGTCTCCAGTTCATGTCTTGGCATCTCTTAGTGATGTAAATTTAATCTCTAAGCCAAATAAACCTTTTCTTACCCAGGTTTTCCCCAGAGCTTTTGACAACAGTATCAAAGAAATTAAATACTATTGATGGAAAGAATGGTCGGTTCCATAACTTGGGTATTGTAAATATAGGTGCAATGATCCTGGTAATGTTGTTATTAAGGCATACTGATATATTTTTTATGCCTATGTTTCCAGCAGGATCATTTCTGTGTTTACTTTTTGTTTGTTCTTTGTTTTCTTGTTTTGGTTTTTGTTGTTTTGTTGTTTTTTAGGAAACCCCAAAATGTTCTTCATAATGGCTATATTAATTTACAATCTGAAAATGTAAATAATAAGAGTTGACAAGACTTTATATTCTTATCAGAGTTTCTTCCTTTAGCATTATTGATTTAAGCCATTATAGCTGTGATAAAATTGTTTCTCCTTGTGACTTTTATTATTATTAATCATTTCATTCATTTACTTCTTAAATGACATTCCACTTCCCTTAACCCTGCCACCTACCCCCCATCCCATGATATCTCACTCCCCCATTATGCCTCCACCACTCCCCCCACATCACACATCTGCTCTCCCCACTTCCTTTTGCCTGTATGAGAATGCTCCCACACCGATCTATACTGTCCTGATCCACCATTCAAGCACCTCCTTACTCTGGGGCATCAAACCTCCCTGGGACCAAGGGCCTCCCCTCCCATTGCTGTCGGGAAAGACAATCCTCTGCTACATATGTATCTGAAACCAAAGATCCCTTTAGCTACTATTAGTCTAATTTCTTGGAGAAATGGGTGGTGAGGCCAGCCCGTGTTTTCCTTCCAATGGGGTTGCAATCCCCTTCAGCTCCTCCAGTCTTTCTGCCAGCTCTCCTGCCAGGTTCTCTGAGTTCAGAGTGATGATTGGCTCCAATCATCACTGCCTATACTGTGTTAAGATACTGGCCTGATCACCCCATGAACTCTCACACTTGAGTTTCTGGAGCAAGTTTCTCTTGACCATGGCAACAGTGTTGGGTATGGTGTCTGCAGGCATGCAATATTCCCAGGTGAGGTTGTTCCTCAGTTGGCCCTTCCTTCAGTCTTTGTTCCATTTTTTTTTTTGTCCCTGTTCTTCCTTTAGAGAGAAACATTTTGGTGTTAAAAATTTTTGAAATGGGTGGGTGGTTCCATCTGTCAACCAAGGGCCATGTCTATCTACTGGAGGTGGTCTCTACAGGTTCTATCTCACACTTCTCTGTGCATTATGGCTAAAGTCATTCACATTGGGTCCTGGGAGCCTCATGTTTCTCTGGTATCTGAGACACTCCAGTGGGTATTCCCAGTTCCTCATCCCCCGTCTACCTATTTTTATTTGATTTTCTAGTCCTTGGTACCTCTCTCACATCTCCTCCAGATTCTGATACTCCCATACTTACTTCCCCCTCTTCTTTTCCACCTCCATGGTTCTCCTTTCCTTCCACCTACCAAAATCGACCTGTTCCTCCCTCAATGCAGGACTGAAGCATCCACTCCCTGGTCTTCTGTCCTTCTACTCTCCATATTATCTGTAAGTTGTATCTTAGGCATTCTGAGCTTTTGGGTTAGTATTCCCTCATTAGTGAGTACATACTATATGGGTCTTTTGTGTCTGGGTTTCGTCACTCAGAATGATAATTACAATTTCCATCCATTTACCTATGAACTTCTTGAAGTATTTGGTTTTTTTAATTCATTTTTTATTAGATATTTTCTTTCTTTATATTTCAAATGTTATCCCCTTTCTGGTTTCCCCTCCTAAAACCCCATATTCGTTCCCCATTTTCCTTGGTCACCAATCCACCCAATCCTACTTCCTGGACCTGGCATTCCCCTACAATGAGGCATAGGGCCTTCACAAGACCAAGAGCCTTTTCTCCCATTGATGACTATCAAGGCCATCCTTTGTTACATATGTAGCTGGAACCATGAGTACCTCTCTGTGTACTCTTTGGTTGGTGGTTTAGTCCCTAGAAGCTCTGGGGGTACTGGTTAGTTCATTTTATTGCTCTTCCTATGGAGCTAGAAGCTCCTCCATCTCTTTGGTTCCTTTCTCTAGTTCCTCCATTGGGGACCCTGTGCTCAGTCCTAAGGTTGGTTGAGAGCATCTGCCTTTGTATTTGTCAGGCATTGGTAGAACCTCTCAGGAGACAGCTATATGAGACTTCTTTCAACAAGCACTTGTTTTCATCCACAATATTGTCTGGGCTCAGTGACTGTATATGGAATGGATCCCTGGGTGGGGTAGTATCTGGATGGCCTTTCTCTGTAACTCCTTCCATGGGTATTTTGTTCCCCCTTCTAAGAAGGACAGTACTTTCTGCACTTTAGTCTTCTTCTTGAGCTTCATGTGGTCTGTGAATTGTATCTTGTGTATTCTGAGCTTCTTGGATATGAATGTATACAATGTGTGTTCTTTTGTGATTGGGTTACCTCACTCAGGATGATATTTTTCTAGTTCCATTCATTTGCCAAAGAATTTCATGAATTCATTGTTTTTAATCGATGCTTAGTATTCCATTGTGTATCTATACCACATTTTCTGTATCCATTTCTTTATAAGGGACATCTGGGTTATATCCACCTTCTGGCTGTTATAAATAATGCTACTATGAACATAGTGGAGTGTATGTCCTTATTACATGTTCGAGCATCTTCTGGGTATATGCCCAAGAGTGGCATGGCTGAGTCCTCAGGCAATATTATGTCAAATTTTGTGAGGAGTTGCCAGACTGATTTCTAGAGTGGTTGTACCAGCTCACAATTCCCCCCAACCAATGGAATCATTAAAAGTCTCCCAAAGAAGACCCTTGGTCAGGTGAAGGCTTGAGGCCCCAGTATAGGGGAATTTGAGGGCTGGGAGGCAGGAGTGGTTTGGTGGGTGGGGGAAACACACTCATAGGAGCAGGGGAGGTGGTATGGGATGGAGAGTTGGGGGCATGGTGCTAAGCCCTCTGGTTGAGTCAGCTTGACAGGCATGAGTCAGAGAGTTTCAAGGAAGCTCACCTCCTGGAGTTTTGGCGATCTCACTTACCCACATACTCATACTCTATTCCCGAGTTAGTCTGGTATGCTGGTATGGGAAAATTCTGTTATAATTAAGTCTCCCCATTGTTCCAAGGTCCCAGAAGCCTGTGAGCTTAGAATCCTGTTAAAATGCAGTAAGGAAGTTAACCTATTCAGTAACTAATTTACCATTACAAAAGAAGGAGCCAGTAGCTCAGAGATGGTCTAAGGACAGTAGCAAATCACACCCAATCAAGGGAATACCAAAATAGAGCCAGGGAATCCCACTGAGATAGAAATCTTCAGTACAGGCTACATTGCATATTAAAAGCAAGTTGGTAAATTCTCCTGACAAATGGAGATTCTCCAGATACTTAAAAGTTACACTCATATAAGAATTTAGCAAGGCCTAGGAAATTGGAGGGGTTGTGATATTGCGTTATTCATGAGGCCTACCAAGAGCATAAACCCCTGGTGCTAGCATTCACAAGGTTCAAAGGTATAACACTAGAATGTGAAATCCCTACCTGTCACTAAGCTGATCCTAGGCAGGACTGCTTTTTCTTTACTGTAAACATTTACCTGGTTCCTGTAAATCCTTTTAAAGTCATTCCTTTGTTTTGGACCTGCTAACTTCAATGTACCTTGCCTACTGTGACTTCCAACCCCTTGTATTTTCTGTACTATAAAAAGTTTGATGCTCGACCTGACAATACATTCAGATTCTACACAATCTCGTGTGTTAGTCTGTCTGTCACATGCAGACACTTTGCACACTTGCCCCAGAGGCCCGTTCCAAGCAGACAAAGGGACCAAGGGGGTCTGCCACAGCGGGGGGACCTGAAAAGGGGGTAACATTTGAAATGTAAATAAAGAAAATATCCAATAAAATTCTTTTTTAAAAGTCCCAACCAAAAAGAGTCCTTATGACTTTTAATTTTCTTTCTTTTAATTTTAATTTTCTTTCTTCTTATGATAAGTGATGTTGAGAATTTTTAATGTTTCTATTTGTATTGCTTTCATTTCCCTAAGAACTCATTTGATAAATGGGAATAAGTGGGTCTTTTCTGTTATCCTTTTATTATTGAATTATTTGTTTATTTTGTTACCTGGGTCTTGTATCCTCTGCAAATTAATGTTTCTGGGAACTTCTGTGAAGAAATAATTTAATTGTATTCTTATTTACCCTGGATCCACCTTCTTACAGAGAGTATATAGGATACATCCTGTCCTTGAAGTTTCAGTGTGTGGAAGACTCCTTGAAACTCTGCTTTCTGTCTCACCTACCCTATAGTAGAGATGTAAAACTAACAGAAACCATTTACTCTACATCTATGTGGCTTCTCAACATTACTACATTCAATTTTAACTAGAGTTCTGATTCCCCATTGATCTTGATGTTCTGATTCTATATAACATTAGCCTTAGTCATCACATTTTCTTCAGCATGTCTTAACAGTGACATAGTTTCCTTGTTTCTTTTTTTCCTAATAATACCCATTTCTTCATTTATTTTTAATTTTACATCCTGGTCACTGTTTCCCCTCCAGTTCCCCCCAAACACACACACATATAGTTCCTCCCCCTATCCACTTCTCCTCTTCTCCTCTGAGAGGGTGTCTACCCCTACACCGGAACCCTAGCATATCAATTCTCTACAGGGTTGTATTTTCAAGAATTCAAGTCTGATATCGTCAAGTGACCTTATTAGATATTTTTTCTCAATATAAACTTACAATTATCAGTTTGGCTTGAAATACCAAAGAATCACAGTACTGCTTTCATCATGTGTGATCAATGCATACATGGCTTTTATAATTTTTAATAAGTTTTTCAAAAAATTTTCCCCAAAGAAGGAAATTTATTTTTTCATTATTTATCTATTTACTAAATTTCCATTCCAGTAGCAGTCTCCACTCCTTCCTTTCTTTCCATTCCTACCCTTATAAATCCTTCCTCCTATTTCCCTTTCCATCCAAGCCCTGGGATATCAAGTCACAGCAGTACTAAGTGCATCGTCTCCCACTGAGGCCAGTGAGTCAGCCCAGCTAAGGAAAGAGGTCTAATGGCAGGAGACAGAATCAAAGACAGCCCCTGCTCCAACTCTTAGGAGATCCATATGAAGACCAAGCTTCACATCTGACACATTAACGATACTCTGCTATGTTTGCAGATAGGAACCTAGCATAAGTGTCTTCTATATGGCTTCATTTACCACTGAATGGAAACAGAGGCAGTCTGAGACCCGCAGCCAAACATCAGGCAGAGCTCAAGAATCCTGTGGAAGGGTGGGCAGTACAATTGATCAAGTTGGAAGGGTCAAGTATATCACAGGAAGATTTACAGAGTCAAGTAACCTGCATCCGGGCGGGGGTGGGGGGGCTCACAGAATCTGAACCACCAACTAAAAAGTATCTAGGCATTGGACATAGAACACTAACACACTTCTACCATGAATCTTTTTAACACTTATTAGAGAAATTTAGTATTTATCCAATTCCTCCCATGTAATGACTCTGTTTTCTTTTAACTTTAAAGGGAACTCTCTTTGGTCAGGTTACATAACTAAGGTAGATAATTATGATATAATTCTTGGGGAATATATTCATAATTTCTTTTTTTGTTGTTTATATATTTTTTTAATTTTTAATATTTTTTATTACATATTTTCCTCAATTACATTTCCAATGCTATCCCAAAAGTCCCCCGTACCCTCCCCCCCACTTTCCTACACACCCATTCCCATTATTTTGGCCCTGGCATTCCCCTGTACTAGGGTATATAAAGTTTGTGTGTCCAATGGGCCTCTCTTTCCAGTGATGGCCGACTAGGCCATCTTTTGATACATATGCAGCTAGAGTCAAGAGCTCCGGGGTGGCCGGGCATGGTGGCGCGCGCCTTTAATCCCAGCACTCGGGAGGCAGAGGCAGGCGGATTTCTGAGTTCAAGGCCAGCCTGGTCTACAGAGTGAGTTCCAGGACAGCCAGGGCTATACAGAGAAACCCTGTCACAAAAAAAAAAAAAAAAAAAAAGAGCTCCGGGGTAATGGTTAGTTCATAATGTTGTTCCACTTATAGGGTTGCAGATCCCTTTAGCTCCTTGGGTACTTTCTCTAGCTTCTCCATTGGAAGCCCTGTGATGCATCCACTAGCTGACTGTGAGCATCCACTTCTGTGTTTGCTAGGCCCCGACATAGTCTCACAAGAGACAGCTATATCTGGATCCTTTCAGCAAAATCTTGCTATGTATGCAATGGTGTCACCGTTTGGAAGATGATTATGGGGTGGATCCCTGGATATGGCAGTCTCTAGATGGTCCATCCTTTTGTCTCAGCTCCAAACTTTGTCTCTGTAACTCCTTCCATGGGTGTTTTGTTCCCAATTCTAAGAAGGGGCAAAGTGTCCACACTTTGGTCTTCGTTCTTCTTGAGTTTCATGTGTTTCGCAAATTGTATCTTATATCTTGGGTATTCGAAGTTTCTGGGCTAATATCCACTTATCAGTGAGTACTTATTTTGTGAGTTCCTTTGTGATTGGGTTACCTCACTCAGGATGATACCCTCCAGGTCCATCCATTTGCCTAGGAATTTCATAAATTCATTCTTTTAATTGCTGAGTAGTACTCCATTGTGTAAATGTACCACATTTTCTGTATCCATTCCTCTGTTGATGGGCATCTGGGTTCTTTCCAGCTTCTGGCTATTATAAATAAGGCTGCTATGAACATAGTGGACCATGTGTCCTTCTTACTGGTTGGGACATCTTCTGGATATATGCCCAGGAGAGGTATTGCTGGATCCTCAGGTAGTACTATGTCCAATTTTCTAAGGAACTGCCAGACTGATTTCCAGAGTGGTTGTACGAGCTTGCAATCCCAACAACAATGGAGGAGTGTTCCTCTTTCTCCACATCCTCGCCAGCATCTGATGTCACCTGAATTTTTGATCTTAGCCATTCTGACTGGTGTGAGGTGGAATCTCAGGGTTGTTTTGATTTGTATTTCCCTGATGATTAAGGATGTTGAACATTTTTTCAGGTGCTTCTCTGCCATTCGGTATTCCTCAGGTGAGAATTCTTTGTTCAGTTCTGAGCCCCATTTTTTAATGAGGTTATTTGACTTTCTGGAGTCCACATTCTTGAGTTCTTTATATATATTGGATATTAGTCCCCATAATTTCTTCCAAAATCATGTTCTGTGGAACTTTCTCTGTTACCCCCCATTTTGTTCATTTCTTAATTCAATTATCTGAGACTATGAGTAATCTGGTAAGTATGATATACATTTTGATTATATCCCAATGTTGTAGTATTTTTCTCATTATCTTTTTTGTTTGCTTGTTTGTTTGTTTTGTTTTTTGTTTGTTTGTTTGTTTTTCGAGACAGGGTTTCTCTGTATACCCCTGCCTGTCCTGGAACTCACTTTGTAGACCGGGTTGGCCTCAAACTCATAAATCAGCCTGCCTCTGCCTCCTGAGTGCTGGGATTAAAGGCGTTTGCCACCTCTCCAAGCTTTTTCTCATTATCTTTAATCTTACATTATCTATTACCAAACCACTAACATTTGTAGTAAAAAAATCATATTTTATATCAGAAGTTTATTTGTCATATTAATACCATGTCTGTTCTCAAATACATACATTGAAGAACTAGATATATGCAAACATTATTGAAGTAGTACTTTACAATCTAAAGTGATGAAATAAAACTCAAACACATGTTTATTATGAACCATTAGAAATTGGCACTATTATTTAAGTTTAAGTTGATGATATCAGAAAATTAGACATATTAAAAATAATGTTCATTTTGGATCCACCAGAAAATTTCTTTTGAAAGACTATGGTTTTGACATGAATGTAGCATGATAGAAATATGCATTTTTTCAATAGCAGCTAAGTATAAAATACAATACACAATTAATTTGTGTTTATATGGCATTGTTTCATCCTATGGAGTTTCTTCATGTCATCATGTATCCCATTATTTATACTTGTTATTTTTTTCAAACATTTCATGATCATCCAAGACTGGCATGAAGCTTTCATTCTCTTGCTATAGCCTCACAAGTATTAGAATTACAGATAGATACCACTTCATCTAGCTTATGTATCAATATGCCTTTATTCATATGAATAAATACTTCAATAATTAAGTATACTATGTAAATTTTGATGTATGTCTACCCATCTAGACATACCCACAATGATAGAAAGGGAAATACATAGTGATAATATTTGTTCTACTTAATTCAACACCAAAGTGTTTTTTGTTTTCTAAGAGACTGTACAAAGATGACTATTGGATTACATCCAACAAAGTAAGTGAGTCTTCAGTTAATGTCCACGGGGTAACTGTGTGCAAGTATTTAAAGCATACTCAGTTTCAGAACTATCTTCATAGCTGGGCCATTTAACCCCATGTTCCCAGAAATACATTTCATCTTAAAAATGTCACATTACTTCCAATATACAAGTGAAGATCCCTGATGCCCCAGTGGCATACCAACGTGGCCAACAATCTCATAAGGTAAGTCTTCATAAGTTTATTTTAGTGCAATACTACTTTTTGACTTTCAAGTGGTTTGTGACCTTGGTTGTTGTTAAAGTTTGCACAGATTGTCTGTTCCTATGAGTTGCTATGCATAGGGTAAGGGATTCCTTGATTTCATGACACAGTACAGATATTGTAACCTTGTTTACACATCACAGAATGAGATTTATTCTCACATCACCAGCAAATGTGACCTTGATATACTCTCATATTTAAACAACAGCATTGTTATATTAAGCACCCTTAGCCAGAGTTAGAAAATATGAATACCATTAATTACATATTTCATATATGTCTTCACCTTAAGAAAATAACTTCTTTAATTCAATATATATATATATACTATTTTAATAAATTTAGTTTTGACTGTGCTACCACTAGAATACACATTTAAGTCAATTAAAACAATTATATTATACCCAAAGAAATATATATATGTGCATGTCTTTGTATGTGTCAGTCTATGAAATACTCCATAATAAATATTTTATAATTTCACCAAAAGTACAGTAATAGAATGAAACACCAAAGAATCTTTAGGTCTGAAAAATAAGTAAGGTTCTGATTTATTTCAGGTATTGTCTCCTTTTCTTGAATCTTCACATCTGTGTTTCTGATAAAAAAATTTTTTTTGAAATACTAAGAGCTATAAAATTTTGAGTGCTGTTTAAGCAGAATATACTAGATTGGGGAAGATAAATTAGTCATTCTTACTGTGTGTTAAGCAAACAGGGGTATTCTTAAAAGATACAATTTTATGTTCATTATTTCTCATTTGGCATCTCACATATTTGGAAATCATTACAGGAATTTCAAATACATAGCATGTGTCTTCTTGTACAGCTATGTGGTTCAAATCAAATGAACACATGTAAACATGGAAAACATTTTTGAATGTTTCAATCTATTAAACATAAACAGATCATGCATAATACTAACAGGGCACATTTGTTTAGAAAGTTACCTACTCAATTTCATTACTAAAAGTAATGCTTACTTCAGAAAAACACTATTTGAATGTGCAGTCTATTCAGTAATCATTAAACTGATACTTTCTGAATAAATTAAGCCTAGACAATGATAAGTGATAACTCATTGGAAAGATAAGATCTTATTGACTTCCAAATTTAGCATGGATTTCAATTTTTTTTCTTTTTCAGATTCTTTCTGGCATGTGAGTTCCTCTCTTGGACTGACACAATGCAGCAGAACAGCACTGTCACCGAGTTTATACTACTAGGATTGACACAGGATCCCCTGAAGCAGAAAATAGTGTTTATAGTCTTCTTAGTTTTCTATTTGGGGACTGTAGTGGGGAATACACTCATTATTGTGACAATCAAGTTCAGTCGAACACTTGAGAGTCCCATGTACTTCTTCCTGTTTTATTTGTCCTTTTCTGATTCCTGTTTTTCAACATCCACAGCACCAAGACTCATTGTGGATGCCCTCTCTAAAAAGAACATCATTTCCTACAATGAATGCATGACACAAGTCTTTGCTCTCCATTTATTTGGCTGCATGGATGTCTTTGTCCTCATTTTCATGGCTGTTGACCGTTATGTGGCCATCTGTAAACCCTTGCGTTACCCAGTCATCATGAGGCGGCAGGTCTGTGTCATCTTGATTATAGTTGCCTGGATAGGGTCTTTTCTACATTCCACTACTCAGATTGTTCTGGCCTTGAGATTGCCCTTCTGTGGGCCCAATCTGATTGACCATTATTGCTGTGACTTACAGCCCTTATTGAAACTTGCCTGCATGGATACATACATGATAAATCTGCTATTAGTGTTTAACAGTGGTGCAATTTGCTCAAGCAGTTTTGTAATTTTGATTATCTCCTATTTTATCATCTTACACTCTCTGCGAAACCACAGTGCAGAAGGGAGAAAAAAGGCACTCTCTACCTGCACATCTCATATTATAGTAGTTATCTTATCCTTTGTACCCTGCATATTCATATATGCACGGCCACCAACTACTTTTCCTATGGACAAGATGGTAACAGTATTTTATACCATTGGAACACCATTTCTCAACCCGATCATCTATACATTAAGGAATGCAGAAGTTAAAAATGCCATGAAAAAATTATGGCATGTTAAAATTATGATGAAATAAGTCCAGATACCAAATATTTTCATACCTGAATATGGTTGATGTATATGTAATATATAATAATGTACATTTTCTGAGTTCTTAATACTTGTGATTGATTAAAGAAAAAGAAAATATTTACAAAAATTATATTCCTCTCTCATCTTTTAAATATAAATTAAGAAATGTTGATTGGAATAATTATGTAGAGAATAAACAAAGCATTTGAAATCAATTCCATACAATCTAACAGATGCTCTACTACTATCACTGTACAAGAAAGAACAAATTCAAAGTATATTTCTTCATAGCCCCAAACCTCAAAAATTCGAATTGGAAGCATTGATTAACAGCTACTAGAAAAAGAAAGTATTCAAATTCAAATTGTCATTTTAATCCATGGTTTATTTAGTGATATAGGAAAAGTATTCTACAGAATATAACTCATTAAATATCTATACAATTGAAAGATATACTTATATGTGCTAAAAATACTCCTGATAAATGCCTATAAAATTCCTAGGCATAGTTATTTGAGTGTCATTACTAGACAGTGTATCTTAATTCATAAAATTTGTGTATTATTTTTTCCTAAATTTTTCCTTCTTATGTGGTAGTCCCTACGTTTTAAAAGTTGCCACACTGTTATACACAAAGTTAGCTATTAGATTTTCTCTGTTCTATTTGTGGTGGTGCTGTTGGTGGTGGTGGTTGTGATTTTTGTTGGTGTGTTTGGTTTATCCATTTTTTTTTCTGGTAATATCCTGGAATTTTTTTCTCAAATCTTATGTTAGGTCATTTTCCCCCTTAATGTGGCAAGGCTTACTGTAAGTTATACCACAATCATATAAAAACACACATTGAATAAGAAGAGTGATATTTATCAAAACTGGTAAAACTCCTGTTCAACAGGTATCCTTTTTTGTTTTTTTTCTTCCCTTAATGTCCATTTCCAGTGAAGTCTTCTGGTTTCTCTTCCTCATGTACCAGGGGTAATGACGGACCAGGGTGTCAAAGGGGCACTCCTCATTCTTCCTCTTGTTCCTGTTTGAAGAATTCCTCCAAACAAGATGGAATTATTATGATATTTTAAATTTCATGAAAAAGAAGTGACATCATCACAGACTTTATAAAATACAAATATTTTCTCCTTAAAATGTTAAAGAGAGCCCACTACTCAGGAAGTAATCTACGTTCCCTCTTTCTTCTGTTTCAATAAAGAATTTGGGTTAGGATTGCTAATAAAATCTATACAAACAAAGTTTACAGAAAATTAATTTATGTACCACAGTTGTATTAGCACTGAACTTTTAATAAACAATCATTTTTTATATTAAATTACATGTCAACTTGAAAATAACCAGATTATTTTATCTGACTCTTCTTCCTCATTAACCAATAGAAAAGTGTTACTAATTCCAAACATGTCTTCTTTAAAATATGACAGACTAAATTATATAAAGCAATGTAAGATATTTTTACCTTCATTTCTTCATGCTTGAGAGACAGAACGTTCAAGGTTTGAATTGGTTTCTAAAACTTATATACCTGTCATAAGGGAATGGAAGCCAATAATAAACAGTGCAAACATAAGTGCAACATTTTTTAGTGTGTTATGAAATATCTATACACATCCAGACATACAAAAACACACACTCATATCCTAGGAAATGTAATTGAAAATGCAGTCTTTACAATGAAAGATCAGAAAAGACAGTAGGGAAATCAGTATTTGAAAACAGAACAAGTATTTGTCAGTGCTGGTGGTGGGAGAGGTTGGGAAATCAGAAAGTCTCCTGAACTTCCAAATTATTCTTTGTTAATTTAAAGCTGGAAAAAATGAAGTAAGATATTACAGTTAAAATTCTTTGACAGTTCATCCACCTGAAAAATAATTTTGGAGTGATTGCGCAACTTCTTCAATGATATAAGAAAAATACATGAGTTGTAATTATCTTTGTATATTAGGAATTTGTAGTCCATTGTGTCCAATGATATGCAAAAAAAAACCCATATCTGTGATTCACTCAAAATGAGCTAATTGGCTCTATTAATTTTTTCAGATGAAAAAAATCTAAAAAATAGAGACTGAATCCAGCACCACTGACGTGCCTTTTAAAGAATTTACCCTCAGCAAAGTCCCAGAATAAAGTTCTGAAATAATTTATGTTTTAAAATCACAAGCTATTTCTTTTAAAATATTTTAAAAGAGTATAAAAATGCAAGAAATTGGAAAAGTTGATGTTATGATTATTAATTGCTTTCATTTTAACTTTAATGTGGGTGTGTAAGATTCAGTCTATGGTGTAGGATGAGACTGTTGGTCTACTGTAAAGCACTTTTCTGTGATGAATGGGGTGCTTGTTTTAATCTTCATAACTACACACAACATTATTTTTTTAGCTCTCTAATCAGGAAATAGCAATCCTAATAGTAGGTTAACTACTCTAACTCTTGTTTTAGAAGTGCATATGAAAAATTAAGCCTAGTTTCTCATTCTCACAACTTAATAAAAAGTGAACATACTTCCTGTTTTGTTGGTTTGTCATGAGGATTAAAGAAGATTGAAGAATGAAGGATTTTAAAATGGAAACATTTTTTTTCTTTTGCTTTTTTTTTTTGTTTTGTTTTGTTTTTTTGAGACAGGGTTTCTCTGTATAGCCCTGGCTGTCCTGGAACTCACTTTGTAGACCAGGCTGGCCTCGAACTCAGAAATCTGCCTGCCTCTGCCTCCCAAGTGCTGGCAAATGGAAACTTAATATGTGACATTTTCATCATAAAAATAGGACTTTCAAAATAGAAACAAATAAATTTTGTATTTTTCATTAATAATTCTTCTTATTATATAGTGATAGGATAATATTGGAACTCAGTGGATTTTACTTATAAATAAAAAGAATATTAAACTGAAAAATACTACTTTTCCCTGTTTGTATAAAACATTTGTTAGATTTCAGAGACATTTTAATAATTCCATTATCTTTTTTTATTAGATATTTTATTGACTTACATTTCAAATGTTATCTCCTTTCCTAGTTTCCCCTCCAAAAAATCCCCTATCACCTCTTTCCTCCCCCGACTCTCCAAACCAATCCTCCCATTCCTGGCCCTGGCATTCCCCTATACTAGGGTATAGAACCTTCACAGGACATAGGGACTCTCCTCTCATTGATGACCGACTAGGCCATCCTCTGCTACATATGCAGCTAGAGACACCAGTCCCACCATGTGTTTTTCTTGATTGGTGGTTTAGTCCCAATGAGCTCTGGGAGTACTTGTTAGTTCATAGTGAAGTTCCTCCTATGGGGCTGCAAACCCCTTCAGCTCTTTGGGTCCTTTCTCTAGCCCCTTCACTGGAGACCCTGTGCTCTGTTCAATGGATGACTGTGAGCATCCACTTCTATATTTGCCAGGCACTGGCAGAGCCTATCAGGAGACAGCTATATCAGGCTCCTGTAGGCAGGCTCTTGTAATCTTCAATAGTGTCTGGGTTTGGTGGTTGTTTATGGGATGGTTCTGCAATTGGAGCAGTTTCTAGATGGTCATTCCTTCAGTCTCTGCTCTGAACTTTTTCTCTGTAACTCCTTCAGTGGGTATTTTGTTCCCTCTTCTAGGAAGGATTATGAGTTCTGAGATAATATCCACTTATCAGTGAGTGCATATCATGTGTGTTCTTTTGTGTTTGGATTACCTCACTTAGGATGACATCCTCCATATCCATCCACAACTGCCAAACATTGTTTTCACACAATTTCAGGTGACAAGGTCCAGGTATAAAGAACTGCTAGCGTTCAGACACATGTAACCATCTGATGCAGTTCTCAATTGAACCTCTAACTACCACAACTTCTTGTAACAGTCTAACGAATTACAACTGAAATTAATTATCTAAGAAAACAATGAGGATAAGTGTTTTCCTGATTTTTTCTTACTTGCTAAATATTAATTCTGTATTGTCATAGAATTAAGTGAGATATTGTTAAACACCCATACAGCATCAATGAATGGAGTGATGATAAGCAGCATTTTATATCCTTACCCTTAATTCAGAGTCTTCATAGTTCCTTAATTCAAAATCCTTCATGAAATATATAATTGATATCATGAGTGACTGTTGTCTTAATGTGCTATGGAACCCAAGAACTTATAAGTTAGCTGTTTTCCTGTTTTTTAATCTTTGATCACCCAAACCCATTACTGCCAAGAATCAGCTTTGTCTTGGAGACAGGTTCCTGAGAGAAGGGTTGTTTGGGAGCTGTGAAAAGAAACTACTGGAAGGCAAATAGTGGGTCCAAGCTGTCAGCCTAGGTTCCCTTGGGATACTCTCTGTGCATTCTGTCCTGTTCTAGACAGTTTGTTTCTTGCTCTTCTAAAAACTCTCTGTGGTTGAGACCACAGTGTGTAAAAGCTGTTTGGACAGTTCATGGAAATTCTGGCCAAAGTCATAAAAGCTGCTATAAGAAAATGATTGGATCTTCCTACTGAGTCTGAAATCTTGATCAAAAAGTTATTGAGAGGAAGAGTTTTCCCTCTCCAGACAGCAGAGCTCTCTCTGCAGAAAATCCTAAACAACGGGTATCTATTTTCATTAGCTTATCTCATACAGAGCAAAAACCCAGGTTTTTATTTACATATCAATTTACCCATTTACTTCAGGTTTCTATTTATTGTCCTATGAACCCACATCCCATAAATTTGGCCCCTCAATTCTAAGGAAACAGCAAGTATACATTTTCTTTGAACATTGTAAAAAATATCAGAGATCTGCCTAGTTCTGTTAAGCACAGGTCTTAAGCTAACTGGCTGGAACTCTGCCCTGAAGTTACCCAATTCCACCATGCCAGAGCCTAACCTTTATCTGTCCTAGGCTGATCCTGAACTCAGGAATCTATCTGCCTTTGCAAGCCTAAACAAAAAAAATCTTAGCTGTGTGGGAGACTGTGATCACTTCTTCCTAAATCTCTTATCTCCTTCCTCGTGATTTTCTAACAAGTTGCTTCACAGTGCTGCTGCATTTTTACTTTAGATTTGTGAAGACCCTCATATAATTCATATTGCATCTTTGGTTTTTTTTTTTTGAAAAGCAAAGAGATTTTATATTTGTAAACTCATGTATTTAGAGCTCTTTTCCACAGCCTTACTTACAGGCTGTTCTGAAGAAATCTGTCAGTGGTGGTGGTGGTCGTGGGGGTGCTAGGGAAATCACAAAGTCTGCTGAATTTCCAAATTATTAGTTGTTAATTTAAAACCTGAAAAAAAATAAAATAAAATGTTCTACTTAAAATTCTTCATGTTAATCACTTTGCTGAGACACAGCCACACCCTCTACTCCTGGATCCCTGCTGTTTATAATTATCATGGAGTCATTAGCATTAACAGGGAGGACACTTCTCCAAGGGAAGGGTCCTCCACTGCTAGTACTGGTTCCAGAAAATATATACATCATTACACAAACAAGCTTTAAACCCACAGCAGTCATCAACACCATGGAAGTTCACACTGGGGCAGGAACCAGGTCACTTTTTCTCCACCAAGGCCACACCAGGCCCTGTACACTACCCTTTCTAAATATGAAACCTAAAGTTTTTTAAGTACAATGGATTATATAAAAATAAAAAGAATTGGATCTTAAAGAAGCATATCATAGGCTTTATAAAGCCTTTATCACTTACTGAAAACAGCATACCATAGAAAGAATAGAGAAAAGTCCATCAGAGGTGAACATGTAGGGCAATTGTATTCATGTAGGCTCAAGGTGTTATAGATAACGAATTTAAAAACAGTCATAGATAATAACTAATAATAAAAACCACTTGGAAAAAAATACATGGAATCCTACAAGTATAAAATGTTTCCTAAATTTTATGTGCTAATATGAAAAGAGTTGAAATGGCCATGTTCTGTAATTAGAAGCAAAGCCCCTATGAAACACTACTAACAGGTTAATAAAAACCTGACATTGGGAATGAGTTACTTCTTTGGTATGGTTAACTAGTTGGGTACAATAGACTGCAGGCATTACAGTCTATTACCACTCTTGGTTATTTCTCAGAATTTGAAAATTAAACCCCATTGTTGAATATAGCACATACTGGAGTGTGTGGAAATTGAGCCTCCACACAGTATTGGAGTTCTTAACTGGAAGCAGGGATATCTGAAAGGCACCTAATAAATACACATAGACTACTTTCTTGGATACAAACTGACAGGCATTTTTTTAAGTCTTAAAGTTAATCTCTCTTCTCTCTCACTCTCTGCTCTCTTTCTCTTCCCCTCTCTTGAAGCTTCAGGCTGCACACTGCATTCTCCTGCACAATGCTTTTCTCCTGTGAGCTTTTCTTTTCTTGAACTCTCACTTTTCTACACACCTCTATGTGTTCCCCTTTTACTCTCACACACATCTCACACACACCTCATGACTCGCCTTTCACTCTTACACACACTCTCCACATACACTCCTATTTTCTCTTTACTCACTCTTCACTTGCTCTTCTTATACTCTCCAAATTTGCCTCACATGCTACTTACTCCCTCTTTTGCCTCTCTCTTGTCCCAGTCTTTTATTGATACTCTAAAAGCAGGTAGAAAAAAAAATCATTGTATAATCATTGCCAAATCAAATTCAAAAGAATTACCATACCCCACAAAGAATCAAGAATTAAAAATGTTATCCAAAGTTTCAAGCTTCCCTATTCCCAGGCCTATAGCCAAGGTAATAATAATTCCAAACTTATCATCATGTAAACTTTAACTTTTGACTTATTATACTTCAGAGTTCTGAGACCAGCTGCTTGGATTTTCTTGTGAAGCTGTAATGATAAATGATATGGGCAAAGCTTCTAGTCCGTGGCCAGAAAGAGTCACGTTAACCCTTAACTTATTAGTTCTGCTAGCTTTCTGCTTCTGCACATTGCACAAATGACTCTCCTAGGAGTCCCAGTGTTTTGATTAATTTTATTAATATAAGATATTACATTATCTATACTTACTTGTCAAGGAACCAATCTCAAATGGTGGGCAAGCCTTATTTCATAACGTCAATAGTTTTTTTTTTTCTTTCTTGGGGTCCCAATGGTTGGCTCTACTTAATTTTCTAATAATTTCTTTAAAATTTCTTTGCAAGTCAAGCATTAATCTGGAACTACAATTTGTAGTAATTACATAGTTTTCAAGATAAGAATTATGCCCCATGCCTCAATTTTTAATTGATTAATAATCATTAGATGAAGGAACATCTAATTTCTCAGAATGTGCCAGAAGAGGAGAAAGAAATAAGAAAGTTAGATATAATAGAAAAATTATGTACACCGTGGATAACTGAAAAGCAATAATGCACAAATGCACAAATGAAACCTATTCAGCTTTTACTCAAGGCTTAGATTAGGAGAAATGGGAACAACAGTTGTTACAAAGTGCTGCCACAGGCTAATACGATGTTTCCTTTCCAGCCTACTGCAGGCAGTCCCTTATTTCAGATGGTGGGTCCCCAGGAGGGATGTGTCTTCTGCTTCTCAGGGTTCTAGATGCAATACTTTTCTACAAGGAGCTTCCAAGGGCTTCTGAGATATCCATCCTGGCCTACTGTAGGCAGTCCCTGTCATTGTATGATGTCCCCAGCACTGTAGACATCATAGTTGCCTACACACAGGAGCATCGTGCCAATATTTTCATAGTTCTAGAAAGCACTATGCATTCTACTGGAGGAGAAATGTAAAATGACCATCAGATTTACCTTTAGTAACCTGGGCAAGCTATAAATAGGACATACCTGATGGTATGATACTCTTACAATGTCATGGGAGAAACCAAACATTTTCCAGAAGGATATTTAGTATGAGCCATGTGATTGATTGTATATGCTTGGCCCAGAGAGTGGCCCTATTAGGACCTGTGGCCTTGTTGGAAAAGGCATGTCACTGTTGGCATGGGCTTAAGACCCTCACCCTAGGAGCCTGGAAGTCAGTCTTCCACTAGCAGCCTTCAGATGAAGATGTAGAACTCTCAGCTCCCCCTGTACCATGCCTGCCTGGATGTTGCCATGATCCTGCCTTGATAATAATGTACTGAACATGTAAGCCAGCCCCGATTAAGTGCTATCCTTTATAATTTTGCCTTGGTCATAGTGTCTGTTCAGAGCAGTAAAACCCTAACTAAGACCAGCCTAAGATATGATTATATACACAATAAGACATGGCAGACAAGGCTATTATTATTTGCTGCATGATCAAAGTATTAATTGATTTGTTTTGACTTACTGCTAAACCAATAGATCAATACATCATCTAAATACAGCTCTCATTTGTGTAGAAACTTCTTGGAGTAAAATTAACACAGTGACTCACAACTGGTCAAAGAGAAGAACATAAGATACTAAGACCTGTAAAGTCATTCATGTATGTAGATCTCTCTCTCTCTCTCTCTCTCTCTCTCTCTCTCTCTCTCTCTCTCTCTCTCTCTCTCTCTCTCTCTCTCGCTATCTCTATCTATTTATCTATCTACCTATCTAGTTATGGCATGACCCTGGTACAATACTAGTAGAATGTCAACACTAGCACAATGTTAATGTTATGGGGAAAACAGACACTTTCCAAATAGATTTTAGGCATTAGACCAAAATCTGACTATATAAGTGATAATGGTCAACATAGGCTATAGGACAGTGTGTGTGTGTGTGTGTGTGTGTGTGTGTGTGTGTGTGTGTGTGTGTATGCTTATGTGTATGTGTGCTGGAGGCCACCTCTGTCTGCATGGATCACATCTTGAACCAGGGAAGGGGAGTCCACAAAAGTGAAGACATTAACTACCTGTTGACTTTCACACAAATAGCCTTGAATAGCTAGAGATGTCTTTATTTATACAATTACACTCCTGCTTACCTTAGCAATGATATCATATACTATTTAATTTAAAAAAATCATAACATCAGCATTAAATTACAAAAAGGTCCCAGGTAAGACACAGAATTAAATATTTGTGAGCATAAGTCCAGTCACTGGATAACTTTCCCAGTCATAATACATTTTTTAATTAGATATTTTCTTCATTTACATTTCAAATGCTATCCTAAAAGTCTCCCATACCCTTCCCCACCCGACTCCCCTACCCAACCACTCCCAATTCTTGGCCATGGAATTTCCCTGTATTGAGGCATATAAAGTTTGCAAGACCAAGGGGCTTCTCTTCCCAATGAAGGCCAACTAGGCCATCTTCTGATAATTGTGCAGCTAGAGACAGGAGCTTCGGGGGGTACTGGTTAGTTCATATTATTGTTCCACTTATAGGATTGCAGACCCCTTTAGCTCCTTGGGTACTTTGTCTAGCTCCTCCATTGGGGGCCCTGTGTTCTATCCAATAGCTGACTGTGAGCATCCACTTCTGTGTTTGCCAGGCCCTGGCATAGCCTCACAAGAGACAGCTATATCAGGGTCCTTTTAGCAAAATCTTGCTGGTATATGCAATGGTGTCAGCGTTTGGAGGCTGATTATAGGATGGATCCCCAGGTGTGGCAGTCTCTAGGTGGTTCATCCTTTCCTCTCAGCTCCAAATTTTGTCTCTGTAACTCCTTCCATGGGTGTTTTGTCCCCAATTCTAAGAAGGGGCAAAATGTCCACACTTTGGTCTTCGTTCTTCTTGAGTTTCATGTGTTTTGCAAATTATATCTTGTATCTTGGGCATTCTAAGTTTCTGCGCTAATATCCAGGTATCAGTGAGTACACATCATGTGAGTTCTTTTGTGCTCGGGTTACCTCACTCAGGATGATGCCCTCCAGGTCCATCTGTTTGCCCAGGAATTTCATAAATTCATTCTTTTTAATAGCTGAGTAGTACTCCATTGTGTAAATGTACCACATTTTCGTATCCATTCCTCTGTTGAGGGACATCTGGGTTCTTTCCAGCTTCTGGTTATAAATAAGGCTGCTATGAACATAGTGGAGCATGTGTCCTTCTTGCCAGTTGGAACATCTTCTGGATAAACATTCTGGCAGTTCCTCAGAAAATTGGACATAGTATTACTGGAGGATCCTGCAATACCTCTCCTGGGCATATATCCAGATGATGTCATAATACATTTTTAATTGCAGATAGAGACATGTCCATTGTGCCAAGCAACTTTTTCTGATATGTACTTATCAATTCCTGATACCTTTCTACTAACTATCTTCAATTCTCTATTGATCAGACATAAACTCCCTATTTTCTATGTCTTTGTTAATCAGACATAGCTTCCTTATTTCAGGTCTATGTTGATCAGTTGTACTTTCCTTAAAACAGTTATGCAAACTGAGCCAACTACACTCCACAACTACCAAAATAACCAAAATACCCAGAATTAATGTTCACATCTGGAGGAAACAGAGATGTAAAAAGGGTAGAAGAGGGTTTTATGCATCAAATGAGTATTGAAAAAAAAAAAAAAACTTAGAATCATGAACAGGGCTTTCACACTTTTAAAGAACCCCAATACACCTGAAAGACCTTTAACTTGAAGATATTTATATAGCCAAACATTGAATCAACACAGCTTGAGTTTGGAGGGCATAGCCTTGACATAATTCCCTTTGCCTTCCTTAAAAATGAAACAAAATGTAAGACCCCCTTTCAGGGACCCCCACTCTAGTCTCAGGAGTGAGAGAGCACCCAAAGAAACACGAGAATCCATTGCTGTAATTACATGAGGCAGTTTAGTGATGGAGCTCAGGACCAACATGCATCTCACACAGGAGATAATGGATGTTGGCCATGAGGCTTGAAAGCTAGGGGTTTTATGGGGTGAGGGGCTTAGGGGTGTGGAGTTCAGCATAGCAACACACTATTGGCTTATTCAAACATCATCAGAAAGATTACATGTCAGCAAAAGGGCATCAGCACTTTGTTCCTGTGGGCTGGGGGCTTATCTTTGTTCACATAGCAACCAATTGATGTATGACTTTACTGGGTGTCAAGGGGCAGTAGACAGAGGGGAAGTTCCAGCCAGGTGGTGTTGACTCAGACAAGATAGCCCTGCTTCTGTCCTTGCATTTTTTTAATATTTACAGTCAAGCTGTTCTTAGGAATGTCTTAACAACAGCCCTGCCTGTTATGCTTTTTTTTTGCGGCCCCAGGCCGCGGGCTCATAGACAACTCTTTTACATGAATCACAAGTTACAAAATCTCATTTTCCTTCAAAAACAAACAAACAAACCAAAGAAATATTCTATTACATTCCTAATGCTCAGCTATTGGATGGATCACAGGGCCCCCAATGGAGGAGCTAGAGAAAATACCCAAAAATGAAAAATTAATAGGGTAGGGGAGGATACCTGAACAAGATTTGAATAATGAAAATTTGAAATAGGTGATAGGTAGAGCCAGAGTAAGTATTAACTTAAATTGAGTTGCAAATAGGTGATATATAGAAACCTATTTCTCTATAAGCTAACTAAAATACTTTAAAAAGTAAGTTTGAGTGAAATTATACTATATGGGTAGCTAATTATAGTTGCAGCAGTCATAAGTTATGGAATAAAAATTATGGTGCCATAGTGAGATTTTTCCCGATAAATTTTTTATCAAGAAATCCAGATAAGACCCCAAACAACATACCTTATTGCCATTTTTTTCTGGAGGCACACAAAAGAACATCTATTAGGTCATTATTGCTGAATATAACAAACTCCTTGGTTATAGGGCATAGAGAAATCAAGTTGGAAAAGAACTTGATGCTTGCTCCTTCCTGACTGGTTTGCAAGGTCTGGAAAGTATCATACAGGCTGGTAGCTCACAGAAAGTGATGTTTTCACCCAGATGTGTACCTTTCAGGGTTTGACTGCTTCTAAAATAGTGGCATAACTTCTTTAGGAAAAATCAGCTCCATTCTAATGAGCTTTGAAGCCTACTCCAATGAACAAATTTATACCTAGTTCTGTAAACTTGGTTAAAAGACCAAAGATAGTGAGGTCATGAGCCCTCAGGAAAAAAATTACCATTGTTGCTAGATTCAAGAAGAATTAAAGTGATTCTAAATATCCATGTTTATATGCATAAACAACTGCATTCTCTGCAGTGATATGATAAGAGCAAGCTCTCTATTCATTGAATAGTGGTGAATTTAGTCATATGGCTACTGATGGTTTTTGAAATAAGTAATGGTTCATATTAGCAGAACCATTATTATTGTCTTCATATGCATGCTGACTAGTTACCCTGCCAGACTCTAGTGCATATATCTAACCACATATTTCTAGTCACTTGGATGGTCATGGTTAAATTCAGACATAAGAAAAGGGGAGGAGAAAAAGGAAGAAAGAATATGCATAAGAGAGTAATAGGAAGGTTGGATTAGGCTTGGGTTAGGGAACATATAAGGGTAGGAGTCAGTAAGTGCAATCATAATGGGCTTAAAGAAAAGTTTCTGCCTGTCAAGTCTAGGCTCACAACTAAAAGACAGCACAGAAATAAGCATATATTGTGTCTGTTTATTGAACTGTCAAATGCCTATTTGAAGCAATGAAAAAGTCGGGGACAGGGAGTAAGGACTTGGGAAGAAGAGGTTGAAGGACCAGGAGTTCAGATAATGCTCTGCTTCATAGTGAGTACAAGGCCAGCCTAACCTACAGGAAACCAAGTCTTAAAATTTGATAAGCACAATAATTTAATAATAATCATCCTAATGAATAAATAAATTGTGTCTAATAACCAATAATAATTCAAAGGAATAAGTATGAAACCCCTCTTTGTGGTTGTATTGTGTTGTTTTGTTTCATTTTGAGACAGGGTCCAACCTCAGGATGAGGTAATCCTGATGATAACTAAAATATGGTGTTAAGTAGAAGTATAATATGGAGATGAGTATAATACACAGAATTGTAAAGATTATACAAAAATCCACAACACTCAGAAATATGGTAAAAATATTTTGAAGTTATTACTTTAAAATATCTGTCAGTTTTGATACTTCATTAGTTTAGGTAGCAAGCAAGTTTTCAGAAATAGGATCACATTGGTAAGAATACAGTTATTGCCCTTGTCATATGTATCACAAGGGAAGCTGGTTTCACGGTGTCCATACTAAATTGAAGACACTGTTGCTTACATGATACTCAGTATTCTTAACAACACTGTTAGAGAAAGGAATCTACTACATGCTTTATGTCTACGCTTGCAGGCTACTACTCCACATTGAAGAGCAAGAGAGGCACACATATCTTTTAAGAGATTGGATTCTAACACAGAGCATTCCTATCAAAGAAGCTAATTAACTCCTGAGAGAGAAACCACAATAACAAGATCATTGAAATTCATGGGCACTTCTTTAAATATGCTTTCAATGCAGGATATAAATGTCTCTATGCAGTCATATATCTTCAGCAAGATTCACTGTCAGTAGAGAGGATCCTTTGGAGACTTCTGCAAATTTGCCAGCTCCTGCCTTTCAGGATGAAAGACCACAATCAGCAATCCAAGATGATCTCTACATAGTTCTTTAAAAGAATCCATTCCAGATTCAAACACCATACTGTCTGTGAAATATCATTAGGTTGTTGGAGGGAAAGAAAGATGTCTCTAAAGAGACACTATAAAATACACATTGACTTGATATCTACAAATGTTTTGATTATTTCATACTGAAAGACTTTCTTTCCTGGAGAGGTTTCCTCTGAATACTCACAGTACTCACTGAGAACTGCAACTGCTGAGTTATAGCATTCATCAGTGCTAATATGTGGTAATACTGTAATGTTTGTACATAGGAGTTTGATTTTTTTTAATCCAGGTTCATCAATAAAGTCCAAAGTATATCATCCTAATCCTAACTCTTCAAGGCATTTGGTAAGTGAGATTCATTTACTTATTGTACTTACTGATGATAAAAGACCTATACATGAATAGATAAATTGCATGTACTTATCACTGCTACACACTGGCATATGTCTTTTAACAACTAAGGTTATTCATAGAATGAGTACACCATTTATCTTGACTACATAATACAATTCTAAATATGAATATTAAGTGAGCAAATACCTGAGCTTTTGATTACAAGGATAAACACGGATAATTCATTCAGATGTTGTGTGCTAATGAATCTTACAAATCTCTGTGGCTTCTGGCCATGTAGTGGTAGCATATGCCTTTAATTCCAGCACTTGGGAGGCAGAGACATGCCTGAGGCTGAGTTCACAGCCAGCCTGGTCTACAAAGTGAGTTCAAGGACAGCAAGAACTACACAGAGAAATTCAATCTAATAAAAGAAGAAACCAAGAAGATGAATATCTGTAGCTTCTTTCAAAGTACTAAAAAGATTTCTCTAAAGCTTATTGAAAGGTTAAATTTTTCTCCATATTGCTGCCTAGTTATTAATTATACTTATAACTGTATTCATGTTTAAGAAAATAAATTATAGCCTTGTATTTGCTTCCAAATATGCTTCTCCATCTTAACCAGTTGTCATACTAAATTATTCAGTGCTATTCTTGATATCATTTTATATACAGATGATGAATGAGATATGTGAAATTCCAGAATTGAACTCAAGGTAAGCAGGAAGAAGAACAAGACTTCTCATTTAGTGTCTACAACTATTGAATTGATGTATTTGGGAATTGTTGAAGCACATTTCCACACGGTTTGCCAGTGATTTGCAACCTCTACTGTATATTCATATGTGAGAAAGATGATAGATGGACTATGATCCTGTCTGGCTATGAATTTGCTTCAAAAGAAGTTATTTCATAAATGGCACTCAAGTAAGTAAATCATTAAGTCATATATAAAGTAGTTTGTGAACCAACACCTTTCTTATATGACAACATGAGTAATACAATTGGATGATTTTCATTGCACAATACTTTAAAATGTGGAGTTAAAAATAACTAAAAGAAGCAATTATTATAATACTGCCAATTTTTCAGCTTAACTGAGATAAAAATAATTTTATAATAACACAGACTGACTTATAACAATTTGTAGATTAATTATGAAAACCATCTCTTTTGTGTATGTGAAAAACTGAATGAGTACCCATTTTTAAAAAGGTCTTAGGAACAGATACTATTTAGTGGTTTACTTTAATATGTTGTTTATATAAATAGATAGTATTCCCTTTCTCTCAATTGACAGATAATAACAACACAGATACATAAAGTACAAAAATAAGCATTGTGTTAAAAGCACTTAGTAACAACCAGTGCAGGAACATAGACTTGTCCCAGATTATTAAGAGTAATCACATGGTCTTATTAATTATTATGGATTATTTTATATGTGTTCTTTCATTGTAGCCTCAGGACTACTTCTGATGAAGCCTTCACATCACTCTCTGTTCTAATTTATTGCTTTTTATTATCTATATAATTATGTAAATCATGAAACTTTGACTTAGTTTAAAATATTGGTATTATTATAAGTAGTTTTAAGATGGCACTATTAATATTCTAATAAAGGAACTAACTACCTATCTTCTACTGCTCAAGGAATGACAGACTATTTCAAACAAGACCCAGGCTGACTTTATGATTTTAGTGTAAAAAAAATTTTATTACATAATTATGCTCTACCGTTCTACTCAGATCTTTATTTAGATTTTCTGGTTGTCCATTGATCATGAATAAAACAGTGTAGTTATCTTCACACTGATGACTACTGTACTAAACTAATATATACCTTATTACACTTTGTGCATATAACAGTCTCTAAGTATACTCTGAACTCCTTTTAGGTTCTGAGTTATCTCAATTGCTAAGCAGACGAGATTGCTTAATGTTTTTATAAACAAACATTGCTTATGTTGGTAATCTTCTGAAGAACATATCTACACTGAGAAGACAACTCTGTAGTCTTAAATAATCATAAATATCTAGAACTCTTTCTTTAATAGTAAAAGAAAATCTTGTTGTACTGCATTAATTAACTGAAACAAAGTTATTGTTAGAATACAGAAATTATATAAACATATGGTTTTATCAGTTTTTTTTCCAGGAAATACAACTGACTGTCTCATAAACTAGATGGAAACTAAGAACAACGTGACCGAGTTTGTTCTCCTGGGACTCACACAGAATCCACACTTGCAGAAAATCACATTTGTTGTGTTTTTGGTTATCTATGTTTTCTCTGTGGTAGGAAATTTGCTCATTCTAATCACCATTACAAACAGCCAACTGTTGGGGTACTCTATGTATTACTTCCTGGCCTATCTCTCTTTTATTGATACTTGCTACTCCTCTGTCAATACACCTAAACTGCTTGCTGATACTCTCCATAAAAGGAAATCTATTAAATTCAATGGATGTATGACCCAAGTTTTTGCAGAACATTTCATTGGAGGAACTGAAGTCATCTTGCTTACTGTGATGGCTTATGACCGCTATGTAGCTATCTGTAAACCCCTTCACTATGCAACCATCATGAACAGACGACTCTGTAACATCCTAGTGGGAGTGTCATGGGTTGGAGGCTTTCTTCATGGAGGTATACAAATTCTTTTCATTATTGGATTACCTTTCTGTGGCCCTAATGTCATAGACCATTTTATGTGTGATCTGAACCCTTTGCTTGATCTAGCCTGTATTGACACCCACATTCTGGGGCTTTTTGTTGCTGCCAACAGTGGTTTCATCTGTCTTTTAAATTTCCTCCTACTGCTTATCTCCTACCTGGTCATTCTTAACTCCCTAAGGAGCCACAGTGCAGAAGGCAGGCGCAAAGCCCTCTCTACCTGTGTTTCTCACATTACAGTAGTGGTTTTATTTTTTGTGCCCTGCATATTTGTGTACATGAGACCTGCATCTACATTACCCATTGATAAAGCAGTTGCTTTGTTTTATACTATGATAACCCCCATGTTGAATCCATTAATCTATACCTTAAGAAATGCTCAGATGAAAAATGCCATTTGGAAACTGTGTAGTATAAAAATTCAGTCAGATGACAAATAAAGCAACAGTTATTTGTCTTCAGATTGACTGGAGAAAGAATGGGATGGACAGTTTGGATGATATCAATATTTAAGTCTTACTCATATAACAAAGAAACAAATAACTGCTAATCATGTCTTATGTGAAGGAAAGCAGAAATGAGACCCCCACATAGGAAAAAAAATCTATCTTAGTTTTCTTTACTCTCAAAATAAAAACATACATATCATATACAAACACACTCAGAAAGAGACAGACAGATAGACAGCAAGATAGACTGACAGCCAGCCAGCCTCTGAATTAAGTTTAACCCAAAGCGAAATTGATTCTGTTTCACCTCTTGTAGAAAAGCTATGAGCTAAATGTAAAGTTTTTAAGGTCAGAAAATTCTGGATTCTCCTTTCATGTTCTTTATATGTAACTACAAAATATTGCCTTTGGATGTCTGACAATTGACCCTTACCAATTTCATAATCTTAACTTAGCATAGATATTTTTTCTTCTGATGACATGATTTTTCCACTGTAGAACCATATTGAAGAGAGTAATGATTAAAGAACTATTCAGGGCATTGGACTTCTAATCCATGAACTTGTTTATAGTTTTGAATAAAATTATGTCCTAGTCTCTCCCATGTTTAGGTGTAGGACTTAAATGATAAATCATGCCATGTCTCCAATTTCTGTAATCATAAATAACTTATTTCTTAATTTTTATTTTCAAATCATTTGGATATATTTATTGTTTATATTATTGTTGTTGTTGTTGTTGTTGCTAGTGTGAAGGCAAGACATTATTGATCCATACTTTGCTACTTTTGAGGAAACTAGAGGACAATATCTCTAGTGTCAACTCTCTCTTTCAACCTTGCTTTCCTTTGTGTAGCTCCAGCGATCAAAACCTAATGACCAGGCTAGCAAAGGAAGCACCATTACACCCTGAGACATCTTGCCCACCTACAGTTATGTTTTAAATTTTTAAAAAGTAAAATTTAACTTCATTATTTTATCCCTTTATTCCTCTTCTTTCCCTAACTTTTCCCATGCACCCTGCTCACATGCATTCTATTGCTTTAATTGGTTTATACATTTGTTTGTATGTGTTAAATTCTTTATATATTTCTCACTCACTGTGAACACACTTTTGGTCATGTTGCTATCACACATTTCAACAGAGCCATCTGTTAGTGCCTGAGCTGTAGCACTTAATGATGCATAATATTCCACTGAGTGTTCATCAATACAGTTGATCTAATACACTTTGTAGTTGTTTCATCATTATCACACATGTTTAAGGTTAATCATGCATCCCTTTGTAAAGTAGTAAACCTGCTCATAGGCCACACTTTAAAATAGATGTAAATCTACTTCTAGGTCTAGAAACTGTTCACAGTGGTGGGAGTAGTCCTTAAGGAAAATTAGCAGTGCCTTACATTAGCATGCCCTGACCAAAGGCCATTATAGTTTCCTCAGAAAAAGTAGGGTAAATCCTTCTGATCTGAGACCACAAGTCCACAAGTCACAATGGAAGGTAGTCTGCTCCATGAGGAGACACATATTAATGCCTATAAATGCTCATTGTTTCCTGTTGTATTATTTGCATTTCATTGAGCGCTATAAGCCAGAATTTCAGGCTTGTCTTTTTCTAATTTTCTCTGTAGAGCAAGTTCCTTGTCTCTATTTTTATCATCCTGTTCCTTTTCTTTGTAAAAGAAATGTTTATTTTGTGCAATATATGTATATATATATATATATATATATATATATATATATATATGATTCTTAAAGTTCGACTAAGCACATTTTTTTCTTTATATCCAAAGAGGGTCATAACTATGGGTATCAGGAATATAGTATTATAGCTTGAATTAGAAACGTCCTCCATAATTCCATGTTTACATTCTTGCACCCTAGCTTCTACCAAATGGCTACAATCAGTAACTCCAGATCCAGAGATTATAATGCATCCTGTGGCCTCTATGGGCACTGTAAACATGTTATACATAGACATATATGAAGGCAAAAGAGTTATACACATATAACTAAATGTATAAACAAATGAAAACCCATTTTGTCATTTTTTAAAGAAATTTAGTCTGCATACTAAATTAGTATAACTTGTAATTTTGTACCATTAATTTTCTACAAAATCTAAGGAGACAGGTCAAAACCAAATTATTTCATATTATCTGGCTAATGTTTCTTAATTGAAAGTAAGAGGACACATTAGAAAATCACATTCCCCAGGCCCCTATATTTTACATCATTGTTGCTAAATACTCTCCTGGGAAAGCAAAAGACACAACTTTTGTAAACTGTCCTGAGTGGAGTTGGATTTCAGAATATCCATGACAAATCTCTAAACAGTTAACATAATTTGTAATGTTCATTCTAAAGCATGACTAATGGGAAATATCTGAATTCTCATTGGGCTATGAAAGTATTTTAACCTTTGAGTTTTATCAATATGTGAAATAATGTTTATATAAATCTTCTGGAATCTCTTGCTTTACTCAAATGTATTTTTTTATTTTTATAAATGATTAAAATTGTGCATGGGTTTGAGTTAACATGTAAAATTATGATAGAGACAATAAAGTTGATAAATGGGCATATACCTGATGAATAGGCAAAAAGAAGATGACTGATGATAGCTGAAAATGTACTAACCATTTTAAAATCTATGATGTGGCCAATACAATTCTCATGGTAATTTGTAAACACCCCATACATTCTTCTAAAATCTAGAAAGAGAACTGTCATCTTACCTGGGAACCTCAATCAAATATGGTTATATTCAAGGAGATTAAAAATAATTATGTTGAGTCTTCAGATATGTTCCATTGATCTACCTGTCTGTCACTGTAGAGTACCATGCAGTTCTTATCACAATTTCTCTATAGTACAGCTTGAGGTCAGGCATGGTGAATCCACCAGAGGTGCTTTTATTGTTGAGAATAATTTTTGCTATCCTAGATTTCTTGTTATTCTAAATGAATTTGCAAATTGCCCGTTCTAACTCTGTAAAGAATTGAGTTTGAATTTTGTTGAGGATTCCATTGAATCTGTAGATTTCTTTTGGCAAAATGGCCATTTTGACTATATTCATCCTGCCAATCCATAAGCATGGGAGATCTTTCCATCTTCTGAGATCTTCTGTGATTTCTCTCTTCAGAGACTTGAAGTTCTTATCATACAGATCTTTCACTTCCATATTTAGAGTCACAGCAAGGCATTTTATATTATTTGTGACTATTTTGAAAGTTTTTTTCCCCTAATTTCTTATCCTAGTTTATCCTTTGTGTAAAGAAAGGCCAGTGATTTGTTTGAGTTAATTTTATATCCAGCTACTTCACTGAAGTTGTTTCAGGGTTCTCTGGTGGAATTTTTTGTGGTCATTTATATATACTATCATGTCAACTGCATATAGTGATATTTTGACATCTTTGAAATTTGTATCCCTTCGATCTCCTTTTGTTGTCTAATTGCTATGGCTAGGACTTCAAGTACTATATTGAATAGGGATAGAGAGAATGGTCTGCCTATTCTAGTCCCCGCTTTTAGTGGGATTGCTTCCAGTTTCTCACCATTGAGTCTGATGTTGGCTACTGGTTTGATGTATATTGCATTTATTATGTTTAGGTATGGGCCTTGAATTCCTAATCTTTGCAAGACTTTTATCAAGAATGGGTGTTGGATTTTGTCAAATGCTTTCTCAGCATCTAATGAAATGACCATTATCATCCACTGGACGGAGCACAGGTTCCCCAATGAAGGATCTAGAGAAAGTATCCAAGGAGCTGAAGGGGTTTGCAGCCCCATAGGAGGAACATAAATATGAACTAACCAGTACTCCCAGAGCCCCTTGGGACTAAACCACCAATCAAAGGAAACACATGGTAGGACGTGTGGCTCTAGCTATATATGTAGCAGAGGATGTCCTAGTTGGTCATCAATGGGAGGAGAGGCCCTTGGTCCTGTGAAAGTTCTATACCCCAGTATAGGGGAATACCAAGGCTAGGAGTGGGAGTGGGTGGGTTGAGGAACAGGGGAGGGGTGAAGGGATAGGGGATTTTTGGGGGGGAAACTAGGAAAGTGGATAACATTTGAAATAAATAAAAATATCTAATAAAAAAGAATAATTGTGTTGAAAAGATGTTGATGTATTCATGAGTGGAGATATTTCCATGTTTAATCATTTTTATAACATGTCCCCAGTCACTTTACTGAGAATGGCAGAATAATAACAAATATGGATACTAGATGTCTTTCAGGTTTTATGTAAGTGTATTTCCTCAGTTAGTATCTTTAATTATAAGTAGATAGCATCACCTTTACTATAATATAAGAAGATAAATTAAAGAAAAAATTTCAATGCAGCTACCTTAGATTTCCTTTTGAAAAATTTTTTATATCTCGAATGTTGCCTCCCTCCTTATAGAGTCTCTTCCCTATCATCCTTCCTCTCCTCTGAAAGGGTAGGACCCCAATTGTGAGGACTGGGCATTACTATATACTTTTCTCCAAACTCCTGCATATAATATCATTAGTGTCAAATATTCCTTCTGATAATTCAGAGGAAATATCAGTCTCTCATTTTTTGTGTGTGAAAATGAATTTCAGAACACACATGGTGACTCTGGGCCAGTATAAGGGATTTCCTAATGTTCCAGTGAGAATCAAATAGAAGTGATTTTATTGAATGTCTACTAGAAATTTATGAATTCTTAGTTCATCTTACAACTATTTAAGCTCCTGTATTTATCAACATATGAAATGAATTATATATGAAATATTCATATCATTTTCCTTTATTCTGATAATCATTTATATTTTATTTTTTATTAAAATTATATATACTTATTTTTTTTAAAGATTTATTTATTTATTATATGTAAGTACACTGTAGCTGTCTTCAGACACTCCAGAAGAGGGCGCCAGATCTCGTTACGGATGGTTGTGAGCCACCATGTGGTTGCTGGGATTTGAACTCTGGACCTTTGGAAGAGCAGTCGGGTGCTCTTACCCGCTGAGCCATCTCACCAGCCCAAAATTATATATACTTATAAGTTAAGGAGAATGATTTTGTGACAGAGGCATGAAAACATATGAGAAATATATCTCATCTAAATTTATCTTAGATATATGAAAAGATAAATAAGAGAGAAATAGAGAGAAATGAAAATGGCTACCTGATTCATTATCTCATATATTTTAGGCAATTATGTTTAAAATGTACTCTGACAATTTTGAATTATTACTGTTATTTTCTAAGGGGAAAATAATTAATATAATAAATCTCAAGTTATTACTCATATCTAACTTTGTCTTTTGACCAATTCCTGTCTGCTCCGTTCCACCTATGTTTTAAAAAACAACACTCTGCTCTTAATCCATCTTAGGTATAAGTATAAAGGAAATTGTTCCATTTCTAAGTTTGTGTTATGCTCATTCCACTTAGAATAATGTTCCCCAGGTTTCTCCATCTTGTTGCAAATTATAAAAATTCCTTCTGATTTATAATTAAATATCATTCCATTGCCTATTTAAGCCAGATTTTCTGTATGCAATTTTCTACCAATGATGCAAATCTTGGGTGTCACTTTATTGACTCTATAATCAATGAGAGTACAAGCCAGAAAGCATCTCCCACTACCCCACACCAGCATTTTTTTGTTGTTTGTTTTGTTCTCTTTTTCTTCTCAATTCCTGTCTCCCGTTCATGTTTTGGCATCTCTCAGTGATGTAAATTTAAACCCTTTCTTACCCAGGTTTTTCCCAGAGCTTTTGACAACAATAGCAAACAAATTAGAATACTACTGATGGAAAGAATGATTGGTTCCATACCTTGGGTGGTGTTAATAAAGGTGCAATGATCCTGGTAATGTTGGTATTAAGGCATACTGATGTATTTTCTTATGCCTATGTTTCCAGCAGGATCATGGGCATTTATATGTTTACTTTTTATTTATTCTTTGCTTGTTGTTGTTGTTGTGTTTTAGAAACCCCAAAATGTTCTTCATAATGGCTAAATTAATTTATTCTGACAATGTAAATATGTGAGTTGGCAAATCTTTATATTCTTATCAGAGTTTCTTATCGTTAGCATTATTTATGTAAGCCATTATATTTGTGATAACATAGTTTCTCCTCACTTTTATTATTAATCACTTCATTCATTTACATCTCAAATGATATGTCACTTCCTTAACCCTTCCACCTACCCCCATCCCATGATATTTCACTTCCCCCTTACACCTCTGCCACCGCCCGCCCCCCCCCCCCATCACACACCTGCCCTCCCTGTGTCCTTTTGCCTGTATAAGAATGCTACCACACCCACCCATACTCTCCTGATCCACAGCTCAAGCACCTCCTTACTCTGGGGCATCAAACCTCCATGGGACCAAGGGCCTCCCCTCCCATTGCTGTTGGGAAAGGCAATCCTCTGCTACATATGTATCGGGAACCAAAGACTCCTTTAGGTACTAGTGGTCTAATTTCTGGTAGAACTACTTGGTGAGACCAGCCTATGTTGTTCTTCCAATGGGGTTGCAATCCCCCTCAGCTCCTCCAGTCCCTCTGTCAGTTCTCCCACCAGGTTCTCTGAGTCAGCCTGATGTTTGGCTCCAATCATCTGCCTCTGCTGTGATCAGTTACTGGCTGGATCTCCCCATGAACTGTCTCACTTGCTTTCTGCCAGCAAGTGACTCTTGACCATGGCAACAATGTTGGGTATGGTGTCTGCAGACATGATATATCCCTAGGTTATACTGTTCCCCAGTTAGCACTTCCTTCAGTCCCTGTTCCATTTGTTTTGTTTTTGTTTGTTTGTTTTTGTCCCTGTACTTCCTGTAGACAGAAACATTTTTGGGTTAAAAAAGTTTGAAGTGGATGGGTGGCTCCATCCCTCAACCAGGAGCCATGCCTATCTACTGGAGGTGGTCTCTACAGTTTCTATCTCCCACTTCTCTGCACAATAGTTTGGGTTGAAATACCAAAGAATCACAGTACTACTTTCATCATGTGTGATCAATGCATACATGGCTCTTTTATTTTTTAGTAAGTTTTTCAAAAAAATTTCCACAAAGGATAAAATTTAATTCTTTCATTAATTTATTTATTTACTAATTTTACAACCCAGTAGCAGTCCCCACTCCTTCCTTTCCTCCCATTCCTAACCTTTCAAACCTTCCTCCTACTTCCCTCTCCCACTCACTGAGGAGATTAGAGGCTCCACTCCTGTACATGCCAGTCCCTGGGATGTCAAGTCACAGCAGAACTAAGTGCCTCGTCTCCCACTGAGGCCAGTGCAGTCAGCCCAGCTAGGGAAAGAGGTCTAATGGCAGGAGACAGAATCAGAGACAGCCCCTGCTCCAACTGTTAGGAGATCCACATGAAGACCAAGCTTCACATCTGACATATTAATGAAATTATGCTGTGCTTGCAGATAGTAACCTAGCATAACTGTCTCTCATGTGGCTTCATTTAACACTGAATGGAAGCAGAGGCAGGCCAAGACCCACAGCCAATCAGGCAGAGCTCAAGAATCGTGTGGAATTTTGTGTAGCCTCCCCCAGTCTTGAGCAGGCTGACTCAGACATGTTCTGCCACTGTGAATGAGACCACCTAGGTTGGAGTCTTCTCAACCTAGATAGGTCTATTGTTCTGTCACCTGTCCTGCTCTTCTCCAAGAAGCTGCTACCCCGCTGAGAGGCTGAACCTGTCTTCATGAGATAGCTGACAACCTGTCCATTGAGGACCTAGTGCTAACAACTTGGCAACAAAGCTTCAAGAATCCTGGCTTGGTGGGGGATGGGCCTTCCCCCTTTATAAGCTCAGACTCTTAGTAAACATTGAGCCTTGATCAGAATCTGTTTTGGTCTTGTTTCTTCTCTCTGTGTTTCTTCCCATATAGCTACAGCCTTCCACTCAGGAACCCAGTTCCTGTGGCCTCAGGTGGCAACAAGGATGGGCAGTACAGGGCAAGTTGTAAGGGTCAAGTACATCACAGGAAGATTTACAGAGTCAAGTACCCTGAATTCGTGGGGCTCACCGAAACTGAACCACCAACTAAAATGTGTCTAGGCATTGGACCTAGGCCCCTAACACATTTGTAACATGATTGTTGTTAACACATATTATTTGAGAAAATTAGTATTTACCCTATTTCTTCTGTGTAATGACTGTGTTTTCTCTTTCCCTCTATAACTTTAAAGGGAACTCTTTTTTGGTCAGGTTACATGAGCTAAGGTAGATAATTATGCTATAATTCATGGGGAGTACATTCATAATTTCTTCCAAAATCATATTCTTTGGAGCTTTCTCTATTACCCCACATTTTGTTCAGTTATTATTATTATTATTATTCAATTATCTGTGACAATGAGGAATCTGATAACTATACTATACATGTAGATTATATCCCAATGTTGTAGTATTTTTTTCTCATTATTTTTATTCTTACATAATATATTACCAAATCACTAATATTTGTAGTAAAATAATCATATTTTATACCAGAAGATTATTAGTAGTACTATGTCATGTTTGGTGTGAAATACATACTTTGAAGAACAAGACATTTGCAAACATTTTTGAAGGAGTACTTTACAATCTAAAGTGATGAAATAAAAATCAAACACATGTTTAATAGAAACTATTAGAAATTGGCACTATTACATGTTTAAGTTGATGATATCAGAAAATTAGAGATATTAAAAATAATATCCATTTTGGATCTTCCAGAAAATTCCTTATGAAAGGCTACAATGTTGACATGAATGTAGCAAGATAGAAATATACATTTTTCTCAATGGCAGCTAACTATAAAATACCATACACAATTAATTTGTGTTTATATGGCATTGGTTAATCCTATGAAATTTCTTCATGTTGTCATGTATACCATTATTTATAATTGTTATTGTTTTCAAACTTTTCATGATCAGCCAAGATTGGCATGAAGCTTTCATCCTCTTGCTATACCATCACAAGTATAGCAAGAGGATGAATTACAAGTAGGTACCTCTTTATCTAGCTTATGTATCAATATGCCTTGATTCATATGAATAAATACTTCAATAATTATGTATACTATGTAAATGTGGAGATATGTCCACCCAGCTAGACCTTCCCACAATGATAGAAATTGAAATACATAGTGATAATATTTGTTCTACTTAATTCAACCCCAAAATGTTTTTTGTTTGCTACGAGACTTCACACAGACTACTATTGGAATACATCCAACAAAGTAAGTGAGTCTTCAGTTAATGTCCACGGGGTAACTGTGTGCAAGTATTTAAAGCATACTCAGTTTCAGAACTATCTTCATAGCTGGGCCATTTAACCATATTTCCAGATATCATTTCATCTTAAAAATGTCACCTTACTTTGAATATACAAGTGAAGATCCGTGATGCCCCAGTGACATGGCAACGTGAACAACAATCTCCTATAGTAAGTCTTCATAAGTTTATTTTAGTATAATACTACTTTTTGACTTTCGAATTCTTTCTGACATTTGTGGGTAAAGGTTGCACAGATTGTGTGTTCCTATGAGTTGGTACACATAGGGTAAGAGATTCCTTTCTCTCAGGGTCACAGTACAAATATTGTAATTTTACTTACACATAACAGAATGATATTTGTTCTCACATCACAAGCAAATGTGATGATGACTTTCTCACACATTTATAAGCAATAGTGGTTAAAAGACAGCATTGTTATATTAAGCACCAGAGTTAGAACATATGAATAGAATTGATCACATATTTCATCTATGTCTTCACAATAAAAAATATCTCTTTTAAAAAGTGTCTATATATTTAATAAATATATCTACTATTTTAATAAATTTAGTTTGGACTGTGCTACCACTAGAATACACATTTAAGTCAATTAAAACAATTATATTGTATACAAAGAAACATATATATGTGCATGTCTTTGTCTGTGTCAGTGTATAAAATACTCCAAAATAAGCATTTTATAATTTCACCAAAAGTTCACTAATAGAATGAAACACCAAAGTCTCTTTAGGTCTGAAAAATAAGAAGGTTATTTCAGATATTGTTTCTTTTTTCCTGAATGATCACATCTGTGTTTCTGATAAAAAAAAAATCTTGAAATACTAACAGCTATAAAATTTTGAGTGCTATTTTAGCAATAAACTAAATTGGGGAGATAATTTACTCATTCTCACTGTATATTAAGCAGATATGGGGATTCTTCAAAGATTCAATTTCATGTTCATTATTTCTCCTTGGCAGTCTCACATATATGAAAATCATAATATGAATGTTCAAGATACATGGCATGTGTCTTCTTGTTCAGCTTTGTGGTTCAAATAAAATGAACACATGTAAACATAGAAAACATTTTTGAATGTTTCAATCTATTAAACATAAACAGATCATGCATAATACTAACAAGACACATTTTGTTCAGAAAGTTAACTACTCAAATTTCATTAGTAAAAATAATGCTTACATCAGAAAATCATTATTTGAATGTGCAGCCTATTCAGTAAGCATTAAGCTAATATTTTCTGAATAGATTAAGCCAAGAGAATGGTAAGTGATAACTCACTGGAAAGATAAGATCTTATTGAACTTCCTAATTTAGCATGGATTTCATATTTTTTTTCTTTTTCAGATTCTTTCTGGCATGTGAGTTCCTCTCTTGGACTGACACAATGCAGCAAAACAGCACTGTCACCGAGTTTATACTACTAGGATTGACACAGGATCCCCTGAAGCAGAAAATGGTGTTCATAATCTTCTTAGTTTTCTATTTGGGGACTGTAGTAGGGAATACACTCATTATTGTGACAATCAAGTTCAGTCGGACACTTGGGAGTCCCATGTACTTCTTTCTGTTTTATTTGTCCTTTGCTGATTCCTGCTTTTCAACGTCCACAGCCCCAAGGCTCATTGTGGATGCCCTCTCTAAAAAGAACATCATTTCCTACAATGAATGCATGACTCAAGTCTTTGCTCTCCATTTATTTGGCTGCATGGAGATCTTTGTCCTCATTCTCATGGCTGTTGACCGTTATGTGGCCATCTGTAAACCCTTGCGCTACCCAGTCATCATGAGCCGGCAGGTCTGTGTCATCTTGATTGTTCTTGCCTGGATAGGGTCTTTTATACATTCCACTGCTCAGATTGTTCTGGCCTTGAGACTGCCCTTCTGTGGGCCCAATCTGATTGACCATTATTGCTGTGACTTACAACCCTTATTGAAACTTGCCTGCATGGATACATACATGATAAATCTGCTATTAGTGTCTAACAGTGGTGCCATTTGCTCAAGCAGTTTTGTAATTTTGATTATCTCCTATTTTGTCATTTTACACTCTCTGCGAAACCACAGTGCAGAAGGGAGAAAAAAGGCACTCTCTACCTGCACATCTCATATTATAGTAGTTATCTTATTCTTTGGACCCTGCATATTCATATATGCACGGCCACCAACTACTTTTTCCTTGGACAAGATGGTAGCAGTATTTTATACTATTGGAACACCATTTCTCAACCCAATCATCTATACATTAAGGAATGCAGAAGTTAAAAATGCCATGAAAAAATTATGGCATGTTAAAATTATGACTGAATAAGACTAGATACCAAATATTTTCATACCTGAATCTTGTAGCTATATGTGCTATAACATACAGTTTCTAAGTTCTTAATATTCTTGATTGATTAAAGAAAAAGTAAACATTAACAAAAATTATATCCCTTTCTCATCTTTTGAATATAAATTAAGAAATGTTGATTGAAATAATTATGTAGAGAATAAACAAAGAATTTGAAATCAATTAAATATAATCGGACAGATAGTCCAATACTGTCAGTGTACAAGAAAGTATCAATTTGAAAAGACTAGTACTTGATAGACAGAAAATACAAATGTGTGTAGGCATTGATTAACAATGACTAGAAAAATAGAAATTTTTCAAATTCAAATTGTCATTTTCATCCATGGTTTATTTAGCTACATAAGAAAAATATTCTATAGAGTACAACTCATTAAGTATCTGTTCAATTAAAAGGTAAAATTAAATATGCTAACAATACTCCAGATCAATATCTATTAAAAATCCTAGGCATAATTTTTTGTGTCATTACTTGATATAGTATAGTTTAATTCATAAAACTTGTGCATCAATATTATTTCTACGAAATTCCTCCTTCTTAGCTGGTAGTCTCCAATTTTTAAAAGTTGCCACACATTTGTACAAAGATTTAGTTATTATATTTTGTCTGTTTTGTTGTTGTTGCTCTTGTTCTTGTTCTTGTTCTTGGTGGTGGTGGTGGTAGTGATTCTGGCTGGTTGCTTCCGTTTATCTATTTGTTTTCTGGTAATATCCTGGTACCTTTTCTCAAATCTTATGCTGGGTTATTTTTCTCCTTAATGTTTAAATTTGGAAAGGCTTACTGTAAGTTATACCACAACCATATACAAACACACACACTGAATAAGAAGAGTGATGTTAATAAAAATTGATAAAATGCCTGTTCAACAGATATCAATTTTTTTTCTTCCCTCAATGTCCATTTCCAATGAAGTCTTCAGGTTTCTCCTCATCACTGACATGGGTGTCAAAAGGGTACTCTCCATTCTTTTTCTTGTTCCTGTTTGAAGAATTCCTCCAAACAGGATGCTATTCTTATGATATTCTAAACTTGATGAAAAATAAGTGAAGTCATCACAGGCTTTATAGAAACTGCCATTGTTTTCTCCTTAACAAGTTAAAGAGAACCCACTACTCTAGAAGTGATCTAAGTTCCCTCTTCTGTTTCAATAAAGAATTTGGATTAGGATTGCTAATAAAATCTACAAAATAAAAATTTAGAGAAAAATAACTTTGTGTACCACAGTTGTGTTAGCAATGAATTTTTAATAAACAATTATTTGTTGTATTAAATTATATGTTAACTTGAATAGAACCAGGTTTTTTTTTTATCTGACTCTTCTTCTTCATTAACCGATAGAAAAGTATTTCTAATTCCAATCATGTCTTCCATAAAATATGATAGTAAATTAAATAAAGCAATGTAAGATATTTTTACATTCATTTTTTCTTCATGTTCCAGAGACAGAACGTTCAGGGTTTGAATTTGTTTCTAAAACTTGATACGCCTGTCATAAGGGAATGGAGGCAAATAATAAACAGTGCAAACAGAAGTGCAACATTTTTTAGTGTGTTATGAAATATCTGTACACATCCAGACATATATAATCACACACTCATGTCCTAGGAAAGGTAATTGAAAATGTGGTCTTTACAATGAAAGATTAGAAAAGACAGTAGGGAAATCAGTATTTGACAATAGAACAAGAACCTGTCTGTGTTTGGGTGGGGGTAGTAGGGGGATCAGAAAGTCTGCTGAACTTCCAAATTATTAATTTGGAATTTAATTAATTGAATTTAATTTTGTTGTTGTTAATTTTAAACTGGTAAAAAAAATTAAAGTGAAATGTTATATTTAAAATTCTTTGACAATACATCCACCTGAAGGGTAATTTTGGAGTGATTGTGCAACTTCATCAATGACAAGAGAAAAACCCATGAATTATATTTATCTTTGCATTTTAGGAAATTGTAGTTCATTGTATTCAATGATATACAAAAAAACCATATCTGTGATTCACTCAAAATGAGTAAATTGCTTATATTAATTTTTTCAAATGAAAAAAAAGTCTAAAAATAGAGACTGAACCCAGCTCCACTGACATGGCTTTTAAAGAATCTACCCTCAGCACAGCCAGGAATGAGGTTCTGTAGAATTTATGTTTTTAAATCAGAAGCTATTTCTTTTAAAATATTCTTTGAAGACTCTAAAAATGTAATAAATTTGAAAAGTTGGTGTAATGACTGTTAATTTTTTCTTATTTTGACTTTAAGATGGGTGTGTAATAGATTCAGTCTATGATCTAGGATGACAGTCTCTCTCTACTTTAAAGCACTTTTCTGTGATGAATGCAACACTGTCTTTAATCTTCATAACTACACACAACGGTATTTTCCTCACTTTCTAATCACTAAATAGCAACCCTAAGAGTGGTTTAACCACTCTAACTCTTAATTTAGAAGAGGATATGAAAACTAAACCGAGTTTCTCACTCTCACAAGTGAAAATAATTCCTGTTTTGTTGGTTTGCCATGAGAATTAAAGAAGATTGAATAGAATGAAGAATTTTAAGATGGAAACTTAATATGTGGCATTTTCATCATAAAATATAACCTACGAAATAGGATCAAATAAATTTTATATTTTTCATGATTAATTCCTGTTAGTATATATTAATAAGATAATTTTTTGAAATTCAAAGGATCTCACTTATAATTAGAAAGAATATAAAACTGAAAATATTAGTCTTCCCTGTTTCTATAAAGCATTTATTAATTTGAGACTTTTTATTTATTTTTTTTTGATTTTTAATATTTTTATTACATATTTTCCTCAATTACATTTCCAATGCTATCCCAAAAGTCCCCCATAGCGCCCCCCACTTCCCTACCCACCCATTCCCATTCTTTTGGCCCTGGCATTCCCCTATATTGGGGCATATAAAGTTTGCAAGTCCAATGGGCCTCTCTTTCCATTGATGGCCGACTAGGCCATCTTTCGATACATATGCAGCTAGAGACAAGAGCTCCGGGGTTTTGGTTAGTACATCATGTTGTTCCAACTATAGGGTTGCAGATCCCTTTAGCTCCTTGGGTACTTTCTCTAGCTTCTCCATTGGGAGCCCTGTGATACATCCAATAGCTGACTGTGAACATCCACTCCTGTGTTTGCTAGGCCCCGGCATCGTCTCACAAGAGACAGCTATATTTGGGTCCTTTCAGCAAAAACTTGCTAGTGTATGCAATGGTGTCAGCGTTTAGAAGCTGATTATGGGATGGATCCCTGGATACGGCAGTCTCTAAATGGTCCATCCTTTCATCACAGCTACGAACTTTGTCTCTGTAACTCCTTCCATGGGTTTTTTGTTCCCAATTCTAAGAAGGTGCACAGTGTCCACACTTTGGTCTTCATTCTTCTTGAGTTTCATGCGTTTATCAAATTGTATCTTATATCTTGGGTATCCTAAGTTTTGGGCTAATATCCACTTATCAGTGAATACATATTGTGTGAGTTCTTTTGTGATTGTGTTATTTCACTCAAGATGATGCCCTCCAGGTCCATCCATTTGGCTAGGAATTTCATAAATTCATTCTTTTTAATAGCTGAGTAGTACTCCATTGTGTAAATGTACCATAATTTCTGTATCCATTCCTCTGTTGAGGGACATCTGGGTTCTTTCCAGCTTCTGGCTATTATAAATAGGGCTGCTATGAACATAGTGGAGCATGTGTCCTTCTTACCGGTTGGGACATCTTCTGGATATATGCCCAGGAGAGGTGTTGCTGGATCCTCCGGTAGTACTATGTCCAATTTTCTGAGGAACCGCCAGACTGATTTCCAGAGTGGTTGTACAAGCTTGCAATCCCACCAACAATGGAGGAGTGTTCCTCTTAATTTGAGACTTTTTATAATTACATCATCTTATAAATTCAAAAAAGCCTGGCTCACATTGTTTTCACACAATTTCAGGTGACAAGGTCCAGGTATAAAGAACTGCTAGAGTTCAGACACATGTAACCATCTGATGCAGTTCTCAATTGAACCTCTAACTAGCACAACTTCTTGTAACAGTCTAACGAATTACAACTGAAATTAATTATCTAAGTAAACAATGAGGATAAGTGTTTTCCTGATTTTTTTCTTACTTGCTAAATGTTAATTGTGCATTGTCATAGAGTTAAGTGAGATATTTTAATACACATATAGACCATAAATGGATGGAGTCATGATAATCAGCATTTTATATCCTTATTTTTATTTCAGAGTCTTCATGGTTCCTTAATTCAAAACCCTTCATGAAATATATAATTGATATCATGAGTGACTGTTGTCTTAATGTGCTATGGAACCCAAGAACTTATTAGTTAGCTGTTTTCTTGTTTTTTAAACTTTGATCACCTAAACCCATTACTGCCAAGGACCAGCTTTGTATTGGAGACAGGTTCCTGAGGGAAGGGTTGTTTGGGAGCTGTGAAAAGAAACTACTCAAACTCGAAGAGTGTGTCCAAGCTGGCAGCCTAGGTTCCACTGAGACGCTATATTTTTCTTTGTGTTCTGCTCTGCTCTAGACAGCATTATTCTTGCTATTTTAAAAACTTTCTGTGGTTGAGACAAGTCTCTCTGCTAGTAAAAATTGTGTAAAATCTATTTGGGCAGTTCATGTGATATCTGACCAGAGCCAAAAAACCTGCTGAAAAAAAGAAAAAAAAATGGATCTTCCAACTGAATCAGAAATCCTGCTAGAACCTCATGGTACGTCCTCCAAAATTGACCATATAATTGGTCACAAAACAGGCTTCAACAGATACAAAAATACTGAAATTACCCCATGCATCCTATCAGAACACCACAGACTGAGGCTGATCTTCAATAACAGATTAAATAATAGAAAGCCAACATTCACATGGAAACTGAACAATACTCTACTCAATGATACCTTTGTCAAGGAAGAAATAAAGAAAGAAAATAAATACTTTGTAGAGTTTAATGGAAATGAAAACACAACATACCTAAATTTATGGGACACAATGAAAGCAGTACTAAGAGGAAAACTCATAGCCCTAAGTGCCTAAAAAAATAAACTAGAGAGAGAGCATACACTAGCAGTCTGACAGCACACCTAGAAGCTCTAAAACAAAAGGAATAAAATTCACCCAAGAGGAGCAGACAGCAGGAAATAATCAAACTTAGGGCTAAAATCAAACAAGTAGAAACAAAAAGCACTATTCAAAGAATCAACCAAACCAGGAGCTGGTTCTCTGAGAAAATCAATAAGATAGATAAACCCTTAGCCAAACTCACTAGAGGCCACAGGGACAGTATCCTAATTAAAAAAAATCAAAAACGAAATAGGAGACATAACAACAGATCCTGAGGAAATACAAAACATCATCAATCCTACTACAAAAGGCTATACTCAACAAAACTGGAAAACCTGGATGAAATGAAAAATTTCCTAGACAGATATCAGGTATCAAAGTTAAATCAGGATCAGATTAATGATCTGAACAGTCCCATTTCCCCTAAAGTAATAGAAGCAGTCATTAATAGTCTCCCAACCAAAAAAAGCTCAGGGTCAGATGGGTTTAGTGCAGAGTTCTATCAGACCTTCAAAGATCTAATTCGACTCTCCTTAAACTATTCCACAAAACAGAAACAGAAGGTACTCTACCCAATTCATTCTATGAAGCAACAATTACTTAGATACCTAAAGCACGCAAAGATCCAAAAAAAGAAAGAGAACTTCAGACAAATTTCTCTTATGAATATCAATGCAAAAATACTCAGTAAAATCTTCACAAAGCGAATCCAAGAACACATCAAAATGATTATCCAACATGACCAAGTAGGCTTCATCCCAGGGATGCAGGGATGGCTTAATGTAAGGAAATCCATCAATGTAATCCACTCTATAAACAAACCTAAATACAACAATCACATCATCATCTCATTAGACGCTGAGAAAGCAGTTGACAAAATCCAACACCCCTTCATGATAAAAGTCTTGAAAAGATCAGGAATTCAAGGCTCATACCTAAACATAAAAAAAGCAATCTACAGCAAACCATTAGCCAACATCAATGTAAATGGAGAGAAGCTAAAAGCAACCCCACTAAAATCAGGGACTAGACAAGGCTGCCCACTTTCTCCCTACCTATTCATTATAGTACTTGAAGTCCTAGCCAGAACAATTCGACAACAAAAGGAGATCAAGGGGATACAAATTGGAAAGGAAGAAGTAAAAATATCACTATTTGCAGATGATATGATAGTATATATAAGTGACCCTAAAAATTCCAGCAGAGAACTCCTAAACCTGATAAACAGCTTCAGTGCAGTAGCTGGATATATAATTAACTCAAGCAAATTAGTTGCCTTTTTCTACACAAAAAATAAACAGGCTTAGAAAGAAATTAGGAAACAACCCCCTTCACAATAGTCACAAATAATATAAAATACCTTGGTTTGATTCTAACTAAGGAAGTAAAAGTTCTGTAGGACAAGATCTTCAAGTCTCTGAAGAAAGAAATTGAAGATCTCAGAAGATGGAAAGATCTCCTATGCTCATGGATTGGCAGGATTTATATAGTAAAAATGGCTAACTTGCCAAAAGCAATCTACAGATTCAATGCAATCCCCATAAAAATTCCAACTCAATTCTTCAACGAATTAGAAAAGGCAATTTGCATCTGTAATAACAAAAAACCTTGGATAGCAAAAACTCTTCTCAATAATGGAAGAACCTCCAGGTGAATCACCATTCCTGACCTACAGAGCAATTGTGATAAAAACTGCATGGTACTGGTCCAGCAACAGATAGGTAGATGAATGCAATAGAATTGAATACCCAGAAATGAACCCACACAACTATGGTCACTTGATCTTTGACAAGGGAGCTAAAAGCATCCAGTGGAAAAAAGACAGCATTTTTAACAAATGGTGCTGGCAAAACTGGCATTTATAATATGGAAGAATGTGAATTGATCCATTCTTATCTCCTTGTACAAATCTCAAGTCTAAGTGGATCAAATGACTCCACATAAAACCAAAGACACTGAAATTTATAGAGGAGAAAGTAGGGAAACACTCTAAGATATGGGCACAGGGGAAAACTTCCTAAACAGAACAGCAATGGCCTGTGCTGTAAGATCAAGAATCAACAAAGGGGACCTCATAAAATTGCAAAGCTACTGTAGGGCAAAAGATACTGTTAATAAGACAAAAAGGCCACCAACAGATTGGGAAAAAATTTACCAATCCTAAATCTGATAGGGGACTAATATACAATATATACAAAGAGCTCAAGAAGCTGAACTCCAGAAATTCAAATAACCCCATTAAAATGGGGTTCAGAGCTAAACAAGGAATTCTCAACTGAGGAATATCGAAGGGGTGAGAAGCACTTGAAAAAATGTTCAACATCCTTAATCATCAGGGAAATGCAAATCAAAACAACCCTGAGATTCCATCTCAGACCAGTCAGAATGGCTAGGATCAAAAATTCAGGTGACAGCAGATGCTGGCGAGGATGTGGAGAAAGAGAAACACTCCTCCATTGCTGGTGGGATTGCAAGCTTGTACAACCACTCTAGAAATCAGTCTGGTTGTCCCTCATAAAATTAAACATAGTACTACTGGTAGATCCAGCAATACCTCTCCTAGGCATATACCCAGAAGATGTTCCAACTGGTAATAAGGACACGTGTTCCACTATGTTCTTAATAGCCTTTTTTATAATAGCCAGAACCTGAAAAGAACCCAGATGTTCCTCAACAGAGGAATGGATACAGAAAATGTGGTACATTTACACAATGGAGTACTACTCAGCTATTAAAAAAATGAATTTATGAAATCTTGGGCAAATGGATGTATCTTGGGGATATCATCTTGAGTGAGGTAATCCAATCACAAAAGAAGTCACTTGATATGCACTCACTGATAAGTGGATATTAGCCCAGAAACCTAGAACACCCAAGATACAACTTCCAAAACACAAGAAAGGAAGACCAACATGTGGATACTTCATTCCTCCTGGGGGTGCATCCCATAATCAGCCACCAAATATAGACACTATTGGATACACCAGCAAGATTTTGCTGAAAGGACCCTGATATAGCTGTCTCCTGTGAGGCTTTGCCAGTGTTTGGCAAATACAGAAGTGGATGCTCACAGTTATTTATAGGATGGAACACAGGGCTTCCAATGTAGGAGCTAGAGAAAGTACCCAAGAACTGAATGTGTCCGCAACCCTATAGGTGGAACAACAATATGAACCAATCTGTACCCCCAGAGCTCATGTCTCTACCTGCATTTGTAGTAGAAGATGGCCTAGTAGGCCATCCTTGCGACAAGAGGCCCCTTGATCTAGTAAACTTTTTTTTTTTAATTAGGTATATTCCTCATTTACATTTCCAATGCTATCCCAAAAGTTCCCCATACCCTACCCGCCACTCCCCTACCCACCCACTCCCACTTTTTGGTCTAGCAAACTTTATATGCCCTAGTAGAGCGGAATGCCAGGGCCAAGAACTGGGAGTGAGTGGGTAAGGTAGCAGGGTGGTGGGAGGGTATAGGGGACTTTTGGAATATCATTTGAAATGTAAATGAAGAAAATATCTAATAAAAAATACTGCTGGAAAAAATTAATGAAGAACAGTTTACCCTCTCCAGACATCTCCAGACAACACAGCTCTCTCTACAGAAAATCTTAAACAACTGGTATCTATTTTGGTTAGCTTATCTCATACAGAGCCAATGCTCATTTTTTATTTACATATCAATTTAGCCATTTACTTTCGTTTTCCATTTGATTGGCCTATGAACCAATATCCCATGAATTTGACCCCTTAATTCTAAGGAAACCGCAAGTATACATTTTCTTTGAACATGGTAAAAAAAAAAAAAAAAAATCAGAGATCTGCCAGTCTCTGTTGAACACAGGCAATAAGCTAACTGGATGGGACCCTGGCCTGAAATTACCCAGTTCCACCATTCCTGAGTCTAAGGAATCTATCTGTTATTGGAAGGCTAAACAAAATAACTTTATCTGTGTGGGAGACTGTGATCACTTCTTCCTAAATCTCTTATCTCCTTTCTAGTGATTGCCTAACATGTTGGCTCACGGCATAGCTGCATTATTTCCTTTACATTTGTGAAGCCCCTTATATATTGCATCTTTTTTTGCATAGCAGAGAAATTTTATATTTACAAATTAAATATTTATGTATTTAGAGCTTTATTCCATAGCCTTACAGGCTGTCCTGAAGAATCTGTCTGTGGTGGTAGTGGTGGTGGTGGGGAGTAGGGAAATCACAAAATCTGCAGAATTTCCAAATTATTAGTTGTTAATTTAAAAGCTGAAAAAAATAAAGTAAAATGTTATATTTAAAATTCCCAATGTTAATCATTTTGCTGAGATATAGCCACATCCTCTACTCCTGGACTCCTGCTGTTTCTAATTATCATAGAGACATTAGCATTAACAGCCAAGACACTTTTACAAATGGAAGAGTCTTCCACTGCTAGTACTGGTTCCAGAAAATATATACATCATTACACAAACAAGCTTTAAATCCACAGCAGCCATCAACACCATGGAAGCTTATGCTGGGGCAGGAACCAGGTCACTTTGTATCCGTGAAAGCCACACCAGGCCCTGCACACTACCCTTTCTAAATATGAAACCTAAAGTATTATAAGTATACTGGATTATATAGAAATAAAAAGAATAGGATCTTCCATTTGTAAAAGTGTCTTGGCTATTAATGCTAATGTCTCTATGATAATTAGATGTTCTTTAAAGAAACATATCCCAGGCTTTATGAAGTCTTTATCACTTACTGTAAACAGCACACCATAGAAAGAACAGAGAAAACTCCATCTGAGGTGAACATGTAGGGCAAATGTATTCATGTAGGTTCGAGGTGTTATAGATAACAAATTTAAAAACAGTCATAGATGGGATTATTAATAGTAAACAACATTTGGAAAAAAATACATGGAATCCTACAATTATAAAATGTTTCCTAAAGTATATGTGAACATAAAAAGAGTTTAACGTGGCCATATTCTGTAATTAGGAGCAAAGCCTCTATTAAACACTGCTAGGTTAATAAAAACCTGGCATTTGGAATGAGTTACTTCTTTGGAATAGTTACCTAGTCAGGTACCATAGACTGTAGGCATTACAGTCTATTGCCACTCTTGGCTACCTCTCAGAATTTGAAAATGAAACCCTATTGCTGAATATATCACATATTGGAGTGTGTAGAAGTTGAGCCTCCACACAGGATAGGGGTTCTCAACTGAAAACAGGGATATCTGGAAGTCACCTAATAAATATACAAAGACTAATTTTTGGGGGTACAAACCGACAATCTTTCAAGGCTTAAAGATAATCTCTCCTCTCTCTCTCACTCTCTGCTCTCTTTCTCTCTCCCTCACTCGAAGCTTCAGGCTGAACACTGCATTGTCCTGCACAATGCTTTTCTCCTGTGTGCTTTTCTTTTCTTGAACTCCTACTTTGCTAAACATCTCTATGTGTTCCCCTTTCACTCTCACACACATTTCACACACACCACATGCACTCTTCTTTCACTCACAACCACACTCTCCACATACACCCCCATTTTCTCTTCACTCTCTCTTCACATGCTCTTCTCATGCTCTCCAAATTTGACTCACATGCTCCTCACTCACTCTTTTGTCTCTTGTCCTAGTCTTTTATTGATACTCTAAAAGCAGGTAGGAAAAAAAGATATTGTATAATCATTGCCAAATCAAATTTAAAAGAATAACCATGTCCCACAAAGAATCAAGAATTAAAATATTCCCCCAAATTTTCAAGCTTCCCTATTACCAGGCCTATAGCCAAAGTAATAACAGTTCCGAACTTATCATTATTTAAACTTTAACTTTTGGTTTATTATACTTTAGAGTTCTGAAGCCAGCTACTTGAATTTTTTGTGAAGCTCTAATGATAAATGATGTGGGCAAAGCTGCCAGGCAGTGGCCAGAAAGAGTCAAATTAACCCTTAACTGAGTAGCTCTGCTAGCTTTCTGCTTTTTCACATTGCACACAATGACTCTCCTAAGAGTCCCAGGGTTTTGACTTAGTTTTATTAACATAAGATTTTACATATTCTATATTTATCAATGAACCAATCTCAAAAGGTGTGCAAAACTTATTTCATAACTTCAATAGTTTTTTTTTTCTTTCTTGGAATTGCAGTGGTTGGCTCTACTTAATTTTCTAATAATTTCTTCAAACTTTCTTTGCAAGTCAAGCATTAATTTGGAACTACCATTGTGCAGCTATTACATTGTTTCCAAGATAAGAACACACAGCATGCACCTGGGTCATTAGGACTGTGCTGCACTGTGCCCCGTGCCTCAATTTTTAATTGCTTAAGAATCATTACATTAAGGAACATCTAATCTCTCAGAATGTACAAGAGCAGAAGGAGAAAGACGTAAGAAAGTCGGATATAATAGAATAATTATGTACATCATGGCCAACTGAAAATCAATCACGCACAAATGCACAAATGAAATCTATATAGTTGTTGCCCAGAGCTAAGATTAGGAGATATGGGAACAACTGTTGTTACAGAGAGCTGCCACAAGCTACTGAGATGTCTCCTTTCCAGCCTACTGCAGGCAGTTCCTTATTTCCGATGGTGGGTCCCCAGGAGGGGTGTGTCTCCTGCTTCTCAGGGTTCCAGATGCAATCCTTTTCTACAAGGAGCTGCCAAGAGCTTCTGAGATGTCCATCCTGGGCTACTGTAGCCAGCCCCTTTCATTGTATGCTGTCCCCAACACTGGAGACATCAAGTAGGTGCCTACACACAGAAGGATCTTGCCAATTATTTTTCATAGTTCTAAAAAGCACTGTGCATTCTACTGGAGGAGAAATGTAAAGTGACCATCAGTCTTGAAATTAGAAACATGGGCAAGCTATAAATAGGACATACCTGATGGTATGATACTCTTACAATACCATGGGAGAATCCAAACACTTTCCAGTTGGATATTAAGCATGAGCTTAATACATGCTTGGCCCAGGGTGTGACCCTATTTGGACCTGTGGCCTTGTTAGTATAGATGTGTCACGGTTGGCATGGACTTAAAACTCTCAGCCAGAAGCCTGAAGATCAGTCTTCTACTTGCAGCCTTCAGATGAAGATGTAGAAGTCTCAGCTCCTCCTGTACTATGCTTACCTTGATGCTGCCATGCTCTTGCTTTGATAATAATGGACTGAATCTCTGAACATGTAAGCCAGCTCCAATCAAGTTGCTGTTATTTATAAGTCTTGCCTTGGTTATGGTGTCTGTTCATAGCAGTAAAACCCTACTTAACTAAGACAAGTCTAAGATGTGATTATATACACAACAGGATATGGCAGACCAGGCTACTAATATTTGTTGAATTTTCATAGTATTAAGTGGTGTCTTAAATACTTACTGCTGCAGCCGGAGGACAGAGGTCCACCCTGCAGGGAGCACCATCTTGGCTCCAGGACTCCGCCGAACTTAGTCTGCACAGGTAAGAGTGAGGACCACAGAGGCAGACAGCTTCTGGGACAGGCGGGAGCCACAGAGCCTCTGAGGCAGCACCCTTTTGGGGCCCCAGACATCCGGCACCCTCACAGCTGGAAGACAGTGGTCTGCCCTGCACAGGAGCCCTCTGACTCAGAAGCAGGGAGCACATCTTGGATCCAGGACTCCACCGAACTTAGGAACTTAGTCTGCACAGCTGAGAGTGTGCACCACAGAAGCTGACAGCTTCTGTGACCTGCCAAAGCAACACAGCATCTGGGAAAGGTCCTGTTTTCGGCCTTCTTCTTCGGCCAGGAGGAGGTCCAAACGCCAGATATCTGTACACCTTCCCTTTAAGAGGAAAGCTTGTCAGCAGGAAGTGCCCTAACCACTGAAACTCAGAGGAGAGAGCCCGTCTCCCAGGTCTGCTGACAGAAGGTACTCAGAATCACCAGAAGAACAACCTCTGAACAGAGACAACTATAACAACTCCAGAGATTACCAGAGGGCGAGAGGTAAATGTAAGAATCTTACTAACAGAAACCAAGACCACTCACCATCATCAGGACCCAGCACTCCCACTTCGCCCAGTCCAGGGCACCCCAACACACCTGAAAAGCTAGACCTGGATTTAAAAGCATATCTCATGATCATGGTAGAGGACATCAAGAAGGACTTTAAAGAACTACAGGAGAACATGGCTAAAGAGTTACAAGTCCTTAAAGAAAAACAGGAAAACACATCCAATCAGATGATGGAAATGAACAAAACCATACTAGACCTAAAAAGGGAAGTAGACACAATAAAGAAAACCCAAAATGAGGCAACACTGGAGATAGAAAGCCTAGGAAAGAAATCTGGAACCATAGATGCGAGCATCAGCAACAGAATACAAGAGATGGAAGAGAGAATCTCAGGTGCAGAAGATTCCATAGAGAACATTGGCACAACAATCAAGGAAAATAGAAAATGCAAAAAGATCCTAACTCAAAACATCCAGGAAATACAGGACACAATGAGAAGACCAAACCTACGGATAATAGGAGTGGAAGAGAATGAAGAATTTCAACTCAAAGGACCAGCAAACATCTTCAACAAAATTATAGAAGAAAACTTCCCAAATCTAAAGAAAGAGATGCCCATGAACATACAAGAAGCCTACAGAACTCCAAATAGGCTGGACCAGAAAAGAAATACCTCCCGACACATAATAATCAGAACAACAAATGCACTAAATAAAGATAGAATACTAAAAGCAGTAAGAGAAAAAGGCCAAGTAACATATAAAAGCAAGCCTATCAGAATTACACCAGATTTTTCACCAGAGACTATGAAAGCCAGAAGATCCTGTATAACAGATGTTATACAGACACTAAAAGAACACAAATTCCAGCCCAGGCTACTATACCCAGCCAAACTCTCAATTAACATAGATGGAGAAACCAAAGTATTCCATGACAAAACCAAATTCACACATTATCTCTCCAGGAATCCAGCCCTTCAAAAGATAATAACAGAAAAAAATCAATACAAGGATGGGAACCACGCCCTAGAAACAACAAGAAGGTAATCCCTCAACAAACCTAAAAGAAGACAGCCACAAGAACAGAATGCCAACTTTAACAACAAAAATAACAGGAACCAACAATTACTTTTCCTTAATATCTCTTAATATCAATGGACTCAACTCCCCGATAAAAAGACATAGACTAACAAACTGGCTACACAAACAAGACCCAACATTTTGCTGCTTACAGGAAACTCATCTCAGAGAAAAAGATAGACACTACCTCAGAATGAAAGGCTGGAAAACAATTTTCCAAGCAAATGGTATGAAGAAACAAGCTGGAGTAGCCATTCTAATATCTGATAAGATTGACTTCCAACCCAAAGTCATCAAAAAAGACAGGGAGGGGCACTTCATACTCATCAAAGGTAAAATCCTCCAAGAGGAACTATCAATCCTGAATATCTATGCTCCAAATACAAAGGCAGCCTCATTCATTAAAGAAACTTTAGTAAATCTCAAAGCACACATTGCACCTCATACAATAATAGTGGGAGACTTCAACACACCACACACCACTTTCACCAATGGACAGATCATGGAAACAGAAACTAAACAGGGACACAGTGAAACTAACAGACATTATGGATCAAATGGATCTGGCAGATATCTACAGAACATTTTACCCTAAAACAAAAGGATATAACTTCTTCTCAGCACGTCATGGTACCTTCACCAAAATTGATCATGAAATTGGTCACAAAACAGGCCTCAACAGATACAAAAATATTGAAATTGTCCCATGCATCCTATCAGATCACCATGGACTAAGGCTGATCTTCAATAACAAAATAAATAATAGAAAGCCAACATTCACGTGGAAACTGAACAACAGTCTTCTCAATGATACCTTGGTCAAGGAGGGAATAAAGAAAGAAATTAAGGACTTTTTAGAGTTCAATGAAAATGAAGCCACAACATACCCAAATTTATGGGAGGCAATGAAAGCATTTCTAAGAGGAAAACTCATAGCTCTGAGTGCCTCCAAAAAGAAACTAGAAAGAGCACACATTAGCAGCTTGACAACACACCTAAAAGCACTAGAACAAAAGGAAGCAAATTCAGCCAAGAGGAATAGACAGCAGGAAATAATCAAACTCAGGGGCGAAATCAATCAAGTGGAAACAAGAAGAAATATTCAAAGAATCAACCAATCAAGGAGCTGGTTCTTTGAGAAAATCAACAAGATAGATAAACCCTTAGCCAGACTCACTAGAGGGCACAGGGAAAGCATTCTAATTAACAAAATCAGAAATGAAAAAGGAGACATAACAATATATCCTGAAGACATCCAAAACACCATCAGATCCTTCTACCAAAGGCTATACTCAACAAAACTGGAGAACCTGGACGAAATGGAGAAGTTCCTAGACAGATACCAGGTACCAAAGTTGAACCAAGATCAGGTTAATGATCTAAACAGCCCTATATCCCCCAAAGAAATAGAAGCAGTCATTAATAGTCTCCCAACCAAAAGAAGCCCAGGACCAGATGGGCTTAGTGCAGAGTTCTATAAGACCTTAAAAGAAGATCTAATCCCAGTTCTTCACAAACTATTCCACAAAATAGAAACAGAAGGTACTCTACCCAACTCATTCTATGAAGCCACAATTACTCTGACACCTAAACCACAAAAAGACCCAACAAAGATAGAAAATTTCAGACCAATATCCCTTATGAATATTGATGCAAAAATCCTCAATAAAGTTCTTGCTAACCGAATCCAAGAACACATCAAAACAATCATCCATCCTGACCAAGTAGGTTTCATCCCAGGGATGCAGGGATGGTTCAATATACGGAAATCCATCAACGTAATCCAGTATATAAACAAACTCAAAGACAAAAACCACATGGTCATCTCGTTAGATGTGGAAAAAGCATTTGACAAGATCCAACACCCATTCATGATAAAAGTCTTGGAACGATCAGAAATTCAAGGTCCATACCTAAACATGATAAAAGCAATCTACAGCAAACCAGTAGCCAACATCAAAGTAAATGGTGAGAAGCTTGAAGCAATCCCTCTAAAATCAGGGACTAGACAAGGCTGTCCACTTTTTCCATACCTATTCAACATAGTACTTGAAGTCCTAGCCAGAGCAATTCGACAACAAAAGGAGATCAAAGGGATACAAATTGGAAAAGATGAAGTCAAAATATCACTTTTTGCAGATGATATGATAGTATATATAAGTGACCCTAAAAATTCCACCAGAGAACTCCTAAACCTGATAAACAGCTTCGGTGAAGTAGCTGGATATAAAATTAACTCAAACAAATCAATGGCCTTTCTCTACACAAAGAATAAACAGGCTGAGAAAGAAATTAGGGAAACAACACCCTTCTCAATAGTCAAAAATAATATAAAATATCTTGGCGTGACTCTAACTAAGGAAGAGAAAGTTCTGTATAATAAAAACTTCAAGTCTCTGAAGAAAGAAATTCCAGAAGATCTCAGAAGATGGAAAGATCTCCCATGCTCATGGATTGGCAGGATCAACATTTTAAAAATGGCTATCTTGCCAAAAGCAATCTACAGATTCAATGCAATCCCCATCAAAATTCCAACTCAATTCTTCAATGAATTAGAAAGTGCAATCTGCAAATTCATCTGGAATAACAAAAAAGCTAGGATAGCAAAAACTCTTTTCAAGGTTAAAAGAACCTCTGGTGGAATCACCATGCCAGACCTAAAGCTTTACTACAGAGCAATTGTGATAAAAACTGCATGGTACTGGTATAGTGACAGACAAATAGACCAATGGAATAGAATTGAAGACCCAGAAATGAACCCACACACCTAAGGTCACTTGATCTTCGACAAGGGAGCTAAAACCATCCAGTGGAAGAAAGACAGCATTTTCAACAAATGGTGCTGGCACAACTGGTTGTTATCCTGTAGAAGAATGGGAATCGATCCATTCCTATCTCCTTGTACTAAGGCCAAGTCTAAGTGGATCAAGGAACTTCACATAAAACCAGAGACACTGAAACTTATAGAGGAGAAAGTGGGGAAAAGCCTTGAAGATATGGGCACAGGGGAAAAATTCTTGAATAGAACAGCAATGGCTTGTGCTGTAAGATCGAGAATTGACAAGTGGGACCTCATGAAACTGCAAAGCTTCTGCAAGGCAAAAGACACCATCAATAAGACAAAAAAACCACCAACAGATTGGGAAAGTATCTTTACCTATCCTAAATCAGATAAGGGTCTAATATCCAATATATATAAGGAACTCAAGAAGGTGGACTCCAGAAAGTCAAATAACCCCATTAAAAAATGGGGCTCAGAACTGAACAAAGAATTCTCACCTGAAGAATACCGAATGGCAGAGAAGCACCTGAAAAAATGTTCAACATCCTTAATCATCAGGGAAATGCAAATCAAAACAACCCTGAGATTCCACCTCACACCAGTCAGAATGGCTAAGATCAAAAATTCAGGTGACAGCAGATGCTGGCGAGGATGTGGAGAAAGAGGAACACTCCTCCATTGTTGGTGGGATTGCAAGCTTGTACAACCACTCTGGAAATCAGTCTGGCGGTTCCTCAGAAAATTGGACATAGTACTACCGGAGGATCCAGCAATACCTCTCCTGGGCATATATCCAGAAGATGTCCCAACTGGTAAGAAGGACACATGCTCCACTATGTTCATAGCAGCCCTATTTATAATAGCAAGAAGCTGGAAAGAACCCAGATGTCCCTCAACAGAGGAATGGATACAGAAATTATGGTACATTTACATAATGGAGTACTACTCAGCTATTAAAAAGAATTAATTTATGAAATTCCTAGTCAAATGGATGGACCTGGAGGGCATCATCTTGAGTGAGGTAACACATCACAAAGGAACTCACACAATATGTATTCACTGATAAGTGGATATTAGCCCAAAACTTAGGATACCCAAGATATAAGATACAATTTGCTAAATGCATGAAACTCAAGAAGAATGAAGACCAAAGTGTGGACACTGTGCCCCTTCTTAGAATTGGGAACAAAACACCCATGGAAGGAGTTACAGAGACAAAGTTTGGAGCTGTGATGCAAGGATGGACCATCTAGAGACTGCCGTATCCAGGGTTCCATCCCATAATCAGCTTCTAAATGCGGACACCATTGCATACACTAGCAAGATTTTGCTGAAAGGACCCAAATATAGCTGTCTCTTGTGAGACTATGCAGGGGCCTAGCAAACACAGGAGTGGATGTTCACAATCAGCTATTGGATGTATCACAGGGCTCCCAATGGAGAAGCTAGAGAAAGTACCCAAGTAGCTAAAGGGATCTGCAACCCTATAGTTGGAACAACATGATGAACTAACCAGTACCCCGGAGCTCTTGTCTCTAGCTGCATATGTATCGAAAGATGGCCTAGTCGGCCATCACTGGAAAGAGAGGCCCATTGGACTTGCAAACTTTATATGCCCCAATATAGGGGAATGGCAGGGCCAAAAGAATGGGAATGGGTGTGTAGGGAAGTGGGGGGTGCTATGGGGGACTTTTGGGATAGCATTGGAAATGTAATTGAGGAAAATATGTAATAAAAAATATTAAAAATTAAAAAAAATACTTACTGCTAAACCAATAGATCAATATATCATCTCAATACAGTGTTCATTTGTGCATAAACTTCTTGCTATAAAATTAACAGTGACTTACTGACTCACAACTGTTCAAAGAGAACATAAGATACTAAGAAGTGTAACATCATTCATATATATATATATATATATACATATATATATATATCTTGTTAAGGTATGACGCTGGTACAACATTAGTACAATGTCAATACTAGTGCGATATTAAAGTTAAGGGGGAAACCAGACATTTTCACACTGGAATTTAGGCATTAGCAGAAAATAATTATTGTAACTCTATAAGTTATATTAGTCAACATAGGCCATAGAGGAGAGAGAGAGAGAGAGAGAGAGAGAGAGAGAGAGAGAGAGAGAGAGAGAGAGTATGTGTGCTTGAGACCAGCTCCATTTGCATGGTTCACATCTTGAATCAGACAAGGGGAGTCCACAAAAGTGAGACACTAACCACCTGTTGACTTTCAAACAAATGGCCTTGAATAGCTAGAGATGTCTTTAGTTATGCAATTACAATCCTGCTTGCCTCATCAATGATGTCACATACTATTTAATTAAAAGAAATCATAGCATCAGCATTAAATTACAAAAAGCCCCCAATTTTCCTTCTTCCTTCCCCTCTCCTGTTGAATCAATAACCCCCTAACCTTATTTTACATTACAAGGCACAATTTCAGCAAACCAAAAAATAAACCTCTACCCAGGCATATTCTGTAGACATGAGCACATATCAAGTTGGTAGCAAATGTAGTTATATAGTTATGTAAGGTAAGAGACAAAATTAAACATTTCCGGGTATAAGTCCAGTCACCGGATAACATCCCAAGACATAATACTTTATTAATTGCAGACAGAGACATGTTCATTGTACCAAGCAACTTTTTTTGATATGTATTTATCAATTCCTGATATCTTTCTAAGAACTATTTTCAATTCTCTATTGATCAGACATAACTTCCCTATTTTCTAAGTCTTTGTTAATCAGACACCGCTTCCTTATTTCAGGTCTATGTTGATCAGATATACTTTCCTTAGAACAGTTATGCAAGCTGAATCAACCACACTCCACAACTACCAAAATACCCAAAACACCCAGGATTAATGTTCACATCTGGAGGAAACAGATGTAAAAAGGGGAGAAGGGTTAATGCATCAGAAGGATATTGAGAAAAAAACATAGACTCATGCATAGGGATTTTACCTTGTTAAAGAATCCCAATAGACATTTAAGACCTTTAACTTAAAGATATTTATATAACCAAACATTGAATCAGCACAGCTTGCGTGTGGAGAGCATAGCTCTGGTAGGCCTTGACATAATTCCCTTTGCCTTTCTTAAACATGAAACAAAACAAACAAACAAACAAACAAACAAAAAAACCCCTTTACATTACATTTTTAAAGCTAGCCCTCAAGGTCTATTGCCTTTAATGGCCAATCCTTCCTCTTGAAGCTTACTACCAAGTTCCAGCTATCAAAGTATTGAGGTCCATCAATCAAAAGTCCCTTTTGTACCTAATTAACATTAAGCACACAATTTACATTAAACACCTCATGCTAACAGGGTGTTTCCCATGTTATATTTGCAAACCACCATTTTCCTATGTACCATGTCTGTCTCATCTCTATTCAGAGGCTGTCACCACCTCTGACACACCTCCAGGGTAAATACCACTTAACCATCCCATGTCCTTTTTCTCCCCTCTCAATTGTTCCCTCCTCCTTCTCCCTTGTCCTCTATCTCATGTCTTTGTTCATTAGTCCTCCCCTTTTTTCTTCTTGAACATTTACATCTCCTTTGTGCTAAGAACTTGGTATGAGAATTTTATCTTGGGTTCCAGAGCAGATACTTTTCTTTCTTTCTTTCTTTCTTTCTTTCTTTCTTTCTTTCTTTCTTTCTTTCTTTCTTTCTTTCTTTCTTTCTTTCTTTCTTTCCTTCCTTCCTTCCTTCCTTCCTTCCTTCCTCCTTTCTTCTCTCTCTCTCTTTCTCTCTTTCTTTCTTTCTTCCTTCCTTTCTTTCTTTCTTTCTTTCTTTCTTTCTTTCTTTCTTTCTTTCTTTCTTTCTTTCTTTCTTTCTTTCTTTCTTTTTCCAGTCCTGTTGTTATTCCCTTCACTCATGGTCTGCCCTCTGACTTTTCCTCATCCAATACCTCCTCTACTGTTACCAAGAGAATATCACCACACCCCTTCTATCACCCCACCAGACCTCACCACTCATTGGGGCCTCAAGTCTTCCAAGGGTTAAGTCCATATTCTCTCACTGAGGCCAGACCAGAAAGTCCACTGCTGTATATGTGTCAGGTGCCTCATATCATCTGATGTATGATGCCTGGTTGAGAACTCACTGTCTGGGAGATCTAAGGAATCCAGGTTAGTTGGGACTGCTGGTCTTCCTATCACCCTCCTCCTTGCTGTCACCCTCCTCCTCAGCTTCTTTTAGCTTTTCCCTAATTCAACCACACAGGTCCCCCTTTCTGTCCTTTGGTTGGGTGTAAATATCTGCATCTGACTCTTTCAGCTGCTTATTGGGCTACTTTTCCTTTCAAACATTATGACTAAAATCTCTAAGGTCAAGAATAATTGGAAATATTTTTGTGGAAAAAAATGATTGTCACCTCAAGGGAGCTATCAGAAGATTACTAGTAAATTTGTGAGCAGAAATCTGAAGAATATGCTTGCATATATATATATTCATATAATAAGATGGCCATTACCCAAAATCATATTTGGAATAACTTATTTAATAGATTTTATTTTAATTTTAAGTCTCTCTCTGGGTTTATGTGTGTATGTGTGTGTTCTTGAGGTGAGTGCAGTGACTTCAGAGACCAGAAGAGGGTGTCAGATTCCCTGATGGTTAAGGTGATTATAATCTACTTGATGTGAATAACTAAACTCAGATACAGGTCTTTCAAAATGTGGGTATAGTGCTTATTAATGTCTGAGATGTCTTTTCAATTCCTGAAAAAAAAAACAGACTTTTAAATCTAAATTTTACCACATGGTTGTGGCCCAAGCTTTGAAGTTCTGTATTTGAGTGGCAGAGGCAATAGTATTCCTGTGAGTTCAAGGCCAGCCTGGTCTATATTGAGAAGTCCAGGCTTAAACAAGAATCACCATCTCAAAAAACAAATAAGTAAATAATAACTAAAATCAAGATAATGAACAAGCCGGGCGTGGTGGCGCACGCCTTTAATCCCAGCACTCGGGAGGCAGAGGCAGGCAGATTTCTGAGTTCGAGGTCAGCCTGGTCTACAAAGTGAGTGCCAGGACAGCCAGGGCTACACAGAGAAACCCTGTCTCGAAAAACCAAAAAAAAAAAAAAAAAAAAAAAAAAAAAAGATAATGAACAAATAAACTGATAGTGATGTTAAGACTTTCCGAAGAATCAAAATTAACCAATAGTGTATTTGTATAACTGGGCATATCAAATTGTGCTTTTTAAAAGTTTACCTTAAGTTAAAGAGAAAAAAAAAAAGATGCTTGTCTCTACCTGTAGTTGATTCTCTGCCATAGGGTTCCATACACAAATAGCACCAAGAGGGAGGGAGCCTCCCAAGAGTGCAGACAGGCCTGTGACTACAGGTAGGACCACCACTGCTGTTCAGAGGAAACCAACCAGAACCCTCAGGACACAGGAACTGAGGAACTGCCTAGGTCAGGATTTTTCTGGTTTTCTGTATACCAAAAGCTGATCCTGTACCACACAGCTACATACACAAATACTGACAGGAGAGAGGTAGCCTCCTAGAAGTGCCTACCAGTGAGCACAAGTAGGACCATGCCTTCTCTTCAAATTCCTGGCATAAGAGGGCACCTCCCAGAGCCAACAGGACAAAGGAACCAAGGATCAGCTGAGCACAGAATCCTTCTAGTCTCTGTTGGCACCCTAGAACTGACACTGTACCACAGCTCTCCATACCCAAATTCTTTCTGGAGAGAAATCATCTCCCAGGAGTACTGACAAAGGCTTGTAGAAGGGGCACGACAAGGTCAGAGGCAGCAAGACCATTTAACACCAGAGATAAACAGATGACAAAGGCAAGCACAAGAACATAAGCAACAGAAACCAAGACTACTTGGTGTGATCAGAACCCAGTTCTCCCACCAGAGTGAGCCCTGGTTACCCCAACACACCACAAAAATCAAGACTCTGACATAAAACCACATCTCCTGATGATGATAGAGGAATTCAAGAAGGACATTAAAAAAATCCCTGAAAGAAATACAAGAGAACACAGGCAAACAGGTAGATCATAAAGACAAAACACACACACACACACACACACACACACACACACAAGACCTTATAGGAAAACAAAACTGAACAGGTGAACGAACAGAACATAATCATTCAGGATGTAAAAATGGAAATAGAAACAATACAGAAATCACAAAGGGAGACAACACTGGAGATAGAAAACCAAGGAAAAAGACAAGTAGTCATAGATGCAAGTATCACCATCAGAATATAAGAGATAGAAGAGAGAATCTCAGGTGCAGAAGAAACCATAGAAAACATTGACAAAACAGTCAAAGAAAATGCAAAATGCATCTTTAGCTAGATCTCACTGGAGGGCCCTAAGGTCCCTAGAAGACTCTCCACACTGCAGGCACTCTAGCACACCTGGATCCTTGAGATCACTGGTGAGCAGAAATCAATATCAGTTCCAAAAAACCCCAGAGGGTCTTGTGCTAGCAGCAACAGGGTCAAAGAACAAAGACAAGCCATAGCACACCCAGAATCTGGGGATCACTGAGACCAGTCTACCAAAGAGAACACATGGGTGGCAGAAGCAACAGAGCTTCTTGGACATGATCCCTTCTGGCCTTCATCCTCAGCCAGGAGACAGAGTTGAGACCCAGACCACTGGACACCTTCACTGCCAGAGGAGAGAACCCAGATGTCCTTCAACAGAGAAATAGAAATAGAAAATGTAGTACATTTGCACAACGAAGTACTACTCAGCTATTAAAAACGATGAATTCATGAAATTCTTAGGTAAATGGATGGAACTAGAAAATATCATCCAGACTGAGGTAACCCAATCGCAAAAGAACACACATGGTATTTACTCACTGATAACTGGATATTAGGCCCAAAGCTCCAAGTAAAGTGAATACAATTCGCAGGCCATGTGAAGCTCAATAAGAAGGAAGACCAAAGTGTGGGTGCTTTGATCCTTCTTAGAAATACTCATAGGAGTGAACATGGAGATAAAGTATTGAGCAGAGACTTTAGGAAAGGCCACACACATACTGTCCCACACGGGGATCCATCCCATATACAGTTATCTAACCCAGACACTATTGTGGATGCCAAAAAGTGAATGCTAAAAGGGGCATGATATGGATGTCTCCTGACAGGTGCTGACAGAGCCTTACAATTACAGAGGCAGATATTTGTAGCCAACCATTAGAGCATGGGGTCCCCAATAGAGGAGTTAGAGAAAGGACTGAAGGAGTTGCAACCCCTTAGGAAGAACAACAATATATACCAACCAGACCCCCCATAACTCACAGGGACCAAGCCATCAACAAAGCAGTACACATGGCTCCAACTGCATATGTATCAGAGGATGGCCTTGTCATGTATCATTGGGACAAGAGGATGTTGGTTCTATGAAGGATCCATAGATCCCACACTGTAGGGGAATTGAGGGCAGGGAGGTAGAAGTGAGTGTGTGAGTGGATGAAAACCCTCATAGAAACAGGGGGAGAGAGGATGGAATGGGGTGTTTCCAGGAGAGAGGGATAACATTTGAAATGTAAATAAAGAAAATATCCAATAAAAAAAGAATAAAAGAAAAAAAAAGGCAGGAAATAATCAAGCGCATGGCTGAAATAAACCAAGTAGAAACAAAAGGAACTATACAAAAAAAATCAACTAAATTAGGAGCTGGTTATTCAAGAATCTATTCTGAGAAAAATCACAAAATAGATAAACCCTTAGCCAGATTAACTAGAGGGCACGGAGACAATATGCAAATTTAAGAGAATCTGAAATGAATTGGGAGATATAACAACAGAAACTGAGGAAATAAAAATATATATATATATCAGATCCTGCTACAAAAGCCTATACTCAACAAAACTGGAAAATCTGGATGAAATGGACTATTTTCTAGACAGATAAAAGGTACCAAAGTTAAATCATAATCAGATTAATGATCTAAGCAGTCCCATAACCCCTATAGAAATTGAAACAGTCGTTAATAGTCTCCCAAACAAACAAACAAAAAGCCCAGGACCAGAGAGGTTTAATACAGAGTTCTATCAAAACTTCAAGGAAGAGCTAAAACCAATACTCCTCAAAATATTCCACAAAATAGAAACAGAAGGAACTCTTTCTAACTCCTATGACACCACAATTACTCTGATACTTAAACCACGCAAAGACCCCACAAAGAAAGAGAACGTCAGACCAATTACCTTTATAAATATCAATGCAAAAATACTCAATAAAATTCTTGTCAACTGAATCCAAGAACACATCAAATCGATTATCCATCATGATGAAGTACGATTCATCCCAGGGATGCAGAGAGAGTTCAATATATGGAAATTCATCAACATAATCCACTATATAAACAAAATCGAAAGAAAAGAACCATATGATCATTTGACAAAATCCAACACATCATGATAAAAGTCTTGGAAAGGTCAGGTATTCAAGGCCCAAACCTAAATAGTAAAAGCAATCTACAGAAAACAAGTAGCCAACATCAAACTGAATGGAGAAAAACTTGAAGCAATCCCACTAAAACCAAAGGCTAGACAAGACTCTTCACTTTCTCCCTAACTATTCAATATAGTACTTGAAGACCTAGCCAGAGCAATTAGATAGCAAAAGGAGGTCAAAGGGATACAAATTGAAAGGAAGAAGTAAAAATATCAATATTTACAGAAGATATGATTGTATACTTGAGTGATGGCAAAAATTTCACCAGAGAAATTCTAAAGCTGATAAACAACTTCAGCAAAATGGCTGGATATAAAATTAATTCAAACAAATCAGTAGTCTTCCTCTACTCAAAGGTTAAATAAATTGAGAAAGAAATTACAAAAACAACACGCTTCACAATAGTCACAAATAATGTAAAATACCTTGGTGTGACTCTAACTAAACAAGTGAAAGATCTATGTGACAAGAACTTCAAGTCTCTGAAGAAAGAAATTGAAGATCTCAGAAGATGTAAAAATCTCCCATGCTTATGTATCGGCAGCATTAATATAGTAAATATGACCAATCTAAAGCAATCTACAGATTCAATGCAATCCCCATCAAAATTCCAACTCAATTCTTCACCTAGTTAGAAAGGGCAATTTGCAAATTCATCTGGAATGACATAAAACCTAGGATAGCAAAAACTATTCCCAGCAATAAAAGAACTTTTGGTGGAATCACTATGCCTGACCTCAAGCTACAGAGCAATTGTGATAAAAACTGTATGGTACTGGTACACTGACATTCAGGTAGATCAATGGAATAGAATTGAAGCCCCAGAAATGAAACCACACACCTATGGTTACTTGATCTTTGACAAAAGAGCTAAAACCAGCCAGTGGAAAAAAAAGATAGCATTTCCAACAAATGGCACTGGTTCAACTGGTGGTTAGCATGTAGAAAAATGCAATCTGATCCAATCCTATCTCCTTATACATAGTTCAACTACCAGTTGATCAAGGACTTCCATATAAAACCAGATACACTGAAACTAATAGAAAAGAAAGTGAGGAAGAGCCTCAAGGACATGGGCTTATGGGAAACGTTCCTGAACAAAACACCAATAGCTTATGCTTTAAGATCAATAATCGACAAGTGGGACCTCATACAATTGCAAAGCTTCTATAAGGCAAAGGACACTGTCAATAGGACAAAAAGGCAACCAACAGATTGGGAAAAGATTGTTACCAACTCTACATTCAATAAAGGGCTAATATCGAATATATACAAAACAAAAATCAAGAAGTTAGACTCCAGAGGACCAAATAACCTTATTTAAAAACAGGGCACAGAGCTAAACAAAGAATTCTCACCTCAGGAATATGGAATGACTTAGAAGCACCTAAAGAAATGTTCAACATCCTTAGTCATCAGGGAAATGCAAATCCAAACAACCCTGAGCTTACATATCACACCAGTCAGAATGGCTAAAATCAAAAACTCAGGTGACAGCAGATGCTGGTGAGGATGGGGAGAAAGCAGGACACTCCTCCATTGCTGGTGGGATTTCAAGCTGGTTCAACTACACTGGAAATCAGTTTGGGGGTTACTCAGACAATTGTCCATAGTACTACCTGATGACACAGCAATACCACTCCTGATCCTATACCCAGAAAAATGATCCACATGTAATAAGACACATGATCTACTAGTTTCATAGCAGCCTTAGTTATAATAGCCAAAAGCTAGAAAGAACCTAGATGTCCTCTACAGAGGAATGGGTATAGAAAATGTGGTAAATTTACATAATAAACTACTACTTAGCTATTAAAAGCAATGAATTTATGAAATTCATAGACAAATGGATGGAACTAGAAAATATCATCCTGAGTGAGTTTACCCAACCACAAAAGAACACACCTGGTATTCACTCACTGATAAGCAGATATTAGTCCAGAAGCTCAGAATACCCAAGATACAAATCAGACTACAAAAAGCTCAAGAAGAAGAAAGACAAAAGTGTGAATACTTAAGTCCTTTTTACAAGGGGAAACAAAATAACCATTGGAGGAGTTACAGGGACAAAGTGTGGAGCAGAGCCTGAATGAAAGACTATCAATGGACTTCCCCGCCTGGAGATCCATCCCATATACAGACATCAAACCCAGACATTATTATGGATGCAAACAAGTGCTTGCTGACAGGATCCTAACATAGGTGTCTCCTGAGGAGCTCTACCAGTGCCTGAGAAATACAGAGGTGGTTGCTCTCAGCCAACCATTAGACTGAGCACATGATCCCCAATGGAGGAACTTGAGAAAGGACCCAAGGAGCTGAACAAGTTTGCAGCCGCATAGGAGGAACAACAATATGAACCACCCAGTACCCCCCCAGAGCTCTCAGGGGCTATACCACCAATCCAAGAGTACGCATGGTAGAACCCATGGCTGCAGCTGCATATGTAGCAGATGATGGCCTTGTAGGTCATCAGTGGGAGGAGAAGCCCTTGGTCCTGTGAAGGCTCTATGCACCAATGTAGGGGAATGTCAGGGCCAGGAAGCAGGAATTAGTGGGTTGGTGAGCAGGGAGAGGGGAGAGGGGAGAGGGGGTTTTAGGAGGGGAAACCAGGATTGGGAATATCATTTGAAATGTAAATAAAGAAAATATCTAATACAACAAACAAAAAAGATGCTAAGTCAAAAACATATTGAAGAACAGAAATATTCTCTAACCTAAAACTAGATTAGAGAATAAAGATATAAATCAATTAGTATAAAAGAATACAAAGTAGTAATAGCTAACTATAAAAACAAAAAATTACTAATTTATATACAATATATGCAAGTATAAATTCTGTTATTAACATTAAAATTGGAAAGATATATGCACAGAGAAATGGAAAAGTGATTAATGTTCTGTTGATTGAAAATGACAATTATTCTTGGTTGATTGATATATGCCTACAGTAACCAAAAAGTGCCACAATTTTGAATTGTGTATTAAAACTCCAATACATGTGCAACATTTTATCTGCTGAGTTTTATATAGAGTTAAATGAGTTAATACCATTTCATTAGTCATATTTTCTATTTCATCTTTATATTTAAATGAAGTGATTTATATATTTTTCATTATCTATTTCCTCTACCCTCCTTTTCAATTTTAGCAAGTGTTTTTGTAGAAATTTCTTTCATAAGACTACATTTATTTTTATGTCATGTATATGAAAATTATATACATACATATGTATATGTGCATATATACATATATATGCATATATACACATATACATATATATGCATATATGTATATATGTTATTGCTTACATGTATGAGAGTATACTATGCGCACTTAATTCAAGTAGACACAAAAAGAGAGTGTCAGATCCCGTGGAACATGAGGTACAAATATCTGTAAAGCCACCTTGCAGGTGCTGGGAACTATTCCTTCTCTACAAGAGTAGAAACCATTATTAACCGTGGTGCCATCTCTTCATCATTCTTTATGAGAACTTTTTTGGCAGTATATTGCTGACTTCAAGTGGACGAAAGTCTTTCCAGGTACCAGATTTAGAATTCTAAAAGAGTCGCAATATTGTTTAAATTAGTTTTAATTATTCATTTATTTACTTATTTTATTTTTGTGTGTGCAAGTATAGATAGATACATGGGAGTCAAAGTGCCCAATTGAAAGTACGTAAAATTAATGAGATATTTGTTTGAGTCAGTATCCTCTCTATGAAATAAAATTGTTAATGCAATGTTCACAGAATATTTAAATGTAATACAGATAATAAATGTATAAAGTGACAGTATGCTTTACTGAAAAATATACAATATATTCTTCTCAAACATATCTCCTCTTCCAGTTCTTCACAAAGTCTTCTCACTATCCCACCCTTCCATGTTCATTCTTTCTTTTCCTTTCTCTTTGAAAATCAAAAAAAAAAAGAAAGAAAGAAAACAAAACAAATCATAACAAGAAACAGACATACACAACCCCGCATAACCACAATATCTAAAACCAGATGATACAAGCAAAGGTACAATAGAACCAAACAAACGCTCCAGAAAAACAATATGTGACAAAACATCTCTGAAATAACATTAGTTTATGTGTGTTGGCCAACTACTTCTGGACATGGGGCCTACCTTGAAGTATAGCATAAATGTACCACATTTTCTGTATCCATTCCTCTGTTGAGGGACTTCTGGTTTCTTTCCAGCTTCTGGCTATGATAAATAAGGCTGCTATGAACATAGTGAACCATGTGTCCTTATTACAAGTTGGAACATCTTCTGAGTATATGCCCAGGAGAAGTCTCGCTGGATTCTCCAGTAGTACTATCTTCAGTTTTCTGAGGAAATGCCAGACTGATTTCCAGAGTGGTTGTACAAGCTTGTAATCCCACCAGCAGTGGAGGAGTGTTCCTCTTTCTCCAGATCCTCGCCAGCATCTGCTGTACCCTGAATTTTTTACCTTAGCCATTCTGACTGGTGTGAGGTGGATTATCAGGGTTGTTTTGATTTGCATTTCCCTGATAATTAAGGATGTTGAACATTTTTTTCAGGTGCTTCTCAGCCATTCAGTATGCCTCAGTTGAGAATTCTGTGTTTAGATCTGTATTTGATTTTCTGGAGTCGAGCTTCCTTAGTTTTTTTTTTTTTTTTTTTTTTTTATTTTTTTATATTGTATATTACTCCACTATCTGATTTAAGATTGCTAAAGATCCTTTCCCAATCTGTTGGTGGCCTTTTTGTCTTATTGGCAGTGTCTTTTGTCTTAAAGAAACTTTGCAATTTTATGAGGTCTTATTTGTAAATTCTCAATCTTATAGCACAAGCCATTACTGTTCTGATCAGGAATTTTTCCCCTGTGCCTATATCTTCAAGACTTTTCCCCACCTTCTCCTCTATAAGTTTCAGTGTTTCTGGTTTTATGTGGAGTTCTTTGATCCCCTTAGACTTGAGGTTTGTACAAGGAGATAAGAATGGATCAATTTTCATTCTTCTACATGGTAACTGCCAGTTATGCCAGCACCATTTATTCAAAAAGGCTGTCTTTTTTCCACTGAATGGTTTTAGCTCCCTTGTCAAAATCAAGTGACTATAGGTGTGTGGGTTCTTTTCTGGGTCTTCAATTCTATTCCATTGATCTATCTGTCTGTTGCTGTACCAGGATCATGCAGTTTTTTATCACAATTGCTCTGTAGTACAGCTTGAGGTCAGACATGGTGATTCCACCAGAAGTTCTTTTATTGTTGAGAAGAGTTTTTGCTATCCTAGGTTTTTTATTATTCCAGATGTATTAACAAATTGCCCTTTCCAACTCAGTGAAGAATTGAGTTGAGATTTTGATGGGGATTGCTTTGAATCTGTAGATTGCTTTTGGCAAGATAGTCATTTTTACTATATTAATCCTGCCAATACATGAACATGGGAGATCTTTCTATCTTCTGAGATCTTAGTCAATTTCTTTCTTCAGAGACTTGAAGTTCTTATCATACAGATCTTTCACTTCCTTAGTTAGAGTCACACCCAGGTATTTTATACTATTTGTGAATGTTGTGATGTGTGTTGTTTCCTTAATTACTTTTTTAGACTGTTTATCCGTTGTGTAGAGAAAGGCTACTGATTTGTTTGAGTTAATTTTATATCCAGATACTACACTGAAGCTGATTATCAGATTTAGGGGTTCTCTGGTTACATTTTTAGGGTCACTTTTTTATGCTATTATATCATCTGCAAGTAGTGATATTTTGACTTCTTCCTTTCCAATTTGTATTCCGTTGACCTCTTTTGTTGTCTAATTGCTCTGAATAGGACTTCAAGTAATATATTAAATAGGTAGGGAGAAAGTGGGCAGTCTTGTCTAGTCCCTGATTTTAGTGGGATTGCTTCCAGTTTCTTTCCATTTAGTTTGATGTTGGCTACTGGTTTGCTGTATATTGCTTTTATTATGTTTCAGTATGGGCCTTGACTTCCTGATCTTTCCAAGACTTTTATCATGAATGTGGCTTTGGGTAGAGTACCTTCTGTTTATATTTTGTGGAATACTTTGAGGAGAATTGGAATTAGTTCTTCTTTGAAGTTCTGATAGAACTCTGCACTAAACCCATCTGGTCCTGGGCTTTTTTTTGGTTGGGAGACTATTAATGACTGATTCTATTTCTTAGGGAATATGGGACCTTTTAGAACTTTAGCCTGATCCTGATTTAACTTTGGTACCTATTATCTGTCTAGAAAATTGTCCATTTCGTCCAGGTTATCCAGTTTTGTTGAGTATAGCCTTCTGTAGTAGGATCTGATGATATTTTGGATATCCTCATATTCTGTTGTTCTGTCTCTCTTTTCATTTCTGATTTTGTTTACACAATGGAGTACTACTCACCTATTGCAAACAGTGAATCTGGAGGATATCATCCTGAGTGAGGTAACCCAATCACAAAAGAACACACATGATATGCACTTACTGAAAAGTGGATATTAGCCAAGAAACTTAGAATACTCAAGATACAACACATGAAATTCAAGAAGGAAGATCAAAGTGTCAATTCTTCCTTCCTTTTTAGAAGGGGAAACAAAATATTCATAGAAAATGTTAAAGAGACAAAGTTCGGAGCAGAGCCTGAAGGAATGACCCAATGACCCTCCAGAGATAGCCCCACTTAAGGATCTATCCCATAAACCACCACCAAACCCAGATACTAGGCAGATGCCAACAAAAGCCTGCTGATAGGAGCTGGATATAGCTGTCTCCTGTGAGGCTCTACCAGTGCTTGGCAAATATAGAAGTGGATGCTCACAGTCATCTGTTGGACAGAGCACAAAGTCCCCAATGAAGGAACTAGATAAAGTACACAGGGAGCTGAAGGGGTCTGAAGCCCCATAGGAGGAACATCAATATCAACTAACCAGTACCCCCAGAGCTCCTTGGATCTATACCACCAATTAAACAAAAAACACATGGTGGAACTTGTGGCTCTAGCTATATATGAAGCAGAGGATAGCAGAGGTCATCAATGGGAAGAGAGGCCCTTGGTCCTGTGAAGGCTATATGTCCCAGTATAGGGGAATGCCAGGACCAATAATGGGAGTGGGTGGGTTGGGGCGCAGGGGAAGGGGGGTGATAGAGGATTTTCAGAGGAGAAATTAGGAAAGGGGATAATGTTTGAAATGTAAATAAGAAAATATCTAAAAAAAATCAAAATTAAAAAAAAACAAAACCAAAACCAAAAAAGAAGTATGGCTTAAAAACCCGATTTCACTCCATTGGGGAAAGTTGTAGAAATTCTCCAACCCAAATATGCCCCCACAATGAATACACAATTCAATCAATATGAATACAAGCTGTGTACCCAGATTGGGCAGATCTACCACTACACTACCATCTTCCCCATCTATGAGACCACTTATAGCTTGCTGTTTCTCTAGGCCTCATGCATCTGCTCTGCTTTCCTTCCACCTCCTCCTCTGTTGTCCTCTCTCTCCCATCCTCCTTCTTCTCTCTCTTCACTCTCAGCTCCACCTTCCCTCTTCTGCTCAATCACTGGCTCTAGCCTTTATTCTACAAATTAACGTGGGAAGAGGTTTACCTGAATGCTGACTTATTCCTTATTTGCAACCCCTCCCAGGCAAACAGAATTAGCATCAAATTACAAATAGGTACACAGCTTACTGCAACAGAGAAAAAATCCTAAATTTCTTTTGCAAACAGTAGTAATCATAGATAGCTTCTTGGCTGAGATAAAAGCCTGTGTCCACTTCTCCATCACAGCACTGAGTCTCATCTGGTTTGAACCTGTGCAGGATCACAGCGTCTGTCAGCTCATATATGCAATGAACACACATATATGTGTCTCAACATCTCTGTTACATATTGTGTATTTAAAATATACTAGTATATATATAATATAAATATGTACTTTGTGAAATAAAATTATTTCATTAAAATGTATTCTTCATGATAGTAAAAAAGACTCACTAAAGAGCTTGCTATACAAATATGAAAACCTGAATTCAATCCTTCACAACTATATATTTAAAGAATGGACACAGTGGCTCATATGTATAATTCGAGAATGGCACTGTATCAGAGAGTGTTGGAAACTTACACTAGCGATGGTAAAGAGCCTGCTTGCAGCAAAGATTACAGAGTTCCATAAAGTTATAACAGGTTAAAAGCCACGTGTCTCTAGCACCCGAATCAGGTGACTTTTAAATTCATATTAAATGTTAAACCAAATAACACTTACAGAGCAGAGCAGTGTGCTTCTTGCTTGAGCACCTAGAGAATTTTGTCTCTGGTTTTTAATGCTTGTAGCCTTTTAATGCTTGAAGCCCAAAGCTTCTAATTCTCATGACTGTTAACCCAGGTAGAGATCTAACAACACTTGATGTGTTATGATGCCAATACTAAGGAAAAATAGCTCTTGATTAATTTGTGGCTTTAACTAGAGCAAAAGGGCACACCAGCCACCACATCTAACAGTAGATTCCTGCCAGGCACTACAAGGGGCTGAGAAGCTTAGTCTATGTGCACTGTCCTAAAAATATGTCTCCGTAGAATTTGCTGGAATCTAGGTCAGTGGTGATGGGCAGATGACTAAGACTGGGAGTCAATTCTGGTGTCAGAATGATGTTAAATCCTGGTAACATAAAGCAAGATAAAATCAAAGACAGTGGAATCATTTTTGGTATCAAAAAAGGCTTAGAAGCAAATTCTATGAGCACAAGTACCCAGCCTGAAGATTGTCCTTACTTTATTCTCTTTAGAAGCTGAATTAATAAACAATCCATTACTTGACAAAACATGCAGAATAGTCTTATAAACAACAGCAATTATTTGGGCTCTTGGATTAAGAGTATTTACTCTAGTGCATGGTTGGTTGACACTCATACTTTGAGGCTATAGTGAGGCAGAACATGCATTTATAAGATGCATAGTAGAGCAAAGATTCCCAAAGATCCCATTTATAAGATCCATAGTAGAGCATGATACCCAAAAAGCAAAATGAGAAAAAGGACATGAACATTTTTAGAAACATGTATTTCTTCTATTTTGGACCTCTCAATAATATCAATAGCTGAAGATCAATCTATAAACTGTGAGCCTGTGAGGGAATTTATGGATCAAAATTATAAGTATAATTGAGTTGTAATTCTAGTCTCGTGAATTGAGTTATGGACCCTGGGGCTCATTTGATGCTCAGGGCCAAGTCACCCAGTCATATGGAGCCTGCATCCAATAGGATTGGACTAATCGTTAGAAAAGCCCTGAGTCTTTCTCCTAGCAAGGTCTATATTCTAAAGCTGTAGAATCCATCTGATTCTATGTAATCTAAGTACCTAGACTTTAAGCCCTGTGACTAGAATCAGGGCCATGATGGTTTGCATAATGTTAAATATTACTGTATAACTCCAGTTTATTGTTGTACTACATTTCCAATACTTATGGGTGCCTCTCTGTTCTGGGGTTATAAAAAAGGTAATACATACAAGTTGGCACTATGCTTAATTTTAGGAATACTTATTTTCATATTCCTGTGCTAAACTCAGAAGCTGATATCTTGTGCCTACTTTTTTTAGTTCTCATAAAGGCAGATTTATACATAGTCATTCAAATGTATGTTTCTTAAGAGGGTGATGAGTGTTACAAATACATATTTGATCAATTTTGTGACAAATACATAGAGTTGACATCATTTATAACATGAAAGTCTTTAAATAATACACCACCCTCATGATTGTGTCTAAAAGCAATGAATATAACTATTCCATTGATAAAATAAATATACTGTGCTGAATGACGTTAAAAACAAAATTGTTTAAAAAATTTAAATCTACAAATACAAGAATCTTAACATAATAATTGATTTATCCCTACTTCATCCTCCCTCCATATCCCACATCCAGGTGTGTGTGTGTGTGTGTGTGTGTTTGTGTGTATGTATGCATGTATATGTGTATATGTATATATAATATGTTATATATATTATACAATCTGAAATTATTAATCTCATTAATATATAGAGATTTATAGATGTATATGCATGTATTTGTGTATGTGTATATTTATGTATACACATATATGTATATATGTATGTGTAAATGTATATGCATACACACATATATGTATATATGTATATGCATATCTATATCTTCTTTTCAGTCATGCAATGTTACTAGTGTATATGCTTTTAGAGCTCAATAGTTGGCTCTGGACAACAAATAAATATGTTCTTTGGTGGGGAACACTTAGCCCACTCCCACCAGGTGGAAGGCAACAAAGTCTTACTCAACTATTACACCTATAAACTACATTGACAATCACCCAGGCCTGATAATCCTAAGGAATACAATAGTGGTACAAATTCATTGGTAATAATTAACAGCTTTCTCATTGGATTTAAGATCCACTTAAGAAGAGGAAAATCATAGTGATTATTGGAAGTTTAGCTAACTACTAAGTCCTAGTGAAATCATGGTTATTGGAAGAGAATTTACAAATACTAACCTACAAAACACTCACAATCCCTGAAAACAATATAATTATTTTTCCTTATAATTGCAGATAAGGGTAGTCCTAATCGCTCAACAGGAATCTTTTCTTTGTAACAAACAGAGACCACTGTAGAAAACAGCAACAATGAAAATGCAAAATTTTGGGGCCCGTTTCAAAGGATATATCTACAAATACTCGCACAACTGAGGCTCCAGCAATATTTCAAGAGAGAGGGAGAAAAGACTGTGAGAGCTAGGGGATCGAGAAGTATGCTTTAAGATGGTGTCTCTTAGTAACATAAGAAGTTATATTCATAAAGTCTCTCCAACATGGTTGAGAAACATGAAGTGATAAGAAAAACACCAATGAACAGCTCAAATAAAGTGTTGGTTCTTTTTTCATATTTATTTTGTTATCTATAGCCAGAGCAAAAGATGGGATATGACCGGGACTTCTCTATCTATGAAAGCTATCTCTAACAAAATGTGAATTACCTAAAATAGAATAAAATTGTCAAATTATGCAGTTTATTCTACTTTGCACCAATAATAATAAAACAATAGACATTATATCTGGGATGATGAAGTAGGAAATAATTTCTATTTATCTAATATGGAAAATAATTAATTGATTTAGCTATGTACATAGTTCCCATTGATTGGGGTCTTGTTTAGAGGGCTTGAAATTTTTGTTGGCTATGCACCATCTTGCTATCTTATTACATTGCTCACATTTATTCTGTAGATAGGACAAGGTTGAGAAAAAACTCCACCAACAGAAGTTTCACTTTCCTTCAAACAGTTTATCTTGGCACCACACCTTCCTCATGGCATTCTTCATGTCTGTATTCCTCAGTGTGTAGATGAGAGGGTTGAACAATGGGGCAATCATGGTGTAAAACAGAGCAAACACCTTGTCGTTCCCAACAGAATCACCCATTGGGACATAGGTAAAGATGAGTGGCAAGAAGAACATGAATACAATGGTGATGTGTGAGCCACAGGTAGAAAGAGCTTTGCGGCGGCCCTCTGATGACCTGGTCCTCAAGATGGACAAAATGATGATGTAAGAAATGACCAGTGCAACAAAGGTCAGAATGGACATCACCCCTGTGGTAGTAATGATTACAATAACCAGGAGTCTTGTGTCAGTACAGGCCAGCTTCAGCAGGGGGAATATGTCACAGAAGTAGTGGTCTATTTCATTGGTGCCACAAAAGGGAAGTCTGATAATAACCAATACATGCACAAGTGAGTGTATAAAAGCACCAAAAACTGAGCCTATTACAAGGATGTAACATACCTGTCTGCTCATGGTGAGCATGTAGTAAAGGGGTCTGCAAATAGCTACATACCGATCATAGGCCATTACCACCAAAATGAATATCTCAGTGGCACCAAAGAAGTGTGCATAAAACATCTGGGCTATGCAGCCATTGTAGGAGATTGTGTTACATTGTACCAATAGGCCTATAATAAATTTTGGGGCTACTGTGGTAGTGAAGCAAACATCCATGAAAGACAGATAGCTGAGAAAAAAATACATTGGCTGCTCACTAAGCTGACTACCCTTAATAGTAAGAAGAACAACCAAGTTTCCACAGAGAATTGCAAGATAGCAAAGCAAGAACAACACAGCACATATTGCCTTGACATCCTCATTATGGAAAAGTCCCAGTAAGATAAATTCTGTAAGGTTTCCATATCCCATTGCTTCTGTGTGTTTGATTAGTAGAGGGAGAGGATTCTGTGCCCGAAGTATTGATCTCTTTGATTTATTTCCAAAGTCATTTTTAACCAAAAAGTATATGCCCTGACTGTTTAAGATAATTCTATTGTAAATCTGTTACTACAAATAGACCAATGTCTATGATGCATAAAATACCTGAAAGTATAGTAAATTCATTCATAGGAACAGATGCACAGCGTGACACTAGTAAGGTCGCTGTAGTTCAAATAATAAATGAATTTTAGTTGCTGAAGAAATTCCAAAACTTTACTTTGGTTAGAACAAAGTAGATACTTTAAAAGTTAAATGCATGCTCTAAGTTCAAAATTGAAGTACAAGTGGACTCAATATATCACATCACACTCTTCATAACATTCTCAAAAGTGACTTTTTAACCTACTATAAAAATAAATAGTAAATGTGATGAAAAGCAACCAGCAAAGGTTTAGAGAAGATGGTGGATTCTTGTCCAGATTCCAGAGAGACTATGACTTAGTAGATTTCACTTCATTTCCCAGGTCACTTTCCAGTCACTTCTGGAGAACACAATTGAGATGTTAGCTCAAATGCACATATTCTGCATCACTTTAGATGTTAGCTCCTCCAGAGACACAGAATACATTCAGAGGACTTCCTTCAGGTCACCTGCTTAAACAACATGCATCTTTAAATTGAATCACATATATTTGCTTTATAAAATTATCTTCATGTGCTTGATGAAAAGTCTTTAAATATGTCAGTGAAAAGTATAAAGTATTTTCTTTTTGTATTTTTTTTCTGTAACATAATAGCTGATTTAAATGTGTCACACAGATGCTCTATTCAAGAAGTGTTACAAAAGTAAATCAGTTAATCAACCTTATTAATAAATTATTAATAAATGAAAATTAATAAATGAAAATACTATAAAGAATTAAAACAGTGAAGCTGGGCAGTGGTGGTGCATGCCTTTAAGCCCAGCACTTGGGAGGCAAAACAGGTGGATTTCTGAGTTCGAGGCCAGCTTGGCCTACAGAGTGAGTTCCAGGACAGCCAGGTTAAGCAGAGAAATCCTGTCCCGAAAAACAAAAAGCAAAACAAAAAACAAAAAACAAAAACAAAAACAAAAGGGAAAAATAGAATAGTGCAAGATCAATGCCCTTTTAGAATAGTGAGAGATCAATGCTCTTTGCCCTGTATGGCAGTACAGGTAAATCACCAGGAAACGTACATTTGACACAGAGTTTATGAATAGACTCTAATGGGTTGCTTCAGTTCTACCCATTTACCTAAGTTAATACACACTTATTTAACTATTCCTCAAATTTCTGAAAGTGTCACATTATAAAAGGTACAGTTACAAATCTAAAACAAGGGAAATGAAATGAAATAATAATGTCATATTACTCTGAGTGGTTGGCATATTACTCTCATATAGTTAAAAATATTTTAAAGACAATTAAATCATATATTAGATAATAAGTATTTATCCTGTTAAAAGGACTTCACTAAAACGACAAAAGAACATTCATTGCAACTTTGTGAAAGTTTGAAACAGGAAAAGTTGTAAATACACACAAGTAAAAAAGCAGAATAAGAGTATGATATATTATTTCTGTGGAATACACTGCAGTACATTAAATGGGTCTTTATGACAGTAAGGAGAACCATATACTGTAAGGACAAATATGGTATCATTTAACATATTATTTCTTCCTTTACTCAGGTAAGTGTAGTAGCAAAGAGAACACCATATGCATTATAATCTGCCAATTGTTACACGATATAAACCATATACTTTAAAACATACAGAGTTTCAAAGATGATCCAAATCTAATAATGAATACATGATAAGTCATATCCAATTAATTTCTATGAATACCTGAGTGATTATAAATGAATTCTAAAAAGTGTGGAAACTCATGGTTACATCTAAGGAATAAAGTAGGTGATGATCAAAGGATATTATAATCAAACTAAATTTTGATTTCCTTACCAGTGAGATTTTCCTTACTTCTTCAATGAAAAACTTAAACCCATTATTTTAATATGGCTTCAGTAAAATACATTATATATCAGGTGGAATTTAGGTCATTGAAGAAACCTTTCATTGACATTTTGCAAAACCTTGAAGGCCTTGTTTTTTTTATTATTTAATATATTATTTTCTCCTTTACTGAGGTAAAGGTAGTAGTAGAAGAATTCTATTCATTACAATATGCAAATTGCCACATATGATGTAAATATAAGCAGATATACTTCTGTCCCACATATGTATGTCCAAAAAAATATTCCTCAAAAAGAAACAAGGAACACATTTAATCAACATCCATTTAAACAAATATCCCCAATTCTGCATTTTCTCTCAGGATGAAGAAAATTCAATCCCCATGTACTTTTGTTTTAATTGGTTATTTTATTTATTTTCAATTCAAATATTATATCCCTTCTCTGTTTCCCCTATGCAACCCCCTATCCTATTCCCACTCCCCCTCTCCACTTCTATCAGGGAGCTCCCCCACCCACCCACTCTTGCTTCATCACCCCAGCATTCCCTTGTACTTTTAAATTGTTAATTGGATTTGAATAAAACACATGGTTTCTTAGCTGTAAAGTTGACATTGAGGATTCAAAACAAATTGAGAAAAGGAAAATACCTGGCTTTTGATTTTCACTTTTGGTTGAATTTTTTTTTTGACTCACATAAATGATTCTCTTCAGGAAAAATCTTTGTCAATTAACTCCTAAGACACAATCTCTAGCTGTGTCTATAAGGAAGAAATGCCAGCATTTTGATTGTGCTACTCCTTCACATAGAATCGGTTTTGATTTTCTCATATTACATATAATGCTAACCTTTGATTATTCTCATGTAGAGTTACACTAGATAATATTTTCTACCACAGAGGATTCATCTCAAAAATATGCAAACAGCCTAGTGTAGGTATACATTTCTAATGTGTTGTAAGAACTAACTAAAATGAGCTATTTTTGTGTGTGAGGGATAAAACTTCATCCTTTTTAAATTGGCTTATTTTTAAAAGGAAAAAATTCTGAATATTTCTGAGGAATTTGTAAAACAAGGGAAGGCCTGAGGACTCTTTCTCTAGCAATTTTAATGTGACCCAAAATGTAGATGTGTAGCTGTGTAAAAAAAAACTTGCATTAATATGAACACAGAGAGAACAGTACAATCTGAAGTCATCAATGGAGGGACTGAAATCAGGTGACAAATTTACTCAAGAAAGTTTAATCTAACACCTAGAAAAGAAGATCTCCTCTTATACAAAATAATCAGACCAATCACTTGCAGAAGAAAACATTTTCCTCTCTGTACCAGGGTATGCATTAGATTATTTACAGATTCATGGGATTTACTCGGTATATATGTGTATTGTTTCTTTTCTTTTCTTTTCTTTTCTTTTCTTTTCTTTTCTTTTCTTTTCTTTTCTTTTCTTTTCTTTTCTCTTTTCTTTTTCTTTTCTCTTTTCTTTTTCTTTCTTTCTTTCTTTTTTTGTTTTTTTTTTTTTGTTTGTTTGTTTTTGGTTTTTCAAGGCAAGGTTTCTCTGTATAGCCCTGGCTGTCCTGGAACTCACTCTGTAGACCAGGCTGGCCTTGAACTCAGGAATCCACCTGCCTCTGCCTCCCAAGTGCTGGGATTAAAGGCATGCACCACCACCGCCCAGAGTGTATTGTTTCTTGACTTACTTGTTTATATTATTTCAAATGCTTGATTTTATCATCACTTTTCTATTTTAAGTAATTAAATCCATATCCTCACTTCCTTTCACATTCCATCCCATTATTTTTTATTCCAAATTTTAAAATTAAGACTTCAGCAACATTTTCCTATGACAATTTTTCTATTGAAATGTATCCTCTAAAGTTTTCTTGCAAACTATTAAAATATGAAGCTAGGATATGAATGGAATGAATTTAAGGTTATCAAAATAAAAAAGGTGCCTGCTATCAGGCAGCTATATTTTCAGAATACATGGTTCATGTGAATTACTCTCCTGATGGAAAACAAGAAAATAAAAATTGATTATTCTGTGACTTTTATTTACAATCATATTTTTTTTAAGCAAACAAAACAAAAGGATGACATAAAGTAAAATAAGAAAAACTTACACTTTCAATGTTGGCCAGTTCCAGTCAGCGTTTGAAATAGTATCAACTCATGACAATAAACTTTAAAAAATGTACTCTAACACAAAATAACAACTAGATATTTCAAGAGGTGAAAATGAAATCAAATAAGCAGTATGCTCTGTGCACTTGTTGAATTATAGTTAAATAGTATCTTTAGCACTTACTCTGTAAATACTAAAAAAGAGAATGAGAGGCTCGTCGGATTCATGTGAAAAATGGGAGCTACATCCTGACCTGTTGCCCTTGTCTTCCTTCCTTCTATGTGATGATGAAGATTCAAGTCTAATCCTGCAGGGCTCAACATTTCTTGAGAAGCTGAAGTCCAGTAGAAGAGAATTTAAAGGCACTGGAGAGACTTGGATGAAATCTCACCTGACACTCCCCAAGGATATTCTTGGCACACTATGTCAAAAATAAACTCATGTTTATTTTAAATATCCATGTTTAACCTTTAATGTGTCCTTTAAAAATATTTTAAATGGCTTAAACCACCATATGACATACCATACCACAAGATTTATATTATGGGGAGAATGTATTCTAAAATATTTACCACTGTGTACACTTAAATCTTTACACAATCATTACGTCTTGATAGTCTTGCTAACTATAAAAAAATATCATCAATTCCTTAATATAATTAGGGTCAAACTTAGATACACTCATTTCAAATTCCTTATAAGATGAACCGTTTACAATGTCATTCTGTGACCCAGGTTATATCCTCAGGATTGCACTATCTAATTCTTTTCAGATCATATGAATTTCTTTAATGTGTTATTTTCTATTTCATTTTACTTAACACTATAGTTTTTATTGTATTTATTTATTTATTATTTATTCATTTTTTTGGGTTTTCAAGACAGGGTTTCTCTGTATAGCTCTGGCTGTCCTGGAACTCACTTTGTAGACCATATTGGCCTCGAACTCAGAAATCCACCTGCCTTTGCCTCCTGAGTGCTGGGATTAAAGGCGTGCACCACCACACCAGGCTATGGTTTTTATTTTAATTTTTTCTCTTATTGTTTGAGATTGTAATGAGACAATTCCTCACTTTCATTTTATTTCTCTCCACACTCTCTTATATACCCATTTTTGTTCTCTTTCAAATTCTTAGCTTCTTATTATTAATTTGTTAAACACATTGTGTGTTTGTGTGTGTGTGTGTGTGTGTGTGTGTGTGTGTGTGTGTGTGCACAGACACATTCCTAAATACATAAATATAACCGGCTCAGTTTGTATACAGTTAGTTGCGTTTATGTATCTAGGCTGACTATTTGGTATGGAATAACCAGTTGATAAAGTTGATAATAGTCTTCCTTGGAGTCTTTCTCCCACTCCCAGTACTCATTAGTTTCCAGGATTTTTAACAGACCATGCTTTCAAGGAAATTATTTAAGGGATATATTGACAAAAGAAAAATATATTACTTTAAAGACCAATCACAATACCAATTTGTGGTTTGATTTTATAACAAATTATTAGTAAATATACATACTTCAATTTAATTTGATATATATACTTTTGTTGTTGTTGTTGTTGTTGTTTTTATCCATACTCATTTTAAGGCACACACTCATATGGTTTTGTTAGAACTAGCTTAATTGGTTCTTTTTTTTAAATTATTTTATTTACTTACATTCCAATCATTGCCCCCCCCCCCAATTCCCCTCAATTAGTTCTTCATCCAATTCCTTCTCCCCCTTGCTTCTAAGAAGGTGCTCCACCCCACCCCACCATGGCTTCCCCTTCCCTGGGGAAGTCTCTCCAGGATTAAGCACATCTTTCCCTACTGAGACCAAACAGGTAAACCTCTGCTACATTTGTGCCAGGGACCTCAGACCAGCCACTGTATGATCCTGGTTGGTGTCTCAGTCTCTGGGAGCTCCTGGGGATCTGCTTTAGCTGAGACTGCTGGTCTTCCTATGGGATTGCGTTCTCTTTAAGCTTTTTCTCTTCTTTCTTCTTTCTTTCTTTCTTTCTTTCTTTCTTTCTTTCTTTCTTTCTTTCTTTCTTTCTTTCTTCTTTTGAATTTCAAAGTCAATAGAATTTATATTAATTTAGTAGTTACAATGTATGAAGTCCAAAGGAAGCTCCAATTCCCCAAACTCCAAAAGGTAGTCCAAATATTCAGAACTGAGATCAATTTGGACTATGGAAGGAATTCTAAAGGTTAGATAAAAGCCAGCATTCCTCAGGAACTTGTGAAACTTGATTCCACTCCACCAAAAGGAGTCATTGCTCTTACCTCTGGCAGCCAGGACAGATGGTTACCCATTGTGCCAATCACCTGGTGTGCACACACCCTGGCCTCCAGGTTACCTCAGTATCACAAGTACCTGTTACACACTTCAAAGGCCAGGCTAGCATCCTAGCCCCTTTCACCCTGCCCCACTACTCCAGCTCATAGGATCCCCTCAATTCCTCAACTACTCAATCTCTTTATTTTTAAGGCATTTTTTATTAGATATTTTCTTCATTTACATTTCAAATGCTATCTCCCAAAGCCCTCTATACCCTCCCTCAGTCCTGCTACCCAACCCACCCACTCCTGCTTCCTGGCCCTGGCATTCCTCTGTACTGGGGCATATGATCTACTCAATACCAAGGACCTCTCCTCCCATTGATGGCTGACTAGGCCATCCTCTGCTACATATGCAACTAGAGACACAGCTATGGGGGGGGGTATTGGTTAGTTCATATTGTTGTTCCTCCTATAGGGTTGCAGACCCCTTTAGCTCCTTGGGTACTTTCTCTAGCTCCTTCATTAGGGACCCTGTGTTCCATCCAAAAGATGACTGTGAGCATCCACTTCTGTATTTGCCAGGCATTGGCATAGCCTCATAAGAGAGAGCTATGTCAGGGTCCTGTCAGCAAAATCTTGCTGGCATATGCAATAGTTGAATTAGGGGAAGGATTGAAAAAGCTTAAAGAGATTTTTCAATCCTTTCCCTAATTCAACCGTAGTGGTCAACAACTTCAGTCTAATGCTTGGGTGTAAGTATCTGCTTCTGTCTCAGTCTGACCAGGCTAGTAGGGCCTCTCTGAGAACAGACATTCCAGGCTTCTGTCTCTAAGCACATTCTAGCAGAGTAGGGTATGGCCTTGGTGACTGCCCCCCCCCAATATGAGATGGATCCCAATTTGGGTCAGTGATTGAACCTTCTTCTCTTCAGTCTCTTCTCATTTTTGTCCCTGCAGTTGTTTAGACAGGAACAATTCTGGGTCAGAAATTTTGACTGTGGGTTAGTAACCCTGTCTGTCCCTCCACTTGAGGCCATGTCTATCTACTGGAGGTGGACTCTTCATGTTACCTTTCCCCAGTGGTGGGCATTTTGACTTGGGGCACCCCCAATTAGTCCTGAGAGTGTCTTCCCTCCAATGTCTCTGGCACATTCTAGGGGGACACCCCCAACCTCTCACTGTCCATGGGTGCTTATTTCCATTCATTCTCTTGTCCTTCAGGGCTTCTTTCCTGTATCTTTCTCCCTCCCCTCCCCTCTCCCACCTAGATGCCTCCTTCTTCTGCCCTCCATAATTATTTCCTTTACTCTTCTAGCTGGGAGTAAAGCTTCCTTACTTGGGCATTTCTGCTTGTTACACCTCTTCTGGTCTGTAGGATATATCCTAGGTATTCTGTACTTTTTGGCTAATATTCAATTATCATTGAGTACATATGATTTATGACCTTTGAGTCTGGGTTACCTCACTCAGGATATTTTCTAATTCCATGAACTTACTTGCAAACTTCGTGATGTCCTTGTTTTTAATTGCTGAATAATATTCCATTGTACAAATGAACCATATTTTCTGTATCTACTCTTCAGTTAAAGGACATCTGGGTTGTTTCGAGATTCTAGCTATTACAATTAGGTTGCTATTAACATGGTGGAGCATGTGTCCCTGTCATATGGTGGGGCATCTTTTGGGTATATGCACAAGAGTGGTATAGCTGGGTCTACAGGTAGAACTATTTCCAATTTTCTGAGGAACCACCAGATTCATTTCCAGAATGGTTGTACCAGTTTGCAATACCACCAGCAATGGAAGATTGTTTCTCTTTCTCAACATGCTAGCATATACTGTCACTTGAGTTTTTGACCTTAGCCATCCAGATTGGTGTGAGGTTGAATCTCAAAAGAATTTTTCAGATGAGTTTCCTTGGTTTGAATGACTGTCCTTAAGTACCACCAGGTGGGTGGCTTAGAGGATAAGAATTTATTTTCTCACAGTTTCAAAGGTTAAAGTTTGAGATCACACTAGCAGTGGGATAAATTTTTGCTCAGGACTCTGAAGAGAATTTGTTCCATGCAGCACTTAGATCCTGAGTATTTATTGACCTGTGTGGAAGTTCTTTGGTTTGTAAAAGCATCAATTCAATCTGTCATCATTTACACATAGCATTTCTATGTGTATGCCTACAGGGTTCACATTATAGACTAATTTATCATTATTATCTATATCGCTAAATAAAGTCACAGGCTGAGTTAAAGGGAATAAGGATTCATCCCAGTGTTTTCAGGATCAAGCAAGTGAAATAGTCATATTCTGCTAAAACCATGACAGGATGTCTTGTGTCAACTTCTACTACATGGAATTGTAGTCTGACAACCTCTGTGAAAAATCTTCATAACTCATTCTGATACTGAATTTCTATCAGGTTGCTTACAGCACCTATAAGAAATCTATGATTTCATGGCATGACTTATATCTTTATCAGTGAGGTCTCTACTTTCCTACACAGGCTTCCCTGAGATGTTTCACTGAGTTGCTATTAGAAGTAATAAGGAATGTGCTCATTTAGAAAGTAAGCATGACTGAATGATGTGTTCTTTTCAGACACAAACACATTGTCTAGCTGTGAAAAACCTACTTCTCTTTCAAGGAAGAGAAAGCTGTTCATCACCACTCAATGGATGTGAAATAAATAATCAGTTCAAAGCTATCATTTCCCATCATCAATGTTTCCATTTCACTACTCAGATTTCCATCCTTTCCTCCACTGAAGTGTGTACTTTAATCAATACACCTAAAGAAGTTTTACATCCAGTCTTATCTGCATTTTTATTGCAAAATACTGAAAAGAGCTGCAGGAGATGTAGGACAGCAAAAATTGGGATGCTATGTTCTTTATATGTTTGAAAGTAATATGAGACTCAGAAGGTACCTATAGGGCTGGAAAGATGACTCAGTGGCTAAAATACATGTTATTTTCACAGAAGATTCAGATATAATTCCCATCATCTACACTGAGGTTCGATACCATCCATAACACCAATTCCAGAGATCCAATCTTCTCATTTGATATCTGTGTGGTTACCAGGCACATACATAGTGCACAGATATGCATGAAATGCTAACATCCAAATAATAAAGTAATGTAAATAAAAAGGATGTGTCTACACTCAAAGTTCATTATTTTTCTTGTCTTAAAAAGAAAAAGGACCAAGTATGATTGTGCCAACAAGAATTTACAACTGAAAACTCCTACAACAACAACATCAGCCTCCAGTTATTACATGAGGACAAGATAGTCAATATTGAGACTGAAACACAAAGAATGAAAAAGGAAGAGATATATACTACACATAACAATATACTCTATTGTAGATTGTATAGATTTCTTTTACCTCTCCCCCCTAAACATACTAATTATGTTTAGTACTTTGGGATAAAGAAATGCTAAGTTTGAATTATGTCTCTTGACAGGAGTGAGGATCCAGGTTCAATCCCAGGCAGAAGAGAAAAAAATTAAAGAAATAGAAAAAAAGGAAATAAAAAATTTCATGGGTTCTGTTATTACAAAACTAATATAAATTTTTCTGTCCAACTTTCTAGTTTATGAAAGTAATAGTCTCATGGTAAAATAATTCATGTTTAATTTTTTTCTACAAATAAAAATATACAAGAAAACATTGAAATTAGAAATATTTTTATCATTAATATTCTTCAATATTGGAATATCAGTGAATAATGATGAAATTAATTTTCTGTTGTAAAGTAAAATTTTTCATTTCTTCTTTACTAATATTGTCTTCAGAGTTGGATTCAAAATTCCCTAAAGTAATTTATATTTGAAATAAAATATTTGTTTCAAACTGTGAAATACTCCTTTGAGTCTCCTGCTTTTGCTTAACCTGTCAATACACCTGATTGTTCTCTTGATTCTAACCAATATAGACATCTCTACCTAAAACTATCCTCTATATGCTGCACTAAATTCAACACAGGTTTTATAAAGAATATACTATAATTAGTATGTCCAAGAGTATGCTTAATAATTAAGTTAGAAGAGTTCAATCAAAAGAAGAGTAAAAGTGTTAAAAAAAAAGAAAAATATGACTATGAATAGAATATTGGGAAGAGTGTATCAGAGATTCCCAAGAGTAAACTTTTTTCTCTGTATCCTATTAGTGTTCTAGTATTTTATCAAGGTAAACACTCAGTAAGAGATCTGAATCAATCCCCAAAGAGAAGAGAGATTTCTTCAAGTGTATGTACTTTCTCCTATACTAGCCCTTGCTACAGTTATTTGTATCAGCCACAATCTGTTTATTCTAGAGAACAAAATAAGTATGATTAAAATTACTTTATAAAATAGTATACAATTGAAATGTATATGTATGTACATACATGCATGGATGCAATAAGAGTTTTAAAAAATTAGGTAGTGAATTTGAAGGAGAACACTTAAGTGTAAACGGGACGGTTTTGAGAGAGGAAAGGAAATGAAGGATGTTGTATGTATATTAATATCACCAAAATAAAAAATAACTAACTGTGATGTGTGAACCTTATCAGACTTTGAATAGATGATGGGATTATATAGAAAGATAATTATTAGGACAGACTTTCACAGGTCACCATGGAAAAGGGCAAAAAATATAATGACAGCCACAATTGGTGGACAGAAATGTTGGAGAGTGAGAAATATAGCATCAAACATGAACAAAAACCAAAGAAGGGTCTTTGTACCTAATTGTATTTCTTATTCTCTCCCACTACATAAAATTGACTCAACAAAACTGTTTCACATTGTTTCCTAACTATATGAACTTATTATCCTCATGCCCCAAGAAGCTAGTATATTAAACATTAATTAAAAACAATGTTTTATTGACTTCTACTTTATTGCAAACTATGAAAATAACCTGGAGACCTCATTTACTTTCGATCATCTGAGACCACTTTCTTTCTCCATAACTTTTTCATGGCATTTTTCACCTCTGCATTCCTCAGTGTGTAAATCAGAGGATTGAGCAAAGGTGTACCAATTGAATAAAATATAGCTATCATCTTGTCCATAGGAAATGTTGTTGCAGGGCGTGTGTATATAAAGATGCAAGGTCCAAAGAACAGGATGACCACAATAATGTGGGATATGCAGGTAGATAGGGCTTTCCTCCTCCCTTCAGCACTGTGGTTTCTTAGAGAACGAAGAATAATGACATAAGATACCATCAGCATGAGGAAACTCACTGTACAAATGGCTCCACTGTTAGATACCAGAAGCAGGTTGATCAAATATGTGTCTGAACAGGCAAGCTTCAATAATGGCTGCAAGTCACAGAAATAGTGATCAATTTCATTGGGGCCACAGAAGGGCAAACTCAAGGCTAGAAATATCTGAACTAAAGAATGCACACAGGATCCCACCCAGGCTATGGCCACCAACACCCCACAAACCCTGCGGCTCATGATGGTCATGTAGTGCAGGGGTTTACAGATGGCCACATATCGGTCAACAGCCATGAGGATAAGGATAAAGATCTCCAGACAGCCAAAGAAATGAAATGTAAAGACTTGTATTATGCACTCAGTGAAAGATATAGAGGCTTCCTTAAGCAAAGAGTCCACAATTGTTCTTGGTGCTATGGTTGTAGAGAAGCAGGTGTCAGACAAGGATAAGTAGAACAGGAAGAAGTACATGGGACTCCCAAGGGCCTGGCTTGTCTTGATTGTAGCAATGATAAGCAAGTTACCCAGTAATGTCCCCATGTAAAAAAGCAAAAACACAACAAATAGGATTTTCTTCCTAAAAGGATCCTGTGTCAAACCAAGTAGAATGAATTCAGTCACATTGTTATTCAGCCACATTGTTTCTCATTAGTGATCCAAAATTGTTAATGTGAAACACTTTGTCTGGAAAAAAACAAGACATTGATTTTGATGTTGGTATATGATGCTATGCTAAGCAAAAGTAAACTCATTAATGATATTCTCTCTGTAATTTTTTAATAAGTAATTCAATACTTGTTCCTGCATTTTAGTGACAATATATTTGCCCTGTTATGAGTCCCAAAATTGGTTAGAAAAGGTTTACCACAGAACCTTTAAAATACAAATCCCTGTTATTACAATTATGGTTAATATTACAACTAGAAGGATATAGAATTACAATATGTGATTTGTGATATTCTTATCATTAATTTTTCACATTTTAAGCACATATTCAACTTAACTTTTAATATATATTTGATTGCCTTGGTGTTTTATGAACCCAAAATAATGCCTAATACTAACACACCATAAAGAATATCATATATTTTCACATATCATTAAGCATATTTGAAGAAATGATTATATATAATATTTTAAAACTCTATAAAGATTCTTTCAGATATTCCAGTATAAACATGAGGAAAATAAGTATGTCTAACTTCCAAATAATCTGAAAATGTTGTGATATGTCTTACCTGACATAGTCAATGGGTCACAATTATAGTTTTTGGTATTTAGAAATATCATTAATATTACCACTTTTAATTCTTCTTTCTTGTTAATGAAGCATATTTTAGAGCACTTAGAGCCCAGTGGTTACATTTAAATAAAATGAAATGGCAGATATTATTGTTTAATTGTTAATGTTTTCATGATAGAAGTCTTATTCACATGTTTTGGAATCAGCTGACAAAGGACTAGAAGATACATGTAATCCCCAATAGCTTTTAATAAACACCATGTTCTTAGAATGGAGCAGTAATATAGAACCAAAATGAAGATATGGTTTTGCAGAAGATAAAAGTTAAATAGTCCATAATTGGCTCCTTTTTTTCCTTTTGTTTCTGCCTCTAAAGTCATTTTTAAATACCCAGACTTCAAATTAAAAATTAATATGGAATATTATATTTTCATGATTTTTGCTTTTAAAACAGAATATTTTATCCAATTATTTCTTCCCAAAATAATGTTGGATGACACATATAGTAAGAATTACCTAACTTGAAGTGAAATCTATTTAATAAGCTACATGGAAGGCTTCCACCCATATATTCACTGCATGATATTGGAGCTGTTAGTCAAAGTAAGGGATAAACCAGACAAGGCAAACACAAAATTTTCCTTATACACATTTAGGTTTCTTTTAGCAAATTTTCTTTTCTGCTTGTGTTGTTTTTCCCCTTTCTATAAATCAAAAATACTCTTGGGAAATTGTCAGATAAAGTTATTCATTGTAGCTTCTGTGATTTTGGCAAGGCTCTTAGGCTATAAAAGAATTGAGTTGTTTTTATTAATTACTAAAATGACTTTATACTTTTATTTGTTGTACTAGATTCCTCTATGGCATGTTTGTACACGAAAATTATATATATATATATATATATATATATATATATATATAGTGTATATGGTAATAGGAAAAATGCATTCACCTCTATCATTTTCATCAGACCTTTGAGAACATAATGTTTCAAGTGTTTGCTCTGTATCTCCTTAGTTTATTTCTAAAACAAGCTCATAATACTCAAATAATACATACACAAATTTTTTATATGTGAAGAATTAAAAGTACTGGATTTAATAAATGTGGTAAAAGTTATATTTCTATATCAAACCTTTATATTTAATAACATTTTTATTATTTTCATCAATAGTCAAAATCATCTTTATCCCTAGAACTTCTTCAAAATGTAGCTCTTGATATTTTAAAGATTTAAAGAACATCCAAAGATGTTTTCAATAAGATTTTTATAATAAGGAAAATGATTTCTGATTTGTGAAATGTTTTTCCTCATAGGTTTTGTTATACTAATTTACTAATGTAATGCAATGTACTGCAATTATCTGAATGTTTCTTTAGTTTATTTCCTGGAAAAATATGTAGAAAATCTATGCTCAGAAGATAACACACTACACTACAGCAAACTCAGCATCTTGTATGTATGCATACCTATAAAAGTTTATATTGAGCCTTATCACTTACTTCTAAGATGTAGTACTTTGAACTGGGGTAATGGCTCAATGGGAGAAGTGCTTGCTAGACATGATTATCTGAGTTCAAATCTCTGCCCTGTGAAAAACTAAGCATGAGGGATTGTACTTAAAGCCCAAACCAAGATAGGCAGATCTCAGGACTCATGCCCAGCAATTCTAGCCACACTGAACTTCATAATATTGAAAGCAGTTGAAGAAGACATCCTCATATCACCTTCTGGTCTCCACACATGGGCAAATACATCACTACATCACCAGTACACCAACACCTAAAATGTAGTATTTATCTGATTATTTTAGTGATTTTTCTAACACTAGATTATAGTCCAATCCTGACTTTGCTTGAAGTTCCAATCTACTGCATATGAAAGGAAGAAAATAAGATCCTAATTTATTTTTTAGAAAGCTCCAAGAATTAAATAACTGAAGGATTAGCAGCAAGAACTGATATATATGTTATGTTTTTAAAAGTTCTGGCATCCATAAAATAAACATTTTCAGAAACTGCTGTGGTGATTTATATAGATAACCTTGACATTTTTGCATCCCCTCGATAAAAATCTATCTGGATGTCTGTACACATAACCCTAAGTCCAGAATTATTACAAGTTCTTCCAGCAGGTTTTAAAAGGCATCAAATGTGAAAAACCTGTTGCACTGGATTGAAAACAGCATGTTGGAGAGACACCTGGAGATACTCAAGGATGGCTATAAGAAATCACTGCAGCAGTTAACAGATAATGAGTTGATGACATTATAGGTGATGAGAAAGAGCTGAATGAAAAACTACCCAGAAGAGGGGGAGAACAGAAAACGTAGACTAGAATATATAGCAACTCACTTAGCTTGATGCTGCCCTTCAGGTTTCCCATTAGAAGCGTCAACACTGTCCCATGTCCCTATCTTTTCTCATTCAGCTATACTGCTTTTCTATCTTCTAGGGAATCCCTACACTCCCTTTAATTTTATGAAGAGGTCACCATTATCACAAGAAAAAAATAGCTTTTAATTATTTATTGAAAAACATATTATTTCTCTGGGAGTTTTAATCCTTCCCACTGCAAAAAAAAACAGTGATATTCTTTCTCCTGGTGAAATGATACGTGGAAATCACCTTGCCATTGTACACTGGTTCCTTAAACAACATGGAATTTATATGTAGTTATTATTCCTTTAAAATATCACTAAGCAGAGGACATAATAATTTTGTATGGTCAAGAGTAAATCATAGGAGAGTATTTTCAGTAGAAAACAAAACAAACAAACAAAAACCCAAGAATTCAAGAACACCATAAGAAAAGTGATAAAATCAGCTAACTTGGGCTCACAGAGACTAAACCAACACCAGGGAGACTGCACGGATCTGTGATTTAGGACCTCTACATATACGTATGTATGTTATGGTTGTGTATCGTGGATTACTTGTGGAACTCTTAACACTGGAGGCGGGAACTGTTTCAGACACTTTTGTCTGCTTTGAGAATCCTATTTCTCCTACTTGACTGCCTCGTCCACCTGTAGTATGCACAGACTTGCCTAGTTTTATTACAATTTGGCATGCCATATTTTGTTGATACCCCTTTTCTGAAGAGAAACAGAGAAAGAGTGTATGGGGGAAACAGGAGGAGAGGAGAAAGGAGAACCTGATGTAATATATGAAAAATAAAAACAAAAAAGCAAAAAACGAACAAATAAACAAAGATTGACTGATAACAAATAATGAGGATGGAAAAAAAGATTCTTACCCAAAAATATTTTTAGAATTTCACTTGCTATTCTCATAGCATTTTCTCTCACTATTTTCGTGCTTACATGTAATTAATTTATGCTCTTATGAAATAGATTACATATTGCACATGTTATGTTAGTCTTTTAGTTACATTAATTCTAAACATTCTCTGAAATTTACTTGTTCACTTTTCAGATAAACCTCAGGTGTGAATAAACTACAAATTACAGTCTCATGATATTGAAGAACTATAAAAGTATAATACTCTATTCAGGTTTGTCATTTAGAGATGGAAAAACTGGCATCTTTAAGAAGACTCTTTACAGTCACTAGTCTTTGTTAACCTTCCTCTGATTGTTGACAAGACAAAAATCTCCCATCAATTTCTGGTATCTATTGCTCAAGGTTATATCACATCTTGTACCACCACCTCAAAAGTAAAGTATCTGAGAATTATTCTGCACTCCCTGTGTCAATAAACTATGGTCAAGTTTAACTTCTGTAACACATCCTTGTCTTCTGACCATGCTGGCTTTTCACACAAGTGGTGTTTGCATAAAGCTCTGGTCAACATCAATGTACGATTTTTGCCTAAATGTTTATAATTCACTTGATTTTCATTATACTAGTAAACTTTTAAAGTGTCGAGTTATGTTTTTCTATAGCCTGCTCATGGGATATCAGAGTAATTCATATTTAAGACTGTAAGTGTGTTTAAAAAACTGAATTAACCTGTGATAAGTATCTGAGCTCAAAAAGCACAATTCTGTCACTTACCAGCTGGACGGCTCAGCAAGTTAATACCATTGTGTGTCCATCACCTTTTGAAGGAAGTTTCCCTTAGAGTACGGGGTAAATCAAATACATATTTTTGCATCCCAAGGGAATTTTTAACACATAATGATATAACATATCAATATTCTAAAAGAAATGAGTCCCTAAAGTTATCATTATTTTTAGATGAGACATCTGAATAATATTATAAGTTCAATTTTGTATTTTTTTGATCCCAGAAGAACACCAAGATAACCCTTATCTCACCCAGGAACAAAATGGAAAGCAAAGTATGGGGTGAGAAACTTCATACACACACACACACAAACACACACACACAAGTAGGTGATGAAGTTAGTAGAAAATAGGAAATAATGATACTGTAGAGAAATAAATGGCTAGTGAAAAAACATTACTGCTCTCACAAGAATCTTTAGCTATCACTGAAGGTATTAGTAGATAAACTTTTGAGCTCCTATAATGCAAAATGTCATGTTATTTACTTTAATTTATTTTACTACTTACTTAATTTTTATAAAATATATATTTAATTATGTTTCCCCTCCATAAAATCTTTCTAGATCCTCCCAAATTCCTTAATCAGCTTCATGTTCTCACTCTCCCTTTCAACAACAGAAATCAAAAATAAATAAAAATTAAATAATATAAAAGTTGTCAAAAAAATTCCCCAAAACAGAGTTCTCTTTTTAAAATATATTTTTTAATTTTTATTTTATTTATTTACCTTCTTGTTGTTAGCCCTCCTCTCAGTGCCCCTTCCCACTTTCTCATCCCATTCCTTCTCTCCCTTGTCTCCAAGAGGGTATGCCCTCCCAGTCTTCCCCCTTCCCTGAGGCCTCAAGTCTCTCAAGGATTAAACATATCTTCTCTCCCTAAGGCCTGACCAGGGAGACCTGTGCTATCTTTGTGCCAGGGGCCTCAGACTGGCCCATGTATGCTTCTGGTTGCTGGTTCAGTCTATAGGAGCTCTCTTGGGTCTGGGTAAGTTAAGACTGCTGGTCTTCCTATGGGGTCACTCCCTCCTTCAGTTTCTTCAACCCTTCCCCTAATTCAACCATAGGGGTCCCTGACTTCAGTTCACTGGTTGGGTATAAGTATCTGCTTCTGTTTCAGTCAGCTGCATGGTAAGGGACAGCCATGCTAGGCTCCCATCTGTAAGAACATCATAGCATCAGTGATAGTGTCAGACCTTGGTGCCCTCCCATGAGATGGATTACAATTTTGGCCAGTCATTGAACTGCCTTTTCTTCAGTCTTTTCTCCTTTTTTGTCCCTGCAGTTCTTTTAGACAGGAACAGTTCTGGGTCTGAAATGTTGACTGTAGGTTAGTAACTCTGTCCCTCCACTTGAGACCCTGTCTATGTACTAGAGGTGTGCTCTTCAAGTTTCCTTTCCCTAATATTGGGTGTTTTCATTAAGGTTATCCCCCCTTGAGTCCTTAGAGTCTCTCACCTCCAGGTCTCTGGTACTTAATAGAGTAGAGGGTTTTCCCCACCTCCCACACCTCCATTCTGGTCATATCCACTCATTCTCTGGCTCTCTGACCTTCTCTCCTGTTCTCTAACTCTGTCCCCCCTCAAACCTGATCCTGATACCCTTTCCCCTCCCCATCCTCCTCCCCTCTATCATCCAGATTTCTCCCCCCAATCCCCAAGCTCCAGAGATTGTTTCCTTGCCCTTTCTAAGTGGAATTGAAACATTGTCCCTTGGACCTTTTTACTTGTTACATTTCTTAGAGTCTATGAGTTGTATCCTAAGTATTCTGTAATTTTGGCTAATGTCCACTAATCAGAGTACATACCACGTATGTTTTCTGGGTTGGAGTTACCTCACTCAGGATGATATTTTCTAGTTCCATCCATTTGCCTGCAAATGTACTGCATTTTCTGTATCCATTTTTCAGTTGAGGGTTGTTTTCAACCTGGGTTGTTTTTAGCTACTGGCTATTACAAAGAAAGCTGCTATGAACATGATGGAGCACATGTCCTTGGGATATGGTGGAACATCTTTTGGGTATTTGCCCAAGAGTGGTATAGCTGGGTCTTCAGGTAGAACTATTATCTGGGATATTTCAAATTATCGGAGGAACTGCCAGCTTGATTTCAAGAGCAGTTGTACCAGTTTTCAATGCCACCAGCAATAGAAGAGTGTTCCTCTTTCTCCACATCCTCTCCAGCATGGGCTGTCTCTTGAATTTTTGATCTTAGCCATTCTGATTTGTGTGAGGTGGAATCTCATGGTTGTTTTGATATGCATTTCCCTGATCACTAAAGACTTTGAACATTTCTTTAGGTGCTTCTCAACCATTCAATATTCCTCAGATGATAATTCTGTTTAGCTCTGCTCCCCATTTTTTAACTGGTTTCTTTGGGTTTGGGGAGGTTAACTTCTTGAGTTCTTTATATATTTTGGATATTAACCCTCTTTCAGATGTAGAGTTAGTGAAGATTTTTACCCCCATCTGTAGGTTGCCAATTTGTTCTATTGATGGTGACATTTACTTTACAGAAGCTTTTCAGATTCATGAGGTCCTATTTATCTGTTTTTGATCTTAGAGCCCAAGTCATTGGTGTTCTGTTCAGGAAAATTCTCCCAATACCAATGAGTTTAAGGCTCTTTTCTACTTTCTCTTCTATTAGAATTCTTGAATTGGTCATTTCTGGGAATGAGACAGATTATCTATTTGCCAATTAGGATCAGTTACATATAGCTTCTTGTTTTGGAGTGGGCCTCTGTGAGTTTATACATGGATCAGTCCTATGGATTTTGAAAGACTGTTAACTTGCATTAGTTTACCATGTCTTACATCTACAATTTTTCCTCCTCCTTTTCCTTATAGACCTCTAACCTTGAGGGGAGATGTTTAGGAGTAAGTGTTCAAATTTTTCCACTCTCTGTATTTATTTTTTCAGTTGTGCGTCTCTATTAATTTGCATCTACTGCAAAATGTAGGTTCTCTAATGAAGGCTGAACAAGGTACTTTCTATGAGTACCATAACAGTTTATCAGGAGTCATTTAATTACTATGGTCATTTAGCAAAATAACATTGATAGGTGTTTCCCCTTTGTCTATAGCCTACTATCCTCAGGTCCTTAGTCATTTTACCAGTGTCACATATGAATTCCATTATATGATGTGTGCATTAAACCTATTTTTTTAATTTAAAAAGTACTTGGTTAATTTACTAGCATGTGTGCCATTATTGTACTTGTAGAGATGTAATGTGATGCCATGAAAATGGAATCCATTCCCTAGTTTACAGACATTTCATAAGGACTTCAAGATTTATACTTAAAATTATTCTGAAGAACAACATGCACAATTAAGAAGCATCTAATTTTGTATCTTTTCTATTTAATTTCATTTGATTTAATAACTGTTTCTTGGAGGCAGCACCATTTTCAGCTCCAGACAACCGGCCACCTTCCTGGTCAGAGCACAGGTGTCCACCTGGCCCAAGAGACTTCTGCCTCAGGTTCTGCGGGAGTCACCTTGGTTCTGAGACTCCGCGGAAAGTAGTCTACACAGATGAGAGTGTGGACTACTGAAACAACGGCTTCTGTGACAGGCCAAAGCAACACAGCTTCTGGGAAAGATCCTGTTTTGGGCCTTCATCTTCAGCCAGGAGGAGGTCCAAACACCAGATAACTATGCACCTTCCCTGAAAGAGGAGACCTTGCCTGCAGAGAAAGCTCTGACCACTGAAACTCAGAGGAGAGAGCTAGTCTCCCAGGTCTGCTCAGAGAGGGTAACAAAATCACCAGAGGAACAATCTCTAAACGGAGACAACTATAACAACTAACTCCAGAGATTACCAGATGGCGAAAGGCAAAAATCTTACTAACAGAAACCAGGACCACTCACCATCATCAGAACCCAGCAATCCCACTTCACCCAGTCCAGGGCACCCCAACACACCTGAAAAGCTAGACCTGGATTTAAAAGCATATCTCATGATGATAGTAGAGGACATCAAGAAGGACTTAAATAACTCACTTAAAGAAATACAGGAGAACACTGCTAAACAAGTAAAAGACATTAAAGAGGAGACACAAAAATCCCTTAAAGAATTGCAGGAAAACATAACCAAACAGGTAGAAGACATTAAAGAGGAAACACAAAAATCCATAAAAGAACTGCAGGAAAACACAACCAAACAGGTGACGGAATTGAATAAAACCATCCAAGACCTACAAAGGGAAGAAGAAACAATAAAGAAAACCCAAAGTGAGGCAACACTGAAGATAGAAACCCTAAGAAAGAAATCTGGAACCATAGATACGAGCATCAGCAACAGAATACAAGAGATGGAAGAGAGAATCTCAGGTGCAGAAGATTCCATAGAGAACATCTGCGCAACAATCAAAGAAAATGGAAAATGCAAAAGGATCCTAACTCAAAACATCCAGGAAATCCAGGACACAATGAGAAGACCAAACCTACGGATAATAGGAGTGGATGAGAATGAAGATTTTTAACTCAAAGGACCAGCAAACATCTTCAACAAAATTATAAAAGAAAACTTCCCAAATCTTAAGAAATAGATGCCCATGAACGTACAAGAAACCTACAGAACTCCAAATAGACTGGACCAGAAAAGAAATTCCTCCCAACACATAATAATCAGAACAACAAATGCACTAAATAAAGATAGAATACTAAAAGCAGTAAGGGAAAAAGGTCAAGTAACATATAAAGGCAAGCCTATCAGAGTTACACCAGATTTTTTACCAGAGATTGTGAAAGCCAAAAGAGCCTGGACAGATGTTATACAGACACTAAGAGAACACAAATTCCAGCCCAGGCTACTATACCCAGCCAAACTCTCAATTACCATAGATGGAGAAACCAAAGTATTCCACGACAATACCAAATTCACCAATTATCTCTCCACGAATACAGCCCTTCAAAGGATAATAACACAAAAAAACCAATACAAGGACGGTAACAAGCCCTAGAAAAAAAAAGAAGGTAATCCCTCAACAAACCTAAAAGAAGACAGCCACAAGAATAGAATGCCAACTTTAACAACAAAAATAACAGAAAGCAACAATTACTTTTACTTAATATCTCTTAATATCAATGGACTCAACTCCCCAATAAAAAGACATAGACTAACAAACTGGCTACAAAAACAAGACCCAACATTTTGCTGCTTACAGGAAACTCATGTCAGAGAAAAAGATAGACACTACCTCAGAAAGAAAGGCTGGAAAACAATTTTCCAAGCAAATGGTATGAAGAAACAACCTGGAGTAGCCATTTTAATATCTAACAAAATCGATTTCCAACCCAAAATAATAAAAAAAGACAATGATGGCACTTCATACTCATCAAAGGTAAAATCCTCCAAGAGGAACTCTCAATTATGAATATCTATCCTCCAAATACAAGGGCAGCCACATTCATTAAAGAAACTTTAGTAAAGCTCAAAGCACACATTGCACCTCACACAATAATAGTGGGAGACTTCAACACACCACTTTCACCAATGGACAGATCATGGAAACAGAAACTTAACAGGGACACAGTGAAACTAACAGAAGTGATGAAACAAATGGACTTAACGGATATCTACAGAACATTTTATCCTAAAATAAAAGGATATACCTTCTTCTCAGCATCCCATGGTACCTTCTCCAAAATTGGCCACATAATTGGTCACAAAACAAGCCTCAACATATACAAAAATATTGAAATTGTCCCATGCATCCTATCAGATCACCATGGACTAAGGCTGATCTTCAATAACAAAATAACTAATAGAAAACCAACATTCAGGTGGAAACTGAACAACACTCTTCTCAATGATAACTTGGTCAAGGAAGGAATAAAGAAAGAAATTAAGGACTTTTTGGAGTTCAATGAAAATGAAGCCACAACATACCCAATCTTATGGGACACAATGAAAGCATTCCTAAGAGGAAAACTATAGCTCTGAGTGCCTCCAAAAAGAAGCTAGAGAGAGCACACATTAGCAGCTTAACAACACACCTAAAAGCTCTAGAAAAAAAGGAAGCAAATTCATCCAAGAGGAGTAGAAGGCAGGAAATAATCAAACTCAGGGGTGAAATCAACCAAGTAGAAACAAGAAGAACTATTCAAAGAATCAACCAATCAAGGAGCTGGTTCTTTGAGAAAATCAACAAGATAGATAAACCCTTAGCCAGACTCACTAGAGGGCACAGGGAAAGCATCCTAATTAACAAAATCAGAAATGAAAAGGGAAACATAACAACAGATCTTGAAGAAATCCAAAACACCATCAGATCCTTCTACAAAAGGCTATACTCAACAAAACTGGAAAACCTGGATGAAATGGACAAGTTTCTAGACAAATACCCGGTACCAAGGGTAAATCAAGATCAGGTTAATGATCTAAACAGTCCTATATCCCCTAAAGAAATAGAAGCAGTCATTAATAGTCTCCCAACCAAAAAAAGCCCAGGACCAGATGGGTTTAGTGCAAAGTTCTATCAGACCTTCAAAGAAGACCTAATTCCAGTTCTTCACAAACTATTCCACAAAATAGAAACGGAAGGTATTCTACCCAACTCATTCTATGAAGCCACAATTACTCTGATACCTAAACCACAAAAGTACCCAACAAAGATAGAGAACTTCAGACCAATTTCCTTTATGAATATCGATGCAAAAATCCTCAATAAAGTTCTTGCTAACCTAATCCAAGAACACATCAAAACAATCATCCAACCTGACCAAGTAGGTTTCATCCCAGGGATGCAAGCATGGTTCAATCTACGGAAATCCATCAATGTAATCCAGCATATAAACAAACTAAAAGACAAAAACCACATGATCATCTCGTTAGATGCTGAGAAAGCATTTGACAAAATCCAAGACCCATTCATGATAAAAGTCATGGAAAGATCAGGAATTCAAGGCCCATACCTAAACATGATAAAAGCAATCTACAGCAAACCAGTAGCCAACATCAAAGTAAATGGTGAGAAGCTGGAAGCAATCCCATTAAAATCAGGGACTATACAAGGCTGTCCACTCTCGCCCTACCTATTCAACATTGTACTTGAAGTCCTAGCCAGAGCAATTAGACAACAAAAGGAGATCAAGTGGATACAAATTGGAAAGGAAGAAGTCAAAATATCACTTTTTGCAGATGATATGATAGTACATATAAGTGACCCTAAAAATCCCACCAGAGAACTCCTAAGCCTGATAAACAGCTTCAATGAAGTAGCTGGATATAAAATTAACTCAAACAAGTCAATGGCCTTTCTGTACACAAAGGATAAACAGGCTGAGAAAGAAATTAGGGAAACAACACCCTTCTCAATAGTCACAAATAATATAATATACGTTGGCGTGACTCTAACTAAGGAAGTGAAAGATCTGTATGATAAGAACTTCAAGTCTCTGAAGAAAGAACTTAAAGAAGATCTCAGAAGATAGAAAGATCTCCTATGCTCATGGATTGGCAGGATCAATATAGTATAAATGGCTATCTTGCCAAACGCAATCTACATATTCAATGCAATATTCATCAAAATTCCAACTCAATTCTTCAACGAATTAGAAATGGCAATCTGCAGTTTCATCTGGAATAACAAAAAACCTAGGATAGCAAAAGCTCTTCTCAAGAATAAAAGAACCTCTGGTGGAATCACCATGCCTGATCTAAAGCTGTACTACAGAGCAATCGTGATAAAAACTGCATGTTACTGGTATAGCAACAGACAAGTAGACCAATGAAATAGAATTGAAGATCCAGAGATGAACCCACACACCTATGGTCACTTGATCTTTGACAAAGGAGCTAAAACCATTCAGTGGAAAAAAAGACAGCATTTTCAAGGAATGGTGCTGGCACAACTGGCAGTTATCATGTAGAAGAATGCAAATTGATTCATTCCTATCTCCTTGTACTAAGGTCAAATCTAAGTGGATTAAAGAACTCCACATAAAACCAGAGACACTGAAACTTATAGAGAAGAAAGTAGGGAAAACCCTCGAAGATATGGGTACAGGTGAAAAATTCCTGAATAGAACAGCAATGGCTTGTGCTGTAAGATCGTGAATCCACAAATGGGACCTCATAAAGTTGCAAAGCTTCTGCAAGGCAAAAGACACAGTCAATAAGACAAAAACACCACCAACAGATTTGAAAAGCATCTTTACCTATCCTAAATCAGACAGGGGACTAATATCCAATATATATATATATATAAAGAACTCTAGAAGGTGGACTCCAGAAAATCAAATACCCCCATTAAAAAATGGGGCTCAGAACTGAACAAAGAATTCTCATCTGAGGAATACAGAATGGCTGAGAAGCACCTGAAAAAATGTTCAACATTCTTAATCATCAGGGAAATGCAAATCAAAACATCCCTGAGATTCACCTCACACCAGTTATAATGGCTAAGATAAAAAATTCAGGTTACAGCAGATGTTGGCCAGGATGTGGAGAAAGAGGAACACTCCTCCATTGATGCTGGGATTGCAAGCTTGTACAACCACTCTGGAAATCAGTCTGGCGGTTCCTCAGAAAATTGTCCAGAGGGTCCCGCAATACCTCTCCTGGGCATATATCCAGAAGATGTTCCAACCGGTAAGAAGGACACATGCTCCACTATGTTCATAGCAGCCTTATTTATAATAGCCAGAAGCTGGAAAGAACCCAGTTGCCCCTCAACAGAGGAATGGACCTGTTGACTTTAAAGAAATTCAAAATTTGAAGAATTCCCAAATGGGCATGAGAGTTGTGTTAAAGAATTGTGATTGTGAATACTGGTTGGAAAGTTTGCTCAGTGGTTAAGATCACTGCCTGCTCTTATAGAGAATGATGCTTCAATTCCCAGCACACACATGGCAGCTTACACCTGTGTGTAACTCCAGTTACCAGGCTCCTCACATCCTCACACAGATATGCATTCAGGAAGATCACCAATGAACATAAAGAAGTAATGGATTATATATTAAAAATAAAGTTTAAAAAGAAGAATTGTGATTAAAAGAACATGATGCGATAATGTATTTGTTGGAATGTCCCCATAATACATGGGAACTTCTTAATGATGTAGTGTGAATGGAAGTATCCATAAAGAAAATGTGTATTTAGTTCAATCATTGAGGGCATTTGTAGCTTTTCTAATATATATATATATATATATATATATATATATATATATATATATATATATGTGTGTGTGTGTGTGTGTGTGTGTGTGTGTGAGAGAGAGAGAGAGAGAGAGAGAGAGAGAGAGAGAGAGAGAGAGAGAATCACATATTCAACACATAATTGAGAAAATGTCGTCTATGGGTCAGAAAGAAAAATAGTCCAGAATATTTGTAGCTTGTGTGCTATGAGGAGATGAGTGACTTGGTGAATGCTATATTGCATTTTTGTTGTTTCAAATAGGTAAACAGATGAATTAAAAACACATAACGATCTTGAAATCCTATTTTCAGGAATATTTTAAAATGTGAATTGGTCTAGGTCAATACATTTAGAACATCTCTTAAGCACTAAAATAGACTAATATCCATGAAAAAACTAGTTTCTTTGAGGCTTAAACCATTACTATTATTCATAAAAATATAAACCTATGTGATCTAGAAAGTTAAATTTCATTTTATGTATTATAGTTATGTAACTCAAAAAATTTACTTGAAAAATCTGTTACAGTCTTAAAAATGTACATTAATTACAGATAATTGCCAAAGCAACCAGAAGCATAAAAATGAAACTTTTAAAGTTCTGTTTGAAGCATCACAGTTCCTTCTTACCTAGAATGTCACTTGGGAACATAATAAAGATAAACAGATGGCTCTCCCTAAGCATATCTTTAATATACCTGTGCTTTAATAAACCTTTTAAAGTCAGACACTGCATGCAAAATCTTTAATTTGTATGAGAATTTTAAAATGCATAATTAGGAGTTTCCTAATAAAAGATTTATTTCCAGTGTAAATTTATAATTTAAAATCCACTAATTTTCAGATGATTAAAAATGAATAAGCTTGTGCCAGTTACTTCTGTGTCATTATTTACTGGACCTTTAAACTGTATTCAGGTGATGCTCATGAAGATACATTCTTCAAACCAATCCAATGCACAGACACCTTACAATACATGCTTCAGCTTTTGGCTTATGCTGCAGTTAGAGGGCAGAGCATCCCCAGAGATGTACAGCACACTGTGGTCAGTGTCTTCTTCCAACATGGTCTCTTGGTCTCCAAAGCTGATGCAATATTTTAATTGTTGGCAAAGCTTGCTGCCAAAAACATTTCTCCACTAACAGCCACTGTTGTTTATCAACTCCCCAATGATGGCTTCTTACAGCCAATAGTTTTTGGCAAGAAGTGTCAGAGTTGGGCTACTAAAAATGACTCCTACGATCAGGGCCAATTCCCCAAACATAACAAAAGATTCTCTGAGCTCATTATGTTGGGAGTCTTGTATGGTTTTATGTCTCTAGTGCCATGTGCTGTCAGCTCTGTCATTAATGCAGTTTACCTCTTTTCTTTCTCTCCATTCATGAAACCATGCCAGCCCTGTTTTTACAATAACTACTTCCTGAAATGTCTTTTTTCCTATCCTCTCATCCAGAACATAGCACATCTCTACCCTCATTCAAAACTTCTACATCCCTGGTACTTTCATATATATTCAAGACATCTGAGAACATCTTGTAATTTATACACATTTTTTTCCTCAAACTTGAATTGTTATTGAAGTCTTAAACAGGGATATTCTGAAACATTCTCAGCCTATTATCAATGTTGACTTCAAGATTTAATAGGTTGAAATTGAAATGCCTACATGACTGCCATATGTATTCCTCTGTCTTCAACAAAACAACTGCACATGTTGCTATCTGTCTTAGTCAGGGTTTCTATTCCTGCACAAACATCATGACCAAGAAGCAAGTTGGGAAGGAAAGGGTTTATTTGGCTTACACTTCCATACTGCTGTTCATCACCATAGGAAGTCAGAACTGGAACTCAAACAGGTCAGGGAGCAGGAGCCGATGCAGAGGCCATGGAGGGATGTTCTTTACTGGCTTGCCTCCCCTGGCTTGCTCAGCCTACTCTCTTATAGAACCCAAGACTACCAGCCCAGGGATGGTCCCACCCACAGGGGCCTTTCCCCCTTGATCACTAATTGAGAAAATGCCTTACAGTTGGATCTCATGGAGGCATTTCCTCAACTGAAGCTCCTTTCTCTGTGATAACTCAGCTGTGTCAAGTTGACACAAAAATAGCCAGTACAATTGACCCCTTGTCAACTTGACACACAAACACATCACTAGTAAGCCTCAACCCTTACATTCTTATTCATCCCCAAGATCTAAATAACTTTAAAAGTCCCACAGTCTTTACATATTCTTAAAATTTGAATCTCTTTAAAATATCCATCTCTTTTAAAATCCAAAGTCTTTTTACAATTAAAAGTCTCTTAACTATGGGCTCCACTAAAACAGTTTCTTCCTTCAAGAGGGAAAATATCAGGGCACAGTCACAATCAAAGCAAAAATCAATCTCCAACTGTCCAACGTCTGGGATCCAACTCACGATCTTCTGGGCTTCTCCAAGGGCTTGGGTCACTTCTCCAGCCATGCCCTTTGTAGCACACACGTCATCCTCTGGGCTCCAGATGCCTGTATTCTACTGCTGCTGCTGCTCTTGGTGGTCATCTCATGGTACTGGCATCTCCAAAACACTGCATGACCCCTTCAGTCCTGGGCCTTCAATTACAACTGAGGCTGCACCTTCACCAATGGCCTTCCATGGCCTCTCACAGTGCTGAGCCTCAGCTGCTCTGCGTGACCCCTTCATGCCTTCAAAACCATTACCACCTGGGTGACCCTTACACATTACCAAGTCCCGCTGCAGAAGGAGTACAACCTTGCCTATCTCTGGAACACAGCCTCTTTGTTCTTTCAGAAAACACTTCCCAGAAGATGTCACCTTAACGATGCTGGTCTCTTCTTAATCACCGCTAATTTCTTAGCTCCAGCTAACCAGCATCAATAGTCCCAGTAATGCAAAGTTTTTGCTTTAGTAGTTCTGGTATCTTGTTAATCACAGCTGATTCTTCAGCCCCAGCTAACCAGAACCACAGAATCTTCACAACCAAAGTAACAATGGCCCTGAAAAGAGTCTTTAATTTTCCATCTGAAATTTCACAAACCAGGCCTCCATCTTCTGCACTGTTCTCAACCTTATCTTCCAAGCTCCTACACAACAGCTGACAGAGCTCTTAACAACAAATGGGTCTTCAAGCCCAAAGTTCCAAAGTCCTTCCATAGTCCTCCCCAAAACATGGTCAGGTTGTCACAGGAATACCCCACTCTGCTGGTACCAATTTGTCTTAGTCAGGGTTTCTATTCCTGCACAAACATCATGACCAAGAAGCAAGTTGGGGAGGAAAGGGTTTATTCGGCTTACACTTCCATGCTGCTGTTCATCACCAAAGGAAGTCAGGACTGGAACTCAGACAGGTCAGGGAGCAGCAGTTGATGCAGAGGCCATGGAGGGATGTTCTTTACTGACTTGCCTCCCCTGGCTTGCTCAGCCTGCTCTCTTATAGAACCCAAGACTACCAGACCAGAGATGGCACCACCCACAAGGGGCCTTTCCCCCTTGATCACTAATTGAGAAAATGCCTTACAGTTGGATCTCATGGAGACATTTCCTCAACTGAAGCTCCTTTCTCTGTGATAACTCAGCTGTGTCAAGTTGACACAAAAATAGCCAGTACACTATCATTTCCATAATTCAAAATAAATGACACTATTCATACTCGTCATGGTTACTTGGCTTGTTTCACTCTATAAATATGTATTCTGTAATATTGATGAACATCATCTTGTAACTTGAATGTTTTTAAATATTTCTTCAATGTGGTTCTATATCCAACATTAAACAGATATTCTTATAATAAGGATGGTAATAGTATTAACTTCTTTTCCAACACTGAAGCATAACCAATACAAATTTAGTTGCACCAGACAGAAAATCAGATCAAGGTCAAACCTTAACAGAGTAACAAGAAAAGTGAAATTTTACAGTTTTTCTTCTCTTCAGTTTTAAAACAATACCATGTTGAGAAACACCAGAATATTGTTTTGTGTTCCTGACACAGGCTAATTAATAAAAGGCCCTAGGGATGCTAAGGTAGTATTATGACACCAGTTTGTGTTAAAATTTAGAACAAGAGTCCTCTCAAATGCTTGCACAAAAGGTTGATCATCAACCTGTGGCATTAGTGGAAATGACAGAACTTTTAGAAGGTAAATCTTATGCTATAGAAGGAGGTTGTTTCGTGCATATATAACCTTGAAGAACATATGGTTTTTATTGGGTTCTATCTCTATCTATCTATCTATCTATCTATCTATCTAATCTATCTAATCTACCTACATATCTCCATGTTTCAAAAATTAAATAAACCTACTTAACTCTATAATAATTCTTTCAATGTAATTTACTTTTCTGCTATATGCCCAAAGCAAAATAGCCAAGGAAACATTATGGTTAACCTGGTTTGCCATGATGGTAAAATATAAACCAATGTAAGGCTTTAAGTTGTTTGTCTTGGGCATTTTTTCAATGTAATGCAAAGTTTATTGACATGTGCACTTATCAATATATATCCATGCACACACATACGCAATCTGTTCAGGAAAATGAAATTTCTGCTATAATAATACTTTTGTTTGTATTGTCCTTTCAACAAAATCTTGCTGGTATATGCAAATTCTAAACAAGCAAGTGAACAACTTGTTATATAAAAAAAATTTAAATCATTTAAGGAAGAAATTAAAATTTATTTCAGTGGATATAAATATCTCCCATACTCATGGATTGGTAAAATTAACATAGTAAAAATGACATTAGCTGAAATACCCAACAAAGGGTATTTCAAAGGGGAGAGAGAACCTCTACAGGTTCTCAGACCATAGCTATAGGTTAGGCATGGCCCCCGTTTGGGGGATGGCCACCCACCCATCTCAAAAATATTAACCCAGAATTACTGAAGGAAATTCAGGGATAAAGAGTGGAACAGAGACTGAAGGAAAGATCATCCAGAGACTGTCCCACCTAGGTATTGATTCCATCTGCAGACACCAAATCCAGACCCTATTAATGACATCAAGAAGCACTTGCTAACAGGAGCCTAGTATGGCTGTTCCCTGAGAGGGTCTGCTAGAGCCTGATCAGTGCAGATGCTTGCAGCCAACCATCAGATAGAGCACAGGGGACCCCAGTGGAGGTGTTAGGGGTAGGACTGAAGGACCTGAAGGGGTTCACAACCCATAGGAATAACAAGGATATCGACCAATCAGATTCCCCCACCCCAAACCCTGAGACCTAGGGACTAAACCACCAACCATATAGTATACATGGAGGGACCCATGGCTCCAGCTGCACATGTACCAGAGGATAGCCTTATCTAGCATAAGTGGAAAGGGAGGCCCTTGGTCCTCTAGAGGCTTGATGCCCCAGTGTAGGGGAATGCCAGGGTGATGAGGCAGAAGTGGGTGGGTGGGAGCTAGAACACCCTCATAGAAGCAGAGAGGTGATATAGAATAGGGGGGGGTTGAGGAGAGGAAACTGGGAAGGGGTGTAACATTTGAAATGTAACTAAATAAAATAACCAACTTTAAAAAAAGAAAAAATGGCAATTCTACCAAAAAAATACAGATTCAATGTAATCTCCATCAAAATTCCAACACAATTCTACACAAACCTTGAAAGAGCAAGTCTCAGATTGATTTGCAAAACAAACACCTCAGGGTAACTAAAATAATTCTGAACAATTTTTTTAAATTGCTAGGGGTATATCCCTGATTTCAAATTGTATTACAGAATGAATTGGCAAAATAAACAAACAAAAAGAAAACAGATATATTGACCAATGGAATCTAATTGAAGATGCAGACATAGACCCATATACCTATGGACAACTGATTCTGGATAAAGAATACAGAAATACCCACTGGAGCCGGGGAGGCAGCACCTACAACAAATGGTGATGGGTCAAGCTGGATGTCTGCACATAGAAACATACAAATAGAGCTATATGACTTGGCATAAAACTCAAGTTCAAATGGATCAAACTTCTCAACATAAAACCAGACACACTGACCCTGATAGAAGAAAAAGAAGAGAGTGGCATTGAATACATCTGTGAACAGAGCAGTAATAAGGAAGATACTAAGAGCAAAAATTAGTGAGTAGGACTCCATGAAACTTGAAAGCTTCTGTAAGAGAAAAAGATACTGTGGTTCAGAAAAAAATGGCATCTTACAAAATGGGAAATATTTTTACCACCTCCACTTCTAATAGAGGACAAATAGCAAAAATACATAAGAAACTCAAGAAACTAGATGTAAAAAAGTGTGATCTAATTAAAAGGTGAATTAAATCTAAATAGATAGAGATAAATAGAGAAAACTCAAAAGGCTAAGAATCATTTAAAGAAATGATCTGCATCTTTAGCTATCAGGATAATATGAATCAAAAACTACTTACAGAGTCACTCTTCCACTGCTCAGAATGGCTAAGGTCAGTAAAACATTTGACAGATTATACTGGCAAAAACGTGGAATAAGAGGAACAGTCATACATTGATGGTGGGAGTGTAAACTTGTACAGCCACCGTGGAAATCAGTGTGGTGCTTCCTAAGACAGTTTGAAGTCAGTCTACCTCTAGTGACTGGCTAAGGGTTTAGCTCTCTTGTTGATTTTTGGATTGACAGCAACTCTACATTTCTTCCTTGCCTCACATAAACAATCCAATTGTGACAGTGTGGAGAAAGAATACATAATTACAGAAACAAATAAAACATCTGAAAGCAACAAAGAAAGAAAGAAAGAAAGAAAGAAAGAAAGAAAGAAAGAAAGAAAGAAAGAAAGAAAGAAAGAAAAAGAAAGAAATATACTCTCAGATCCAACTATATCACTCTTGGGCTTATATACACTAAGGACACTCAATCTTACCCAAAGGACATTTGCTCAACTATGTTCTTTGTGACTTTATTCATAATAGCCAGAAAGTGGAAATACTTAAATGCCCTCCTCAAAAGAATGCACAAGGAAAATGTATTACATTTATACAATGGGATATTACTCAGCTGTTACAAAGAAATGAAATCATGAAGTCTGCATGCAAATGGATGGAACTAGAAAAACTATTATGAGTGAGGGAAACCAGGTCCAGAAAGATAAATATGATATGTATATTCTTATAAATGGATATTAGCCATTAAGAAAATGACAACCAAGCTTCTGCAACCAATAAATAATATCTGGGTACCTATCCCCATAATATTTGGGGTTGATAGTGGATGGCTTCACTATTTTGTCATGTGTGTACTGAATCATAGCAAATGTCATCAGGGGCTGTAGTGGGGAAAGACGCAAGGGAAACACATGCACATTACAAGAAAGATTTATGAGTCGTATGACCTTCATATGACATAGAATGATATGTTCATAACTGTCTTAGTTAGGATTTCTATTGATGTGATGAAACACCATGATCCAAAAACAAGTTGGAAAGGAAAGGAATTCAATAAATCTTACACTTCTATATGACTGTTTGTCATGTCAAGACAGGAGCGTGATCAAACAGGGTAAGAACCTGGAGTCAGGAGCTTATGCAGAGGCCATGGAAGAGTGCTGCTTACTGGTTTGCTCCTCAAGACTTGATCAGCCTACTTTCTTATAGAACCCAGGACCACCAGCTCAGAGATGACATGAATTGCAATGGGCTAGCCGCCCCTTATCAATCTCTAATTAAGATGTCTTATACACATGCCAGTACCCCAGTATTATGGAAGCATTTTTTCAAGTGAGGTTTTCTCCTTTTAGATGACTTCGGCTCATATCAAGTTGGAAAACAAAACCAAAAAAAAAACAAAAAACAAAAAAAAACCTACTCAACACATTCAGACTTGCTCCTTTCCCAACAAACCACTCTATGGTAGACAACCCACTCTACAAAAGTAAGGTCCTAATTTTAAGCCCAGAAACTATATAATGAATCTAAGTATAATGGTACACTTATAATCACAGAGCTTTGAAAGAAGAGACAGAAGAATCCTTAGGGCTGACTGGCCAGCCAGTCTAACATAATTGGAGAGTTCCTAAGTCAGTGAGAAACCCTAACTCAAGAAAATAAAAAGGATGACTCCTGAGATACAACATTTGGTGCTGACCTCTGTTCTCATACACACCAGTGCACAAGTAATATACACAAATGTATATGCTTATACTTATGTACATGCTCACACACAAACACACAACCATCTCTTGGATTTATTTCATAGGTTTCTTTCATTGACTTACTAACATGATTCAGATGGTTGAATTCTTACTTATCATATACAAGGCCCTGGTTATTTAACAGCACTTCAAAACAATGCACAATGCTCAAAGTCTGAATCTCATCACTTTGAAGATGGATGAAGGATATCAGAATCAAGGACAGACTAAACTAAAATGCTCAAAAAGAATATGGGCTATTTGATACATAATCTCTCTCTTATTCTCCCTTGTGAGTGTGTGTCTGTGTGTGCATGTGGAGAGCGCATAAATGTGTTACTACATGTATACATACATATATCTATATTACATATTGAATAATACACATATATTTTATGTTCAAGAGATTTATATGTCTCCAGACATTTTTAATTTAAACTTTAATTTCAATTGGATATCAATCATTTAAATATTTATAGTAATTGCAATGAACTAATTTAGTGTGAACACAACAAACATAGTATCCAAGAGCTAAAAATATGGCAATCTGTTTTACCATTTTTATTAAAAACTCAGGTTAGAATGAAATGAAAATCTAAATCAGTAGTTGTTATAGAAAGAATTTTGCGAAACCGTTAACTAAACTGGTAGCAATGGACAGTATTGAGCAGATTTACCTCAGTATTTGTTAATTCCAATGAAAGTATTAATGAATTTGTATCCTTGTATATCATCAAAGGGGTTTACACAGAGGGGTGAGAGGATAAATTTATAAGTCAGTGCTTGATTTTAAGCACATGTATATAAATCTTATATTCATCACTATCATGTGGCCTGAATAAGGCTTCATTTTGTTTTATATTTCAAAATGTGAATCCAAAGAATCACAAAACAATTGAACCATAATTAGATTTTTTCATAAATAAACTGATCAAGGGCAAAAATAATTCTTGAAGGGAAAAGATATCTAGAATGCAACCCTGTTAGGAGGAAGAAAGTTGAGGGAGCACTTAAGTGGAGAGGTGAGTCCCATTAGAGACACATGTGTTACATTGTTACTCATCAGTTCATTCATAAAATAAAACAATGCTTAAGATGATTGCTTGGACACTAATCATAATATCTCATGCACTCTTCCTTCTAAATATTGATGAAATTTTATGCCACATTCATTTTGTGGAAGAGTAAAACAAAATGCACTGTTTTGCTTTGAACTGGCATGAAAGGTTGAAGAAAAAAATGGAATGGATTTTTCAGTATTGTTCCCATGTTATATGATAAATTGACATTTCATCAAGGTTGATATAACAAGGAAATTTAGATTTTTTCCCTGAAAATACACTTATTTCAGAAACCACATAGATTACTGAGATTCATAAAATTCAACTATCTTTAATAGTTGATATATAATATGTAACTGAACTGAAAGGTTATTTTACTGATGACTATTCTATTATAACTATTTTCATTTCCATAGTCACAGATAAGTAAAATAAAGTGACCAAGAAAAGTTAAATGACCCCTACTCTAAACTGACATTTTCGGTTTTGGTGCTCTGGATCCTGTGTTACTATGGTAATAGAGGAAATCAGGTCATTCCATTTCCATGTTGATAGTATAAAGTTTGCTCAAGTGTTCACTTTCTAATACTTGATTAAGAAGTACTCACCCCTGATTTTTTTAATGGAATCTACCCCTAGCCATTTCCATATAAATCTACCCTAATCCATTTCCATATAATTCCACATGTGTCACCAGAGGAATATGCTCAACATATTTAATCAAATTGTATTTCTCAACAGTTTCAATATTAAGCTCACACAGTGTAGCTGCTGGTGCTAAGCCCACACTAAATGTTGGCATCATATGGCACAAAAAAGCTGAGGTTCTGTGAGTGCTCTGCTGACCACCTGTCCTGAATCCTGGCTATTTTCAGGAGTCAGTGAAATCTTCAAAATGTTTTGGCATATTGTGTGGTGTGGAGTGAATATCAAATAACCAGATACATCTATTCTTTCCCTCTTTTTTTCTTAAATTACTACACTATAAATAGAAAGCACAAATGTCAAAGCTTTTTAATATACACTTGAAAATAACAAGTTGCCAGCTAAGAATTGATACTCAAAATAACATGAACACATCATTTTTGACTCTTTTAAAGATGGTTTGCTAGTGCCAGACATAATCTATTCTATAAAAATGAAATCCCTGAATGTTTTTATCAAAATCATTTTGACTTCTTTACAGACATCTTTCGATCTCTCACTTTTCATCAGAAACCAACATCAACCTCTTCCACACTTTCTTCATAGCGTTTTTCATGTCCTTATTCCGAAAAGTGTAAATCACAGGATTGAGTAAGGGAGTTAGGATAGTATAAAATATCGCCACCATTTTATCAAAGGAGAAAGCAGATGGAGGACGTGCATATATAAATATACATGGGACAAAGAACAAAACCACAACTACAATGTGGGATCCACATGTGGAGAGAGCTTTCCATCGCCCTTCAGAGCTGTGGGCTCTCAGAGAGAACAGGATGACACCATAGGAGACCAGCAAAATAGAGAAGATTATGATGCAGATAGACCCACTGTTGGCAACCACTAAAAGGCCAAAGATATGTGTATCAGTGCAGGCAAGTTCCAGTAATGGGAACAAGTCACACATGAAATGATCGATGACATTGGGTCCACAGAAGGGCAATTGCAACATGAAGATAATTTGTATGATAGAATGCAAGAAGCCCCCTGTCCATGCTATCCCCATAAGTGTGCCACAGAGCCTCCAGTTCATGATGGAAGAGTAGTGCAAGGGCTTGCAAATTGCTACATAGCGGTCATAGGCCATGGCTGTCAAGACAATAACTTCTACTGCTGCAAGGAAGTGCTCAGCAAATAACTGCATCATACATCCTTCAAAGGAGATAGTTTTCTTCTCATACAGGGAGTCCACAACCATCTTTGGTGTGATGACAGAAGAGAAGCATGCATCCAATAGGGACAAGAATGCCAAAAAGAAGTACATGGGGCAGTCTATCAGTGCTGGGCTACAGACAATGGTCACCACAATTATCATGTTGCCCCCAACAGTTGCAATGTAGACAAATAAAAATACAATAAAAACTATTTTCTGGATTTTAGGATTCTGTGAAAGTCCAAGGAATATGAATTCTGTTACAAAACTCTGGTTTTGCATAATTTCAAGAAGAATATGAAGTAAACTGAGTTCATGTGAACCTGTAATTATTAGGAGACAAGTTTCGAATAAGATTATGTTATCAACAAATTAGGGTAGCGGTAAACACAAATTTTTGAGTGAGAACAGAAAAAGAAAACAGTGCTTTGCCCAACATATGTACATACATACTACACTAAAAAAATTGAACAGGATATATATTCATTTATACAGAATGAATAATAGGTAGACAAACTTATGATAAGCATAAATATAATAATAGTAATTAAAGAATAGCCCATGACTTAGAAAGGAGGATTACAGAATGTGTTGAAAGGGGTAAGGCAGATAAGTGTGGGAATAATATTCATAAGGTATATATGTTTAAACTTGGTTTTAAGGAAAGAAAAAAGTCACTTCCTGGAGGCAGTTATTGAAAATTGTGTAGAATTAAAGTACTGGCTATTTTTAATCTATAAAACACAATACATGTTTTGACCTAGTAACTTCCTGAAGTAGAATAATTAAAAGCACTGTGAAACCATTTCCATGTTATACATATAGAGAAAACACTGTGTATTAATCATGTCTCCAATATTCTTGGAATGAAACACAGATGAATATTCTTTCATGTCTGATCAGAACACTCACCTTACAGCAGAATGGCAAAATATATTGTAAAATCAATCGAAAATCTTCATCATATTTCAAATTGTCTTCAACATCTAAGGGTAATTGGAATGTCAAATGAGTTAATTTGTTGTTAAAAGTTATTCAGACCTACAGGAAATATTTGTTTCTATTTGTAATATGATTGCTGAAAGTGCCAATTTCCTTTTAATTCATCAAGAGATGATACAAATTAAGCAACTGCTAGGAACTCAAGTTACAATAAGTTGTGTGTTTATTATTATTTGTTATTATTTTTATTATTATATTGTTATTTCTTGGTGAAAATTTTAGTAAGAGGTGCTACGCTCAAAATAACAAAAGGTGCTTAACCTAGTATTTTTACACAGACTTTCTGGTTCTAAAATACAAGGTCCCTCCTTTGGGATAAGCATAGAAGAAAGGTAATTCATCTTTTCAGACAAGAGTTATGGAGTAGGCTTGGTGTTCCTACGATCTACTTCCAGATAAAAAATAAAGCATCTTATTATTTTGTTGATATGTGATAGACACATCTTGACCAAGATAACAGAAGAAATGGCAGAAAGTTAAAAGTCACTATTCCAATCTGCCTCATAGACAAATTGGCAATAATCACATAAGTAAAAAAGAGAAACTGTAGGCAGAATGTTTGAGTCTTGAAACATTATATTTGCCAATTATTTATGTAATGTTGCTCTTGTTAATGGAAACAAAATTATTCAAGATATTATTTGAAACTTATAAGACTTTCCTCTAGCAATAATATTTGTAAATAGCTTTCCTGCTCTACTACAAGGTTTATTAAAAAAATCAAATGTGAAAATATGAAAGCACAACTCACAATAAAATGTCCTTACAGATTCAAGGTATAATTCATCTCTTTAAAATTAGCTTCCTTAGTTGCAGATAGTTTTTCTATAAGACCACCAGATTCATATTTCAGCTCTTGATTGAATTTTCCACAGGTTGAACTGTCTGAGTCCTATTTTGTGTAGAAATCTGAAATATTAATGAAACTATTTTTATGCTTATATATTTATATATGTATTACATATAGTTTTATTTACATATATTTATATATGTACAAATGTTTAGATATGAATTTGTTAATATATTTCAATAAAAGAGTATATGTATAGATATATACCAAATTATATATATATATAGAGAGAGGGGGGGAGGGAGAGAGAGAGAGAGAGAGAGAGAGAGAGAGAGAGAGAAGTTATCTTAAGAAATGACAGTCAGCTAACACATTATTGCATGATTATAGAACAGAGCACAGCTATTTGCTTTTGCCTTAAAGCATCAATTCTCATGTGCTCTCAACTGAAGTTCTCACTACTGCCTGTAACCAAAGCTCCCCCACCTTTTTTGTTTGTTTGTTTGTTTTTTGTTTTTTCCAGACAGGGTTTCTCTGTGTAGCCCTGGCTGTCCTGGAACTCACTCTGTAGACCAGGCTTTTTGGCTTGGCTTTCTTTTTTTTCTTTTTCTTTCTTTCTTTCTTTCTTTCTTTCTTTCTTTCTTTCTTTCTTTCTTTCTTTCTTTCTTTCTTTCTTTCTTCCTTCCTTCCTTCCTTCCTTCCTTCCTTTCTTCCTTTCTTTCTGTCTTTCTTCTTTCTTTCCTTCCTTTCTTTCTTCCTTTCTTTCTTTCTTTCTTTCTTTCTTTCTTTCTTTCTTTCTTTCTTTCTCTCTTTCTTTCTTTTTAAACCAAAGCCCCTTATGTATTCACCAGTTATACCTGAAAGAAGAACAGGGTAAAAAATACCTTATAGTCTTATTAGATCAGAAAATAAGCATTATAATAATGTAAAAATATCATGAAATAATTTAACACTGGCCAGTTTAACCTCAGAAAAAGGAACAAGAAAAAAGAAGAAAAAGAAAGAAAACTCATGACAAGTAAAAAGATCACAGAGCATTATTCATGTTAATATTACAATGAGTGTCCAATGAATACACATTTATAGAAAAGAACTCATTATGTTCTAGAAGAATCTAATGCCAACTCAATCCAAACTATCCATTATGTACCGTATTAGTTCAAGTCCTTCAAATTTGATAAGACTCAGATTTCAGTTCGGCTAATGAGTTTGATCACTAGAATAGACACTAGTTTTCATGTGAGAATAATATATAGACACCTATGGAGTCTGGAATCCAGTGGAAGCAGATAGCAAATTCTGAGACACAGTTGTTGCATCCAGACACATAGAAAAGACATATTAGTTTAAATTCTTATTTTTGTATGAGAAAGCTTTATGAGTGCTTTACTTCATACTCATTAACATGTAAAATATTTTGTCATAATCACAGTAAAAAATAGCATTTTATTTAAATACAAATGCATTTTAACACCCTTGATAATTATCAGGTTCAGTACTCTAGCTCACAGACCTACCACATATTTTACTGGTTAACATAGCCTTATTTTACAAAGAAAAACAAATTACATAGGAAGCTATAAAACAAAATCAAATCTTGATATTAATCTAGAATAATGTAACTAGTATTTTTCAATAATCACTACCCTTCCCAAAGAACAACAAAATTTTGATGCACGTATTAATTAGGTATGGCCTACAGCTGTGGTTCTCTACCCGTAGATCCTGACCCACTTGGTGGCCGAATGATCTTTTATAAGCATCACCTAAGACTGTTGGAAAATGCAGATATGTATGGTAAGAACCATAACAGTAGCAAAATTACAGTTATGAAGTAGCAACAAAAATGTTTTTTTTTTTTTATGATTAGTGGTCACCATAACATGAATAATGCTCTTAAAGTGTCACATTAGGAATCTTGAGAACACTGGCCAACAGTCATAGATTCTCAGAAAAGTGCTTGCTGTACAAATATGAACGTATCAGAGTCCAGATTCACAACCTAGGCATGTCTTCTTCCCCCATGATTGTCAGAGAGTGACAGGCTAATTCTTGGAGCTGGCTTACCAACCACACCTCTGTACAGGCAAGCTTCAGATTAAGTGAGAAATACTGTTTCAAACACATATTAAGGTAGACAGTACTTAAAGAAAACACATGACATCAACCCAAGGCCTCCACATATAGGTATGCACATGTGTAGGTACACCTACACATTCACACAAGAACATGTGGATAAACAGTGAGTAGAAGGCGAAGAAAGAGGGGGGAGAAAAAAAGAAAAGAAAGTAGTGAAGAAGAGAGAGAAAGAAGAGAGAGAGACAGAGAGAGACACAGAGAGAGAGAGATAGAGAGACAGGGATAGAGAGACAAAGAGAAAGGACAGCATTTGGGGACTAGTTTAGAAAACAGGGGAAATCCCATAATCAGCCTCCAAACGCTGACACCATTGCACACACTAGCAAGATTTTGCTGAAAGGACCCTGATATAGCTGTCTCTTGCGAGGCTATGCTGGGGCCTAGCAAACACAGAAGTGGATGCTCACAGTCAGCTATTGGATGGATCACAGGGCCCCCAATGGAGGAGCTAGAGAAAGTACCCAAGGAGCTAAAGGGGTCTGCAAGCCTATGGGTGGAAAAACAATATGAACTAACCAGTCCCCCCCCCCCAGCTCGTTTCTCTAGCTGCATATGTATCAGAAGATGACCTAGTTGGCCATCATTGGGAAGAGAGGCCCCTTGGTCTTGCAAACTTTATATGTCTCAGTACAGGGGAACAACAGGGCCAAGAAGTGGGAGGGGGAGGAGAGGGGGGATGGTTTGGGGGACTTTTGAGGTAGCATTGGAAATGTAAATGAAGAAAATACCTAATTTTTAAAAAAGGAAAAAAACAGGAAATCAGCTGGATTTAGGAATAGGAGACAGTGATATAAATATTATATTACCCTGTGTATAAGCACTCATAAGTATATGTAAATTACTCTTATATAAATTGCTGAAAATAATGTGAAATTAAACAATTAATTAAATAGAAAACATAAATAATATACATAGAAGTAGAAATTTGGCTCAATATAAATTTTGATATTTAGTTAGGAAAATATATTTGTTTATTTCTTAATGATGACAAATATGTCACAGTGGTATATGATGACACTTTCAAATGAAGCTCAGTGGGAATGTACTAGAATGTTATCATATTCATGTTCCTCAAAAATTAGTAAAAATAAACCACTGAAGAGAAAACTTAAAATGTCCTTATTTTCTATGAGCAAAAAAACCCAGCAATAGTGGGGAAAAAATGGCCATCAGTCTGAAAGAGATAAAGCAAGGTTATATGGGAGAGCTAGGAGAAATGAAAGTGGGAGAGTTATAAAATCCCCCAAAATAAAAACTATAATTTTTTTAAAAATTACTAAATATTAATATTGCCTAATATCAGGTATCGGTGAAAATCTACTCCACTTCAAAATCCTTGGTTCTAAAGAGGTTATGGGTATAATTCTTCATAAAAACATTCTGAAAAGTGTCAATCCCAAAGCACAAGTGAGTATCAATGTCAGTATTACTTACCCAGTGCCTGCATATGCAAACTGATGTAACGATTTAACCAATGATATATCCCTGTAAAATCATAGTTTATTATGCTGACTATGAAATATACGTTCATCTAAATAGTCCTTTTAGAAAATGTATCAGTATATAATTCCAAGATCAAAGACATCTTTGTATTCTTCATAATAATAACCCAAATTCTCTAATTTATACTAGAGTTAAAATGAGATAGGGAAATTTCATATCTGATTATGATTCTGTGTCACAGATACATTGAAAATGGAAATATCTTTTTTTTTTTTTTTTTGGTTTTTTGAGACAGGGTTTCTCTGTGTAGCCCTGGCTGTCCTGGCACTCACTTTGTAGACCAGGCTGGCCTCGAACTCAGAAATCCGCCTGCCTCTGCCTCCCGAGTGCTGGGATTAAAGGCGTGCGCCACCACGCCCGGCTATGAAAATGGAAATATCTTAAGCATTCAATAACAGTGATTTCTAATCAAACAAGAATTTTGAAAATATATTTCAAACACATAAATATTGCTGTAACTAAGAAAAAAATAACTGAACATCTTGTTTGAAGTGGCTTTTAGATTAAATTCCTTAAACCCATCCTATTTTGATCTAAGATTATTCTATTTGATAATAATGAAAAACTATTTCCTATGAGTGTCAATAAACAGGCATCTTTCCATGTCTGTCTGGGACATGTGCTCCCTTCGGATTAGTAATTGTCACTCTCTCTTTTCACTGTTGTACTTTAGATTTCCCTAAATGGGCAGCTTTAGTGCTTCATTAGTTATGAAATGTACTGCCCTCTTTCTCCTTTTCTCTCCTTCCTAAGGGTGTCTGAATTCTCTATTTTCCTTCTCTTAATAATTTATATACCTTTTAGGAGACAATGTGATGCCTTAAACACCAACCTAGTTCAGAACATCGGCAGCTTCACATTCTGAACAGTTCTGGGGTGAGGACCTAGTGGTGTTTATGATCCCAGTCACTGCAGAATGGGAGAATTAAGAGGACATGATGAAACCAACAGCTTGAGTCACTCTGATATTTAGTGTTCTCCATGCTGTATGTCAGTATGTGGTTGTGGATAGAGCACATTTTATGTCCTCTAGCAATAACTACATAGGGTAGAGCATCTCTTCTGTCTATGATTCTGCCAATATACTTTATACAGTCTCAAAGCATACTAAATTTATTTTAAAAAATAGAGTGATGTAAACATTAGTATACTAGACCAATGAGATTGTGTTTGTAACACTTAAAGTCCTACTTAGATACAATAGAAAATGTTCATTTAGTGAATTTCTAGTTTGTCTGATTTCAAGCTAAAAGAAACATTTTTATTTGTAACAAATAAAGAGCTTTTTACAAACATGGTTAGAAGAAATTTTACAAAAAGGAGAAGAAATAAAATATGGAGGGAAGAAAGGAAGGAAGAGGAAGGAAAAGGGAAAGAAGGAAGGAAGGAAGGAAGGAAGGAAGGAAGGAAGGAAGGAAGGAAGGAAGGAAGGAAGGAAGGAAGGGGAGAGGGGCAGAGGAAAGTAAGGAGGGAGGAAGAAAGGAAGGAAGAGATAAAGAAATTAAGCAGTTTTCACTCTGACATCTGTTACACTTGACACTTACAAAATGCTGTCCTCTGAGCTCCACATGTCCATTTCATTCCTGTTTGTATCCATTGTGGTTGGTCAGACAGGCCATGCTAAAGATGGAGAATCTACACACCAGAGTTCATGTAAATCTCACACAAACAGTTACAAAATCAAAGGCCCATAACTACATTAAATATAGTAGCCTGTCCACAGCATGTAAACTTTAAATCAGCTTGTCATAGTTTAAAAATCATCTCTGGAAATGAAAGGGAGGTGTCTTATATAACAACTCTGTGTAAAATCTGAAGATAGCCTCCTCTCTGTGGAGACTTCTGTTTGATGGTAACCAAAATACTGTGTTTGATCCCCCCCCTTCCTCTTCCTTCTAAGAGAGAGAAGAAGGGCAGCTGTGAGGTGCAGATGGGAATATCTCCATCCTTTTTCTAGTGCTGTCTCCACATGACCTCAGATAAAGGAAAACAAAGGAACCAAACTTTCATCCTTGATTTCATCTGGACTTTATAAAGAAGTATCTCTGAGAGGTCGTGAAGCTGTGAGAGTCATTCCTATCTCCCCTGGGTTTGTAAAAAGCTGGCAGTACTGGTTCCCAAATACATTCTGGTCTGTCTTTTACTTGATTATTACTAATCATTTAGTAACTCACTGCCAAATAAGAGATTTTAATTTATTGTAATTTTTTTCTTGAGATTATATTTGGTAATGCTTTAAAATCTTATAAAGTTCAGGACTAAAATACTTTGCACAGGAGATGGGATATAGCATCTCAGAAGGATTCTACATAAAGTCTTGTGTACCTGCCAAACCTAAGATCTCAGATCTGTGTGATAAACTGCCCAACCACTCATAAAAATATATATAATGTTTTGAAATTAATTTTTATGTGAAATATGAATGAACTGAGAAATGTGGATGCTAGAACTTCTTTTAAATATAAAATATTAAAATAATAAATATATGGAGATATATAAATTAATTATGAATTATTTTTCTCTATAAAATTATAGTGGAGGATAAATAACTTAAAACAGATGAAACAGTTGCTAAAGCTGCAGAATTTTCTCATTTCTTTTTATCGAAAAGGTGATGTGAAAGACCTGTTTATTATAAGAAAATATCATTGAAACTCGTATTGAGAGCCTGTGTTACCACATGCTAGTAACATCAACTGATGGGAAGCAAAGATTGGAGAAACTCTACAAGTTTTATGTCAGCCTGAGTTAAATCACAACTTCCAGATAAGCCAGGGCTGCCTAGAAAGATGATTTATCAAACAAAGAAGATGACTCAGTTCATGAAGTTTGCAATCAAAACTTGAAAACCTGAGTTCGATACCTGAGAATGACATGGTTGAAGGAAACAACTGATCCTCTAAAGATTCCTTTGATGTCCCAAAATACCATGGCATATATTCACATACAACATACACTCACTGGATGAAATATATATGCATACATATACACACATGTATAGAGGAATTTTTAATCCAGCAACATTGCTATTCTGGTAAGGGATTACATCCTAAAGCCAACGAAGAAAGAGTAAGCATATATCTGAGTTCAAGGCTTGCATGGTACACAGAAAATTTCAGGTAAAGAAAAGTCCAGGTATGGAGGTACCTGCTCTTAATTGGAGTACTCAAGAGACAGGGACATGCAGATCTGAGTTCTGGTCCACCAGTTCAGTGAGTGAGTCTAGTCCCTGAGTTGAGAGGCAGTGCAGTAGAGAGGAGTTTATGGCTGTTCAGTTCATGGAGTTCAGAGGTGGGTTTTACAGGGACAGTTTCACAGGCAGGTTGCAGAGAGACAAAGCTAGACACAGGCGAAGACAGAATGATCCAGAAAAAGAGAAGAAGTGAGATTACAACCGATTGCTAGAGTTAGTCTGATGCCAAGCAGAGCAATTCAGTAAGAATCTGAGAGAAGACAGATTGAATCATTCATCTTGGAGAGTTTGAGCTAGAAAAGCTGAGTTAAACCAGCTAGTCAAATCAAAAAGAACTAGAAAGGATGAACTTATTCAGCAGTAAGCCTCCAAGAAGACAATTCTATCAGTCAAATAAAGGTTACTCTTACACACCACAGATTATATAGATAGGTGATAGTTGATAAAGATAGATGATAGGTGAAAGATAGAGGATAGACAGACAGACAGATAGATATCATTCTAAGTGAGGTAACCCAATCACAAAAGAAGTCACTTGATATGCATTCACTGATAAGTGGATATTAGTCCAGAAACTTAGAATACCCAAGATACAATTAGCAAAACGCAAGAAAATTAACAAGAAGGAAGAGCAATGTTTGAATACTTCATTCCTCCATAGAATAAGGAACAAAATACCCATGGAAGGAGTTGCAGAGAAAAAGTTTGGACCTAAGATGAAAGGATGGACCATCCAGAGACTACCCCACCCGGGGATCCACCCCATAAATAGCTAACAAACGTAGACACTATTGAATATGCCAGCAAGATTTTGCTGAAAGGACCCTGATATAGCTGTCTCTTGTGAGGCTATGCCAGGGCCTGGCAAACACAGAAGTGGATGCTCACAGTCAGCTATTAGATGGAACACAGGGCTCCCAATGGAGGAGCTAGAGAAAGTACCCAAGGAGCTGAAGGGGTCTGCAACCCTATAGGTGGAACAGCAATATGAACTAACTAACCAGTACCCCTAGAGCTCGTGTCTCTAGCTGCATATGTAGCAGAAGATGTCCTAGTCGGCCATCATTGGGAAGAGAGGCCCCTCGGTATTGCAAACTTTATATGCTCTAGTACAGAGGAACGCCAGGGCCAAGAAGTAGGAGTGGGTCGGTAGGGGAACAGGGCAGGAGGAGTGAATAGGGAAATTTTGGGATAGCATTTGAAATGTAAATGAAGAAAATATCTAATAAAAATTGAAAAAAGAATTAAGATATGTGTGATACATTCTTTTACCTGAAAATATGGTGTGTCTTAACATAGAAGAATCATCTAATATGACTCATATATAAGTTAGACTGGCATTTGTCAGAATATCTCTTACCAGTCAGATGCTAACACTTTCTGTATCCCTGAATCTCCATTCAAACAGCATGTAGTGTCTTCTATTTTACTTTTTGCCCAATTTTGCTTAATCATCTGTTCTCTTGTCTATTGAAAATATTACAGAGTGTAATAAAATACAATTGGTATTTGTAAATGAGTGAAAGATTATAAGAATGTTTTTTAAATAGGTATGAAATTTGGGGTGATATTTCACATTCAAATAAAAAATGTTTAAAAGATATCACAACAACAATAACAGAAACAAAGAAAAAAATGAGTGATATGTGGGTGAAATTTTAGATGAAAACCTAGGGTTTTTTTTTTTTTTCAAATTTATCTAGGATCTGGTGAGATAGGTCACTATGTGCAGGCACTTGTCACCAAATCTTATGGTCTGGATGCAGATGGTGGAAGGAGATAAATACTTCCCACAAGTTGTTCTATGAACTCTATTACATGACATGGCATGCCTCCCTCCCCATCAGGCACACTGCAATAATTTTTATATACTTTTAACTAAAATATAACTTTAAAGTCTAATAGAATATATTCAATATTTCATGGATTCCCACATGTGTGCCTCAATGAAAGGATGGATATATAAAATGTTGTTCATTTACACTATGGAATACTACTCATTTATTAAGAAGAAGGACATCGTGAATTTTGAAGGCAAATTTGGTGTAACTAGAAAATATCATCCTGAGTGAGATATCCCAGACCCAAAAGGACATGTATGGTACTTACTCACTGATAAGTGGATATTAGCCATAAACTACAAAAAAATTCATGATACAACCCATATACCCAAAGAAGTTAAACAGGAAGGAAGGCCCAAGCAGGCATACCTGAATCACACTTAGAAGAGTATATTTCTGATGCTCACCCTCTCAGAAGAAAATGGAAGAAGGGAAGGGGGAGGTGGTCTGTGAGGGTGGGGCCAAGAGGGGGCAGCATTTGAGATATAAACAAATAAATACTCATAAGAGGCAGAGTGAGGGAAGAAAGTGAGTGGGAGAGGGGAGGGGAGCAGGTGTGGGTAGAGACAGAAGACAGGTACAGAGGTCCAAGAGACTGAGTGGAAATCTGCAGCTGCTGGTGATGGGGGAAATCTTTAGGAAGTCCCAGAAACCTGAGATGGGAGAGGCTCCCAGGAGTCAGTGCAGGTGACCTTAGCCTAGATGCCTAACAGTGGGAACATACTACCTGAAAAGAATACCTCCTGTAACCAGGCAGGACTCCCAGTGAAAGGATAAAGACATCAAGCACCCATAAAACTTTTGACCCAAAAATTGTCCTATCTAAAGGGACAAATATGAGAAGAGACTAAAGGAATGACCACCCAATAACCTGCCCAACTTGAAGCCTGTTCCATGGGCAAGTACTAATTTCTGACATTATTAATGATTCTGTTAAGTTTGCAGTCAGGAGCATAGGATAACTGTACTCTGAGAGGCTCTGTCCAGCAGCTGACTGAAACAGATGCAGTTAACTTAAACATCAGATGGAGGTCAGGGATTCCTATAAAAGAGTTGGTAGAAGGATCAAAGGCCCTAAATAAGATGGTAAACCAACAGGAGGCCAACAGTAAACTAACCTGGATCTATGAGAGCTCTTAGAGACTGAATCATCAACCAAAGAACACACATGAACTGGAATGATGCCCCCCCAGCACATAAGTAGCAGTCATGAAGTTCATTCTCCATGTAAGGCCACCCACAACTGGAACAAAGGCTCTCCTTAAAGCTGTAATCTGACTGCCACCACATCTCTTCTCCAACAGAGCTGCCTTTTGTGGCCTCAGTGGGAAAGGATGCACCTAATGTGGCAGAGACTTGATGTTCCAGGGAAAGAGAATACTAGGGGCAGATAGGCTATCTATGAATAAATAAATAAATAAATAAATAAATAAATAAATAAACAAATAAACAAATAAATAAATAAATAAATAAATAAATAAATTTGAAATAGAAATAGCTATAAAAATAAAATAAAATCCCTTTATGAAAATCTTAAATTAATAAAACTTTCTTAAAGATAGAAGACTGTATTCTCATTTTCTAGTGAAGATATTATAAAATTAGATGAAAGATATTGAAGAAACATACAAGAGAAAACTTGTGTTATTTGGAGAAAACATGGCTTAATAGAACACCCATTTAATTATAAAGGCTTTGACAAGAAAATGATCTGGGTATGAGAAGCTAGGAAGGCTTTTAGAGAAGACAGACTAAAAGTGGCTTCTATTTCTGTAATAGATATGGAAATAATAGGCTAGAGTACAGGAAAGGTCACCAGCCATTGTGCTATGACCAATGTGAGAGTAGAACTCTCCTGGTTTAAGAAGAACAGCAATTATTAGGATTGAGTGGAGAATGGTTGAAGAAAAGCTGTATAAAAGAGCTATTAGGTGTCAGAAGGTGGCACAGGACTAGGGAGCTGTGAGAATCTTGGTATCTCAGTCATAGCACTGGGAACCATAGTCACCACTGTTTTATATATCTGAAAGTAGCACTGAAGTCCATCACTGGGAAGAGAGGCCCCTTGGTATTGCAAACTTTATATGCCTCAATACAGGGGAATGCCAAGGCCAAGAAGCGGGAGTGGGTGGGTAGGGGAGCAGGGCGGAGGGAGGGTATAGGGAACTTTCGGGATAGCATTTGAAATGTATATAAAGAAAATATCTAATAAAAAATATCTGGTTTTCTGTACAATTTTCTTATGTAGAGACTCAAAAGTAATCCCAATAAAGGCCTGGGGGATCTATTATATGATTCTAGCATAGAACTTTGATAACTATATTTATGAAATCTTAGCTAAGTTTTCATCTTCATGAACTGATAATTTTCAAAATGTGATCACATATGGATCTCATTTTTTATTTTAATTAAATCAAATTAATTAATTAATTAACATCTGAAATGAAGTTCCTAGTTCCTCCTGTCCTCCCACTCCTCTCCCTTATTCCTCTCTTCCACTCCTCCTCCCTTTCTGTACAGAAAAGGGGAGGCCTCTTATGAATATCAACAGGCCTTGCCATATCAAGTTGCATTAAGGTTAGACTCATCTTCTATTGAGGCTAGACTAGGTAGAACAACAGGGAAAAAGGATTCAAAGGCATGAATCAGAGTCAGAGATGGTCTCTGCTCTCCCTTTAGGAATCCCACATGAAGTCCAAGCTACACATGTATGCTCTCTAGGTCAAATGTTCAGTCTCTGCGTTTCCGTATTGGGCCAGTTAGCTGACTGTGCAGGCTCTCTTGTGGTATCCTTGACCTTTCTGGCTCTTACATTCCTTCCTCTCTGTCTTTCACAGCATTGCTCAAGCTCCACCTAATATTTGATTGTGGGTCTCTGCATCTGTCTCCATAAGTTGCTGGATGAAAATGGTGATGGTTATGCTAGGCTCCTCTCTGCAAGTATGGCAGATTACCATTAAGAATGTCAGAGGTAGACTTCCTCTCATGGCATGGATATCAAGCTGGACCAGTTTTTGGCTGGCCATTTCCTCAGTTTCTGCTCCATTTTTACCCTCGCACATCTTGTAGGCAGGGGACAAAGTGTAGATTGAAGGTTTTGTGCCTGGGTTAGTGTTCCAATCTCCTATTGAAATCTTGCCTTTTTACCAGTTCAAGCTTGATAACCCCATTTCTAGGAGTTGTAGCAATAATAAACCTCATAGATTCCTAGGAATTTCCATCTCCCTAAGGTTCTAGCTTGTCCCAGAGATCCACCCCCAAATTACAAGTCTTTCCCTATATTCTCTTCTGTCCCCCCCCCCCACCTCATTGCTGCTGTTCCTATCCCCAGCCCTTCCCAAATCTAGTCCTCTGGCCATTCACCACCTGATACTCATTCTACTTTTCCTTTTGAGTGAGATTTATGTGTCCTTCTTGAGCCCTCCTTGTTACTTATCTTCTTTGGGTCTATGGATTGTGACATGGCTGTATTTTACTTTACAGCTAGTGTCCACTTATAAGTGAGCGCATAGCATACTTGTATTTCTGACTCTGGGTTACCTCACTCACGGTTATTTTTTTTCTACTTTCATCTTTTTGCTTTCAAATTTCATGATGTATTGTTTTTAACAGTTAAGTAATACTCCATTTTGTAAATGTGCCAAATTTTTGTATTCATTCTTCTGTTGAGGGACATCTAGATTGTTTTCAGTTTCTGGCTATTACAAATAAAGCCCCCATGGATATAGTTGAGCAATTGTCCTTGTGGTATGGTGCTGCATGCTTTGGGTGCCCAGGGGTGGTACACCTGTGACTTGAGCTCGATCTAATCACAGCTTTCTGAGAAACTGCCAAATTGATTTCCAAATTTGGAATTCCCATCAGCAATGGAGAAGTGTTCTCATTGCTCCACACCCTTGCCAGCTTGAACTGTCACTTAAGGGTGCCTGCCCTACCTGAGGATCCATGCCATATACAGTTACCAAACCAAGACACTTGTGGATGCTAAGAAGTGCATGCTGACGGGAGCCTTATATAGCTGTCTCTTGGGAGATGCTGCCAGAGCTTGAAAAATACAGAGGTGTATGCTCATAACCAACCATTGGACTGAGCATAGAGTCCCCAATTGGGTCCTCAATAAAGGAGTTAGAGAAGGACTGAAGGAGCTAAAAGGGTGTGCAATCCCATAGGAAGAACAACAATATCAACCAGCCAGAACGCCCCCCCCCCAAAGATTCCAGGGACTAAACCACCAACCAAGGAGAGACCCATGGCTCCATCTGAGTATGTAGGAGAGGACAGCTTTGTTCTGCATCAATGGGAGAAGAGGCCGTTGGTCCTGTGAAGGCTCGATGCCCGAGTGTAAGGTAAATAGAGAGCAGGAAGGTAGGGGTGGATGGGTGGGTAGGGGAACCACGCTCACAGAAGCAGGGGAGGAGGGATGGGATAGGAAAGTTTTTGGGGAAAGGAAGAAAATTGGATAACATTTAAAATGTAAATAAAGAAAATATCCATTTTTTTTAAAAAAGGAAAACAATATGAAAATTTTGTCTGTCACTCAAGAGTGAGATATTTCATTTAAAATTCTTCAATACTAAACACCGTGATGGATTTTTTCCAACAAGTTTTTATCAGAAAAATATATGTTCAGAAGCTGAGAAACTTTATTTACATTTCATATAACCCCTACTTGATATATGCTTTTCTGAACCTTCTGTAAAGGACAAATTGATGTCAGTTCAAGGAGTCCCATGCCTACCTTTTCAACACTCAGGAAACCAACAGAGAAAGATAATTCAGGGTAAACAACGTTATACAATGAGATCCTGCCTTAAGCAAAATAAATTGTTATGTTTGAATTCATATTTGGGATGCCTTACAGGACAGTCTTTCTTATAGCTGAGCCACAATGAGTACTTTTTACCCTTCATGCTGAGTCTCTAAGGACAAACAAACAAATCAAAACAAAACAAACAAACAAAACAGAACAGTTGCTTTCAAAAAGCATCTGGCATCCTGAAAGATATAAGTTCATTATAATGATAACTGTAAAGTTCCTTTGTAAGCAATTCAGTCTTTAAAAAAAAAAAAAAAGGTGGTAAAATTCAGCTCACTGAACTCTGAGGGTATTTGTTTATATGCAATGCATTGATCTTAATGAAAAGTTCTGTCTACTTTTATAACCACAAATGTTATATTTTATGAGTGTATTTCATTATTTTACAATGAACAGATTTCTGCACTTCGAGTTCTGTTTTCAAAGTCTTCAGCTAGAAGGGCACTTAATTGATTCATTGATGCATAACATCCATGTTTGCATAATGAAACACATATCACCTAATTATATTTTACGTTGTTCATCCCTAGTCAATTTTCACATCTTTGGTTACCAAGTTTTTGTTAATGAAGACCGTTTTGTTTATGATTTTCTTCTCATACTGAGCACCAGCTTTTATATATCATAGGCTTCATTCATTTTATGTTTTCATTTTACTGTCAGTAGGTGTACTGTATTTTTAGAAAAGTTTAAATTGCTCCTTTCAAGGGGAAGTTTGTATACATAATACTAAGTCTATACATAAGATCCTCATACCCCCCTTTTTTATTATTATCTCGTAGTAATCACACAGTAGTCTACAAAGCCCCCTAAAACTGCCTCCATCCTTCCATTCTCTTCCTTTACTAGCTGCTTTCCTCTTCTGCATTGCAAGCATGTTACTCCTGTTTTCCCTTTACAACTCTTAATTCTCCACCACTATCATGGTCCCCTTTTTAGTTTCATGATGCACACCCCATAAACACACATCTACAAAAACCTATTGCTTAAAAGAAATCTAGAAACTGCAGCCAAATGCAGATTTAGTAGTTTTATTTCTGGGACTGGCATAAATCCCTTAAGGTGATTTCTAGTTCCAGCTATTATCCTGCAAAATATCATAATTACATGTTTGTGATAATTTTCTCTCTTTTACATTTATGTATTTGTTTGTTGGTTTGTGTCTTTGTTTTCTGAAGAAAAGGATGTAGTGCATGCCACAGTGCACATGCAGGGGTCAGAGGACAGCTAACATAAATCAGTTCTCAGAACTAATATGTAGTCTGTGGTGGGTCTGGGGATTGAACTCAAGAGTCAGATAAGACAGCAACCACATTTACGAGCTGAGCCATCTCATTTGTATTTCTTTACACATCACTGTTGGTAGGGAATTCCTAAGTCTGTTTCTTTCTTTTTTTTATGTTTTTTTTTTAATTTATTATTTTTTGTATTAGGTATTTTCTTCATTTACATTTCAAATGCTATCCCAAAAGTCCCCCAGACCCTCCCCCACACACACTCCCCTACCCACCCACACCAACTTCTTGGCCCTGGCATTCCCACGTAATGAGGAATATAAAGTTTGCAAGACCAAGGGGCCTCTCTACCCAAAGATGGCCAACTAGGCCATGTGCAGCTAGAGACACAAGCTCCCAGGGTACTGGTTAGTTCATATTGTAGTTCCACCTATAGGGTTACAGACCCCTTTAGCTACTTGGGTACTTTCTCTAGCTCCTCCATTGGGGGCCCTGTGATCCATCCAATAGCTGACTGTGAGCATCCACTTCTGTGTTTTCCAGGCCCCTGCTTAGCCTCACAAGATACAGCTATATCAGGGTCCTTTCAGCAAAATCTTGCTGGTGTATGCAATGGTGTCAGCGTTTGGACGCTGATTATGGGATGGATCTCCGGGTATGTCAGTCTCTAGATGGTCCATCCTTTCGTCTCAGCTCCAAATTTTGTCTCTGTAACTCTTTCCATGGATGTTTTATTCCCAATTCTAAGAATGGGAAAAGTGTCCACACTTTGGTCTTCGTTCTTCTTGTGTTTCATGTGTTTTGCAAATTGTATCTTGTATCTTGGGCATTCTAAGTTTCTGGGCTAATATCCACTTATCAGTGAGTACATATCCTGTGAGTTCTTTTGTGATTGGGTTATCCCACTCAGGATGATTCCCTGTCTGTTTCTTAGCTACTTTGAAAACAACCACAAAACAGAGATACTATTGCATGTGTCAACAAGATTTTGCTGACAGGACCCTGATATAGCTATCTCTTGTGAGGCTGTGCCAGTGCCTGGTGAATACAGAGTGTATGCTCACAGTCATCTAATGGAACACAGGACCCCCAATGAAGGAGCTAGAGAAAGTACCCAAGGAGCTGAAGGGTTCTACAACCCTATAGGAGGAACAACAATATGAATAACCAGTAACCCCCAGAGCTCTTGATTCTAGCTGCATATGTAGCAGAGGATGGTCTATTTGGCCATCAATGGGAGGAGAGACTCTTGGTCTTGTGAAGATTATATGCCCCAGTATAGGGGAATGGCAGGGCCAAGAAGTGGGAGTGGGTGGGTTGGGGAGTAAAACGGGGGAGGACTTTCGGAGGATAAACTAGGAAAGGAGATAGCATTTGAAATTTAAATGAAGAAACTATCTAATAAAAATCTAATAAAATAAATAAAATTTCAATCTCCTTAAAATATCAAATAAAGAAAACTGCAGTTAATAATTAAACATGTATTACTGTGATAGGAGTTGGAAATCAGGGTGATCTGACCCAGTTAACAGTTCCATTTTTTATTTTCTGAAAAGAAATCTCCACACTGATATGCATAGTTGCTGTACCATCCATGTGTTTGCCAGCCATTCCTGAAATCTTCATCAGCTTTTGTTGTCATTTTTCTTTTTGATTCTCATTCTGACTGATGTGAAGAGAAATTTTTAATGTATTTTTTCTATGTATGAGTACTTTGACTGTATGTATATGTGCCTTCTACATGTGTTTAATGCCATTGGAGACCAGAAAAAGGTGTTAGATCCACTTGAAATGGAGTGATAATGACAAATGTCTGTGAACCATCACAAGGGTTTTGGACACTTTCTTTCTTTATTTATTTATTTATTTATTTATTTATTTATTTATTTATAAAACAATAGACCTCTTGTCCTACTAGTCTGACTCTGCCTTCCTTTTTACCAAGACTTTTCAGGCTGTAAGGTTTGGTATTACATACACCACATTGGGCACCATTTTTTGAAGTTAGCCCTCAATTCTTTTCAGCCTCATGCTTCTAGAAATAAGATTAAGATGCAAAATATATTTATCAATTCCTTGCTATCTAGCTAAGTAGGCTCTTCTCTGACTAGATATCATAACTAAAAACAACCTATTTTTTCAACCTACATTCTACCATGTGTCTCATGGTTATTTGTGCATGTTCTTGCCTATAACTGTATCTTGATGTGTCTACCCAAAAAGGTTTCCTCCAGCAGTTTCAGTGACTCCATTTTTATGTTAAATTAATTTTGATTCATTTCAAAGTAATTTTGTGCAGCTCCAAAGAAATAGGTCTTATTTCATTCTACTTCACATCATATCCAGTTATTATATACCAGTTTTGAAGATGCTGTCATTTTCCAACATATATATTTGCCAACATTCTTGAGTTAGTTGGCTTTGCCTCCACATGTTTATTTGTGGACTCTAGTACTGTAAGTTGTTCTGACTCCTTTTTTCTGAGGGCACCATTCTTTCCTTGTCAGTAGGATTTTCTAGAATGGTTTGACCTAGGTATTATGATTCCTCCAGTATTTTCACTTATGCCTATGTTTATTCAGGCAATTCAAGCTCTTGAAAGTAGACTTCAAACCAATATTAAATAAAACCTATTTAGATGGCTATTGCATGCAAATTAAAGGAACAATTCGTCAAGCTAATGAAAAAAAAAAAACAAGGGAACAAGGGTATTTACTCATTAAATGTTGTATATCTGAATTGCATTAAAACGAAAAACACTAAAGGGAATTATAGATCATGTAGACCCTGATGCAATAATACTAGAAGAATTTTATGCCTGGCTTTCACCTTTCAATGTGTCCTTCAAATTAACAAACAACATGTAAGATGAAGGTGAAGGATAGTAGGTGTGGAAAGATGTAAACTGAGATTTATATAGAGGATGAAGGAGTTTAGGGGGTGAGGGAAAGAGTAAACAAAAAAAAAAAAAAACTTCAACTAATTATTTTGAAAGATCATATGGGAGTCTACTATTTTGTAAACTAATTCAATATACTATTTAAAGGGGAGTTTAAATGGAGGTATCCTGAATGTACAAATAATGTTGTAGAAGCCACAGACAGTTAAATAAAAATATCGGGGTAAGGTATCCAAAACAATAGTCTTTTACAATTACTCTTGGTTGTCCATGACTACTATATGGTGAGACCATGTATCTGAGACATTACATACTTTGTAGAGTACAGAAAACAAGTTTGAACTGAGCTCCAAACTTCTCCCTTGCTAACTCCTTCCATAACAAATGATGAGAATGGAAATTTTAAAACATTAGGTAATTTAGGTAAGCCTGATTTATGTTCCAATCTCAAATTGCTTACAATTTAATGGATAGGAACTCCCCCATTTTGATAATTTGAACTTAGTGATTCTCCCAATTTTTATGTCTGTGAAAAAATAATTCTTACATTTTATGTTCTGATTCTTTTTCACAATATTTTTTCCATGGCATTACACTCTGCTTTTCTAACAGACATAGATAACTGAATCTGAAGTATGTCAATGTAAAAAGTGGAATATAAAACTGCTTCTGACTCCTCTGAGAAGCAGACCAAGGATCAGTCTTGTAGTAGCAGAAGATGCTAAGATTAATGGAAATGAGAAATGGGAAGAAAGAATGAAATATAAAATATGAATCAGATGACTGATTTATATTGGGCTATTTACTTAATATCTAAATTAAAAGATAATAATCCACTTGTCTTAAATTGATAGACTATATATATGACAGTTTTTCTGGTAACCTTTTTTTATAAGAGATGGTTCAATTTAGGAAAATCCATCAACGTAATCTGCTATATAAACAAACTGAGAGAAAAAAATCACATGATCATTAGATGCTGAAAAACACCTTTGACAAAATACAACATCCCTTCATGTTAAAAGTTTTGGAGAAGCCGGGCGGTGGTGGCGCACGTCTTTAATCCCAGCACTTGGGAGGCAGAGGCAGGCAGATTTCTGAGTTCAAGTCCAGCCTGGTCTACAGAGTGAGTTCCAGGACAGCCAGGACTACACAGAGAAACCCTGTCTCGAAAAAACCAAAAAAAAAAAAAAAAAAAGTTTTGGAGATGTCAGGAATTCAAGGCACATACCTAAACATAATAGCAACAATATGCAGCAAATAGCCATCATCAAACTAAAGGGAGAGAACCTTGAAACAATAACACTAAAATCAGGAACAAGACAAGGCTGCTTATTCTCTACCTATCTAATCAATCTAGTACTCGAAGTTCTAGCTAGAGCAATAAGACAACAAAGGGAAATCAAGGGTAAACAAATTGGAAAGGAAGCTCTTAATATATTTTACATAAAATCTTTTCTATGCCTTTCCCATAACAAAACATATGTTCTAAATAGGTTGACAGATTCCTTACAACAGAACTCTCCTATTTTCTAAGTGTAAAACTTTTGCTTGGACACTTCAATGAAGCACCATATTTCATCCATTATAAGAAACATCTATCATATGTGTGCTTATATACATAATAATGTATATACATATATTCATATATACATAATAATGTATATACACATTATTAAATAGAAATGTGAGAGATTCCTTATATATTATGTATGTATACATATATACATAATAATGTGTATACATATACACATATGATATATATTCATCATAGTATATATATACATTATTAAATAGAAACATGAGAAATTTAAAAGCAAACAGTAATTTGGTCACCACATCAAAGTTTTATGATCACTTTAGTAATTTAAAAAGTCTTCAAAATTATCTCTGGAAGGGTGTGTGGGTGGGAGAGTACCCTCATACATAAATGAATGGAATGATTATTAAATAAATAAATAAATAAATAGCCATGTGAAAAGCCATTCCCTAAGTACTAGAGGACTGAGAATCAATCTCACTGGCTAAGGAGCTCTGGGGAAGCCTCTTTAAATTTCATTTGCATACAAGCAGAAACTTTGGCTCCTATACTCTTATTTTAACCTGAACCCACACTTGAGGACAGGATTAGAATTTAGTTGGAATGTTCTCCAGCTCCACTGACAGCCAGTGTTTTCCTCTACTCTTCGATGTAGAAGGAAGAGTTGGATATTAAGCGTGCTTTTCTCCAGTGACCACAATTTCTGGCATAGAAATTGTGCCTATGCAGATTTTTTTACAGCCTAATATATGGTGAGACTTGCAAGCCACAATTTTGTCTTTTGAGACAGAATTTTTATATTATGATAAAGTGGTTTAAATTCTGGATGTTGTGGTCACAGTACTGTGGTTAATGCTCATTCTGACTTTTGACTGCATAGCTTCATTTTTTTTGTTTTTGTTTTTGTTTTTGGTTTTGGTTTTGGGTTTTTTTTTTTTTGAGATAATTACATAAACTTTGGAACTCAGATTTAACATCTTCATTGGGGATGGTATGCAAAGGTCTCTAGTTATAGATGCAAACAAAATGGTGCATGTGGAGTCCAGAACACAGCACTTGAAAAGTAATGACTGCCTAGATCCCCAGATTGTGATATTGGCAGTGTACAAAGCTCTTGATTATGCCTCCCTTCTTTTCCCCTTCCTTCCATTCCTTCTCTATTCTATTCATCTCTTCCTCCCCTCCTTTCTTATTTCTTCATTCCTCTTTCTTTCTCTTTTCCTTTCTTTTTCTCCCATGAATCTCCATGTCCAGAACTATAAATATTTTAAATATGCCCTCAGTCATTCTTCACATTGAAACCAAATCACTTAGAATTATACAAGCATCTTTGCCTATTGCATTTCCAATAGTACTTTATTTGTTCTTTATAAATTATTTATATTTGAGTATTGATCTATAAACCATTCTAACTTTTTTATTGAATTAGTTTTTATATTGAATGTTATTAGGCGCATGGTAGACTAAAGTGTTGATTTAAAATATTTATCTCAGCATTTCTCAACCTAGAATTTCTGACTCCTTTGTGGGGTCAAATGCTCCTTTCACAGGATTACCTAACAACATTAGAAAACACAGATATTTACAGTAAAATTCATAACTAACAAAATTATAGTTATGAAGTAGCAATGAAAATAGTTTTGTGGTTGAGGGTCACCACAACATAAAGAATTATATGAAAGGAATGTAGCCTTAGGAAGGTTGAGACATACTGCTATAACTGATTGATAGCAAAAGTAAAGTGTGATTATTTTCCACCACTACACATGTACACATAGCACAGAGGACACATAGCACCATTTCAAAATGGTGAGAGCAGAGTCTTCTAGTTGCTATTAACTTCCAACCTAAGGACTCTTTAGGAAAATTAAAGTGCTTGAAGCTCTACAGTACATTAGTGACTATTGTAATGGCTTTGCCTTTTTCTCAAAAGTACCTGAATTATTAACATATCAATGACAGAGAGAGAGAGAGAGAGAGAGAGAGAGAGAGAGAGAGAGAGAGAGAGAGAGAGAGAGAGAGAGAGAGAGAGAACTTTCAGGCATCCAAAGGAAAAAAAACAGAAAAGTTCATTTTCTTACATTCCATAACTTGAGTAAAGTTGAGATATCAGGGAATTAAAAGTACAGTTCTAAGAAGAGTTGAGCAGGCTTGATAATCTGACGAAAAACTACTCAGAGTGTCATGGGAAATGATTTGTTTATCTATATACAAAAGAAATCAATTCTTTGTGGTAGATAAAAATCCTATATTAAAACATGGTAGGTTTAAAGAATTAATCACAAAGGTTAATTTCAAAGAAGTATTTTAATTTATTTTAAATTTATTATTTTCATGTGTAATGAAAATATTTATTGTTTAAAATGCCTGATAATTTATTGATTGATCTTAGTATTGGTTTGTCTAAATTATTTCTATCTTTATAAAACAGGGTCTCATATGTACCAGCTTACTCTTGAACTCCTTATAAATCCAAGCATGACTTTGAGGCTCTTGGTCTTCCTTTTCCATCTCCAGAGTACCTGCATTACAGAGGTGTATATGGTGCTGTGGGTCATACCCAGAGAATCACTGATGGCAGGCAAGTACTCCGTATCAAGAGAGTTAGATGCCCACTCCCTGAAATCTACTACTAAGGACAAACTGTGCCTTGTCCCTTACATAGATTTTAATGTCCTGTAAGCATCACAGTTAAAAAGGAAATTTTGTTATTTGCAGAATGACTGTTGCAGCAATTAGCTGTGTCACTAAAGTGAACCAGAAGGAAATGGTGAGCAATATGCATAGCAAGGCATGGGGAGGCACACATGCCAAAGTTACTGCTTAAGGAGCTGCCTCAGTGACCACCGTCCCTGCTGTACAAGACCCCCAAGCAAGGGTTGGTACAACCTTAACTTCTGTGATAGGTTAATAATAGTAATAAATATTTATTTCTGATTTTTAAAACTCTTCATGAAAAATTAAGTATTAAATGTTTTTATTGTGGCCCACCAATAGCTTGTCAATGGTAAATGGATATCATGTATGAAGACTTTTTCCTGTCTTTTTGGTAGCCAACTTAACCATCTTCTATTTTCTGCTTATATTTTATTTGTTTGATTTAAGATTAACAGAAGCATTAGGGAAGAAGTTCCAGTATGTTAGTCATTTGGTTTCACTGACATAGCCATACCACATTTACATGAAAATAGTAAGTACATTTGTGTTTATCTTAGAATGATTCAAATGCATTGTAGGGTTTCTATTCTGTTATTTCCTTATCCATAATATATGCGTAGAAACTGATTTTATATTATGGATAGTGATGAAAAACAGACCTAAAACACAGGGAAATGGTGAATGGTTGTTTTGAAGTATTAGACAACACTTTTTATTTATTTTTTGCATGTTTTGATTTTTTTTGGTACTTCATAAACATGTAAAACTGTATACTCTAAGTGGAAGTCATTAAAATCACCTTATTTTTTTCTCTTAGTACAAATACTTTACTGCTTTATGAACAAGTATTTTAGAAGTATATCTATGTACACATACTATTCATATAACAAATTGTATTTTACAATACATGCATTGTATATATAAGACATTTTGCAAGCTATGCATTCCTGAGAAAAAAGAGCTCAAAAGCTAGAATATTTACCTGAATGATTCATAAAAGAAGTTCAGCAGACAAGGAAGTTAGACTTAAAAAAAAAGAATTGTAATTAGAATTGTGAATTGTAATTTTAATTGTAAAGACATATCATCAAGAGCACTGCTTTAATATTTTCAAATTTGACCCTCCATAAGCTTAGACTTAACAGGTAAGCTGTTTACAAATATCTCTCATATACTATTTTCATGCAGATTTCAAACCACGTAAGTAACAGAATTATACTTCCTATAACAAGTCATCATATGATATTATAGATAAATGTCAACTGTTTTTTTCCATTATATGCTTAATTGGATGTAGTCAAATTATACAGAGGTGGTTGGTCAATATCTTCTAAGTCTTTATGCTTAATTTTACATTTCTACAAAATGCATGTTGATCATCTCCATCTCTTTAGGCTCCCACAGAGGCCCTATCACATCCTTCCAACTTCATAACCTTCTTTTATGATTTTAAATTAGTTATTTATATAGTAATAGCTTTCTGTGAATTATTTGAGTTATCATGACAGCAGACATCGTTTTTATTGAGTTATGGTCACATTTTAAAATGCTGAGATAAAGTGATATCATAACATATTTTTATTCCTCATATATAGAAATTAAGTACTCAAATAGATTTCTGTGTTATGTTTATTTTTGTATTATGCTATATGAATTAATCTAATTTAGATTTAATTCATTCCAGACATTGAAGAAAATTTTAAATCTTTCCAAGACATCCATGTGCATTCTAAATTACATGTTGCCACTTCATCAACTGGTATAGCAGAGTGTTTGGATGGGAATTGTCAGACATGATAAATCAATTATGTTCTTCCATACATACATAGAATACAGTTTTAGGATGCCTTTTAACACTTCATACCAAGAAGCCACTGGAGAGTGAAAAAAAGCTCACACTTAAAAGATGAACTGTATCTTTTCATAAAGCAGGTTAATTTCATCTCTTATAACACAAGTAAGACTATTTTTTTAAAAATATTTTGTAATTTATCTCTTCAATTCTACCTGATTATCAACTGGTTCTTTCAATGAGTTTTCTAATTTTTATTCTAAACATCAATGGAATTAAGTAATATGAGTTTGTATATCAGTACACATGTCTGTTAAAAGTACTATAAACTTGTTTGAAGCATTTTTTTCTAATAATTACAGACTTAAATGATAACAATTTTGGCACGATGGAAGTCTCAGTGGCAAAGACAGTCGCCGTCAAGACTGGCCACCTAGGTTCAAATCTAAGAACTCACATAGTAGAGAGAATGTTGTTCCTGCTAATTGTTCCATGACCTCTACACAAAGACTTAAAGCACCTGCATATGCACAAACACACACATCGCAAAGAACAAAAAGAACACACATACATACATTAATGACTAAATACATATATAAATAAAAACTTATTACGATTGTTTTGGATATCATGCCAAACCAAACGATTGTAACAGAGTTCATCCTCCTGGGACTTTCAGAGAACCCAAATGTTCAGAAAATAGTATTTGTTGTATTTTCTTTTGTCTACATGGCAACAATTGGAGGCAACATAATAATTGCAGTGACAATCCTCTGCACTCCTGCACTGCTTGGATCACCCATGTACTTCTTCTTGGCATTTCTGTCCTTCCTGGATGCATGCATTACTTCAGTCATCACACCAAAGATGATTGTTGACTCTGTCAATGAAAGCAAAACCATTTCCTTTGAAGGCTGTATGACACAAATCTTTGCTGAACATTTCTTTGCTGCAGTGGAAGTGATTGTCTTAATATCCATGGCTTATGATCAATACGTAGCTATTTGCAAGCCCTTACACTACTCTTCCATAATGAACTGGAGGCTCTGTGGCACTCTGGTGGGGATAGCATGGGCAGGGGGATTCTTACATTCTATTATACAAATTATCTTCACTTTACAGCTACCCTTTTGTGGACCCAATGTCATTGATCATTTCATGTGTGACTTGTTCCCATTACTGGAGTTGGCATGCACTAACACTTATGTCTATGGTCTCTTAGTGTTTGCCAACAGTGGGTCTATCTGCATCATAATCTTTTCTATGTTGCTAATCTCTTATGGTGTCATCTTATTCTCTCTAAGAAGTCACAGTTCTGAAGGGCGATGGAAAGCTCTCTCCACTTGTGGATCCCACATTGCTGTTGTGATTTCATTCTTTGTCCCATGTATATTCATATATGCACGATCTACATCTGCATCATCTTTTGAGAAAAAAGTGGCTGTGTTCGATGGCATCATGACTCCATTGCTCAATCCTCTAATTTACACTTTCAGAAATAAAGAAATGAAAAATGCCATTAGGAAAATGTTGAACAGATTTAGAATGGTCTCGGACAAATTTTAAAATTTTACACTCACAAACCTTAAAGTACAGAATAAAGAAGTCCTTATTTACTTCAGCAAGTACTTTGTTCATTACACAGGAAAAGGAGACACCATTTTATAGATAAAGAACGAATATTTTAGGCTGAAAAACTGTCTTTAACTGGAGAATAACAATTGCACTATGATTTGGCAGCTTAGTTGTAATAGTTTGAATGGGATGAGACCTATAAGTGTTTGGGATTTGAAAGTGTGGTCTTCACTTAATATCTGTTTCTGTTTGTAGAGATTTAGTAGAGGTGGACTAGATGGGGGATATCACTGGGATGCTTTTTGAGATTTAAGAAGACTTTTTAATTTTAAGTTAACTCTCTGCTTCATGTTTGTGGTTTAAGATGAGTTTTCTCAGCTATAGCAGCTACCTGCTGCTAGCTACTTCTGTTTCTTCATCATTGACACTCTCTGGTAACATGTTCTCACTCCTCCCTATCTCCCAGCCCTGCCAAAACCTCTTTCCTCTATAAGTTGCTTTGGTCACATTGTTTTATCACAGCAATATAAAGTAACTAATATTGTCAAACAAAAATCTGTATTAGTTAATTTTATACTCTTATAATTCAAATGAAATGTTGCAAGCAAGTTTCCTATTAAATGTGTGCATGTAGCAATATTCTTTTCTAAATTTTGTTGAATTTAAAATGTGACTTGGGGCCCCAGGGAGTGGGGATGTCTGGTGGGGTAGATGGGGGTGAGGATATCCTCTGGGAGATGGGGAGTAGGAGGAGGTGTGAGATGTGGAACAGTCAGGGAGTAGACTAGAAATGGGATATACTCTGGAATATAAAAAAATAATAAAAAAGATTAAAGAATATTTAAAAAGTTGATGGGGAAACTAAAAAAAAATGTGTTCAAATTAGGAAAATCAATATATCAAAATCACGCCAAGTAAAAATTTGCATGAGATCCATATCCAAATACTTTGTACACCGATATATGTACAATATAAACATAAATAAAGTTTAAGAAGAAAATGTAAAGTATAAGGGCACTAATCATGAGAAATATTAAATCCAAGGTATAATGGGTTTGAGGACAGTAACAGAATAATGTTTGTTTCATATGCATTAAGAGCAAAATACACTTTAAATCATCTAAGTAAAATTAAATATATATATTCACTGATAAGTGGATATTAGCCAAAAAGCTCAGAAAACTTATGAAACAACTGAAATACCATATGAAGATTAACAAGAAGGAAGGCCAAAGAGTGGATGCTTCCTGGGTAGGAGAGGGGAGAAGGAGGGAAAAAATAGGGGGCAGGACCAGGTGTGGGAAGAGACAGGAGAGAAGTCAGAGGGCCAGGAGAACAAATAGAAATAAGTAGTGGTATGGGGAGGAGAACTTGGGGAACCACTAGAAAATATCAGACCCCAGGGATGTGAGAAGCTTCCAGGGGCCAATAAAGATGACATAAGCCAGAATACCCAACAGCAGAACACCTCCAGTAGATTGACATGGCCCCCAGTGGAAAGATGGGGTCATCCACCCACCTAAAATTTTTCCCCAGGAATTGTCCCTGTCCAAAGGAAGTTCAGAGACAAAAATGGAGCAGAGACTGAAGGAAAGACTATCTAGAGATGGCCCCACCTTGGGATCAATTCCATCCACAAACACCAAAATCTGACACTATTGCTGATGCCAAGATGTGCTTGCAGAAAGGAGCCTGGTATAGCTGTCCTCTGAGAAGCTCTGCCAGCACCTGACTAAGAAAGATGCAGATACTCACAGCCAACCATTGGTCTGAACCCAGGGATCATATTGGAAGAGCTAGGGGAAGGACTGAAGGAGCTGAAGGGGATTTAACACCATAGAAAGAACAACAATACCAATTAATCAGACACCTTAGAGCTCTCAGTGACCAAACCACTAATCAAAGAATATACATGGGCAGGTCCATTGTTCCTGCTACATATGTAGCAAAGGACTGCTTCATATGGCATCAATGGGAGGGGAGGCCCTTGGTACTGTGGAAGGTTGATGTCCCAGAGAAAGGGGATAATAGAGAGGTAAGATGGGAGTTGGTGGGTAGGTGAGGGAGCAAAGTGGGGGGAGGGGGTTGAGTGGGGAGTTCATGGAGGGAAGACATGGAAGGAGGATAACAGTTGAAGTGTAAACAAATAAAATGATTAATAAATAAATAATAAAATGTATTTTCCTGCTTAATAAAGTACATCACAGTTATTAAAATATTTCTTGCACCTGGGGAAAAAAAAACGTAAAGTATCTCTCCTTGCCCCATACACCATCAACAGCCACTAGGTCCTCAAATAAATATGAGGTCTTAGGAGCCTATCCTCCTATACCCCAATAGAATATTTATTTTCTTGGTTTAATCATGTGCAAGCCTTGTCTAAGTTACCACAGTTACCATGAGTTCATAAATGCAGTATGTATGACATTTCCACAAGAGAGCATTTCACAGCACCCCTATTTTCCGATTTTATAATTTTTGTCTTCAATGGCCTTCTATAAATATCTGGTTGTATTTTTTACTTGAACGCACAAAATTATGAACATTAAAATTACCAAAAATTAAAATGTTTTATGCTTTTGAAAATTGCTGTTAAGTGTGGTTTCTCCAATTTCTAGTCCCTGTGTCAGAGCTGAGAAATACGTCCTTACTTTGTCAGCATCTTAGGCCCATTGGTTCCAGAAAAGTAATATTCAATACGTTGCTAGGCTTCAATAGTAGAAGGCATTATGTATTTCTCTATAGAATAGGTTACAGAATCCACTGGAATCAGAAATTCACAGAAGAAACTCAACCATTATCAAGTTTGTCAAATCATACTTTATATGTTAAGAAATTAAAAATTAACTCAAATTGCAAATGTTAAGGGAAGAAGATAATTACTAAATTAAAATAACACAGAACACCTAGATTCCAGATTCTGTTTATTTCCCTTTATTTTACAATTCTAGGTTCTGATGATCACAATTACTATGGCAAAATATTTTCTGCATTTTTTCATATCTATATTTAAACACACTCATTTTTCAAGACATATTTTCTTAAAGCAGAGATTGAATAGCAAGCATACTTATATCTAAATTTCTTCTTCTTTATTTGTTTTGTTTTTAGACTTATGGAGTATTAGATTTTAAATGGCTTTATTTTTCATTGACAATACTTAGAAGTCAATTTATAGTGAAAGCATGGTCAATCAATTTTCAATCCTCATTGTTAATATATTTTCTATAGAATGGTACTATGGTCTTCAAAAGAATGAATAAAATTTTAAAGAAGCATAGCAAATATTGACTCCTTTCTTCTTTATATATTAACAATCTCAAATATAATTATGTAATTTCCTGTGTGTGTGTGTATGTGTGTGTGTATGTGTGTGTGTGCATGTGTGTATGTACAGTGGTAGAGGAGAGAGTACATATCCTTGAACATGTGTACAGAGTACAAAGGAGTGAAATAAGTATCTATAAATAATCTCTAATATATTATTTCCTTGAGATAAAGTTTATATCAGAATTTTTAGATTCTTATTTTAAATAAAGTCCAGTGTACCCACTGGAAACTGACTGTGTCCATTTCACCTGTACTGGGTTTCAGTTTTGATAACATGTCTGGCTTTTGCATGATGCTAGGAATCTAAAATCAGTTCCTCATGCTTACACAGGAAGTACTCTTACATACTGAACAATCTACCAAGTGTAATAATTTAGTATTTTAAGATGTACCATAATCCAATATCAATTTCTTCCAAATTTTCCTTATGGAATTCTTCATTTCCTTATTCCTGAAAGTGTAAATCATAGGATTTAGCAATGGTGTCAGGATAGTAGCAAATAAAAACATGTTTTTTTCAGAAAAAAAGGCAGATGTAGGTCGTGCATATATTAATATGCATGGAACAAAGAACAAAACCACAACAGTAATATGGGACCCACAAGTAGATAGAGCTTTACGTCTCCCTTCAGAACTGTGGGCTCTCAGAGAGAACAAGATGACAATGTAGGAAATAAGCAACCAGGAAAAAATAATGATGCAGAAAGACCCACTGTTAGCAAACACCAAAATGACAAAAATATGTGTGTCAGTGCAGGCAAGCTGCAGTAATGGAAACAAGTCACACAAGAAATGATCAATCACATTGGGGCCACAAAAGGGCAGACACAAAATGAAGATAATTTGTATGGTAGAATGCAAGAAACCTCCTATCCAGGCCATCCCCACCAGAATTCCACAGAGCCTCCTGTTCATAATGGAAGAGTAGTACAAGGGCTTACAAATGGCCACATAGCGGTCATAGGCCATGGATATCAAGACAATCACCTCTACTCCAGTAAAGAAGTGCACAACAAAGACTTGTGCCATGCAACCTTCAAAAGAAATGGTTCTCTTCTCATAAAGCAAGTCCACAGTTACCTTTGGTGTGATGACAGAGGAAATGCATGCGTCCAGAAAAGACAGGGATGCCAAGAAGAAGTACATGGGGGAGCCCAGAAGTGCACGACTACATACGATGGTTACCACAATTATCATGTTGCCCCCAACTGTTGCAATGTAGATGAACAAAAATACAACAAATACTATTTTCTGAACCTTTGGATTCTGTGAAAGTCCCAGGAGTAAGAACTCAGTGACAAAGGTCTGGTTTTGCATAATTCTCAACAATACAGTCAAACGAAATTCTGTTCATCTATATCTGTAATTGTGGAAAAAAATGATTATACTATAAATAAGATTATACTATTACCTTGCTGGTACATCCTTACATGAAATTCTCTTCATTTATTTTTTACAATTAAAACAGAATATTTGAAATATTTAAGGGCATTGTTGATTATTATATAAATTGAGGTAGAAAAATTATTTTGAATACTTGAAATAGTCACATTTTTAATATTGGGCAGGAATACATCTAATTAGGTTATAGAATAAAAATAATTCATCTTCAAATTGTGAAATTATAATGGATATTTAAAGTAAAATATTGAAAGAGATTTTGAGTCTATACCCTAATTATAAACCAAAGAGCACAACTTATTCTTCTTGTCCTCCTTCTGTATGGAATGAGGATCAGATGTAGAGTATAGAGTGACTGATCTAGCAGTACCTTTTACCAACAGAAGGACAGGTACAATCTGTTTTAGGGTATATTTGGAAATCCTAGATATATTGAAATTGTGTTTCAAAGTATGAATTGGACTAGAATTTCAGAAGAATGAATCTATTCTTCATAAAACAGAAAAGACTATAGCATTACATGTGACATATCTGTTGAAGGAGTTGAAATTTCATATTTAGGATATTATTTTAAATGTGACCAGAACTTTAGAAAAATTATGCTGTTGTCATGACAACTAGTTGAAAGAATACACAAAAAGTCACTACTCACAATTCAATCCCCTAAATCAATAGTGTCAAAAGTTAATGCTCTTTTTTTATTGGTACAAAAGATTCAGTACAGGTTATAAGTTTAAAGAAACAACTGGAGCATAATTGGGATTTTAAAAGACGCTGTAACTCTTCTCAGGATCAACAAGGGCAAGCAAACCATTTTTTTTTCTCAAAAAGAACATATGAGTAGGGGTAGCCTTGCAACAGGGTCCCTTTTTTATTAAAATATCAGGTTATATATAATGTCAATATGTGAATGTCACATCTTCCTTAAAGCAATTGAGTAAATGGTGGAGAATCAGAAGATAATGAAGTCATCACCAACATGCAATTGTAGAAAGCTACATAACTGAAGAAAAGAAATAATTAACTGGTTGTAATTTATAGCCTTGAGACTTATTTATTAGACATTTATACAATCCTATCTCATTTGAATAATTATAAATCGATAAAATATATGGCTTAAAATTACACAAATTAATTGCAAACTTACCTGGTAGTATTTAAGCATGACCAAAAAGGCCAAATTTAAAAATGTCAAAAAGTTCATCATGGTAACATTTCATTACAAGGTGGATACAATTAAATCATTTGAAAACAGCTGCATTACAAACAGAAGAAGCTTCCATTAATTATTTAGATAAATATTACAGCTCTTGGATTGTTACATGCGTCTTCTGTATACGCAATCAAAATATATCAACAAAATATAATTTTGTATATGAATATATGCATGTATCGGTATATAAATGAACATTTATAGCAATTGTTAAAATCGGTGAGTAAAAGAATTAAGTATATGTACAAAGAACTAAGTACATGGCAGGTTTATTGTTTGCAAAGTAAAATAAACAGACAGAATTCAACATATAAAATTCTATCACAAGGATGTGCACAAGTTTATTGTAAAACAGCATTTATCTTGATAATCTTAGATCACTTCTTTCATCAGCATCTGAACTCTTTATCAACTCCCAAATGAAAGCCAACTATAACAAATAGCATCCTAAACAAAACGAACCATGTATGGTTACTAAACAATCATCATTTACAATATACAAAGAAGACCACTATAAAATTATATAGAATTATATAATATAATTCACCAGTTGTTATTAAAATCTAAAACAGGGTAGATGAAGAACTTCCATGAATAAGGAGGTAGCAACAACCATACATGAAATATCAAAATGAAACTAAGCATTTCTCACAGGAGGATAGTTTGATAGGACTCTCTAAGATAGAGTCTTGGGTGATGGCACTGAAAGGAATGCAGGGAGAGGAAACTTATCAGGATGTACTGTACATGAGAATAAAATATTAAAACATTACATGGTTTCAATGTATAATAATTTTTAATGTTCTTAGTATATGAGAGTAATAGACAGATATCAAGTTTCCAATATAAAATGATAATCAGTGGTATAGTATGAAGCCCTTCATATACATTCACAGGTACTCATAAATCAGATAGTTTTGTTGTGCAAAGACAACCAAACTGAACAGGATGCTCCAATGAAAACAGACCTTACGCTAATTTTTAAAATTAAGTAAATCTTAGCTTCATTTTCTAGTTCTACTTAGCATGGCTATTAACACCAAACAAAATGTCTGTATTATTTTCCCAATGAAGCTATTTCCAAACTTACAGGATAAACCTATTGTAAAAAGAGTACAGTTCATGATGACATAGTTGTGGTTTTTAGATTAGATATTAATTGATATAACACAAACTGTGGTAAAAACAGAATCACAATTGTTTTTGCACCACGTGGATGAAACTTAAAAAGTCCGCAGCTAGTCATAATGCAGAAAATAGCTCACTGCAGGTGTTCAATTTAGCCTGATACATCTACAACATAATGAGTTGTAATATAATATAATACAACTCATAGACCCAGGACTCAGTGACCCCTGCAATAGAGTGGGGGAGAAATTTTGTAAGAGCCAGAGGTCCAGCACAACTACTAGAAACTATTACCTTCTGAATGGTCGAAATCTGAGCTAAATTGGATAAAATTAACACATCTATAGTTAATTAATAATCGTTATTAATGCATGCATAGTAAAGCAGTAGGCAGTATTAAGAAACCCCACACCTTTCTATAATGTCTTAAGTCCATGAATTTGAATGTAGAGCAAATTAAGTCTGGGTCTAGTGTGAGGATTGAGAACAAGAGATAGAGACAACTAGGATATATTGTATACATGCATGAAATTCTCAAAGAATAACTAGTATATACTTAATGAAAGTTAGCAAAACAGTTTTATGCATAATAGGATCAGAAGCAAAATGTTATACATGAAACATTTGGTCCATTTAATACAAGATGTAAGGTCACTATTTTGACGAGGGATTGGCAACATCTGTTATAATCCAGCCTGGACTGAAACTCGTCATGTAACCTACAATGACTGTGAACTCCATTCTTCCCCTCTTCACCTCCAAGTGCTGAGATTCCAAACTTATGCTACCACAACTAGCCAGATCCACATTTTTATAAACATATCACACAAACTCTAAATAAAAAGAATATAAGAATATCAATGTCAGTGTATTTTAAACAGTATCTGCATATACAAACAGATAAAATTCTGAATCATTAAAAAGATTTTTCTTTAAGATGTATCTTTAAATAACAATTAAAAACTGCACCAAATTAATAATTAACTTGATTCAATAATTTAATACATTTATAAACTTATTTTTTCTTTGTTTTTCAAATTCTTCAGTCAATGGCTAAAAAACATAAACAATTATAGAAATAAAAGCCTATAACTCCAATTACAAATTTTGAATTAATTTAAATAAATTTCAAAATTAAAGTGTAATTGTGAAAATAAAAGCACATTAAGTAAGTTTACTTAGAATATGTCAAAAATATTGAAAACTAGCTTGAATATTTTTTATTAGAGGTTAAGAGCACTTTTTTTCTCTTGTAGAAGACCTCGGTTTCTCTCCTCCCACCTTTATATTGTCTCACGATGATCTTTAACTCCAGTTCCTAGGGTCCTCGCATGACCATCTTAAATACCAGACACACACTTGGTACACACATGTGTGCCCACTCACTCACAAATAAAATAAAAATAAGCCAATCCTTAAAGGTACTAGAAACATAGAAATATCTAAAAGATTGACAATGAGGATAATTATGTAAGATTATTGTAAATTATTTTCATATGATACTGAAATAAAACCCTGGTAATATGAGACCATCAAAGAAAGTATTTTAATACTATCTTAATTAAAAATAAAATTAAGTGTTCATTTACAGATATTTTAAACATACCTTATAATTTAGAAAGAAAAACAATAGGATCTTTGGGTTGTATTTCGGCTAAAAGAGTCCACCTCCAGTAAATCGGCACGGCCCCCAGTAGAGGGACAGGACCACACATGCATCTCAACATTTTTAACCGAGAAATATTCCTATCCAAAGGAATAGCAGGAACAAAAAAAAAAAAAAATGGAACAGAGACTGAGGAAAAGGCCAGACATTGCTCCACCTAGGGATCCATCCAATCTGCAGACACCAAACCTCAACACTATTGCTGATGCCAAGAAGCACTTGCTGACAGGGACCTGATATGGCTGTTCCTTGACAGGTTATACCAGCACCTGTCTAATACAGATGAAGATACTTATAGCCAACCATCAGACTGAATTCAGGGACCCCAATGGAAGAGCTAGGGGAAGGACTAAAGGAACTGATAGGAACTGCAACCCCGTGTGAAGAGCAATATCAACTAACCAGTCCACATGGGGCTCACAGAGACTGAAACATCTACCAAAGTGTATACATGGAGGGAGCCAGGACTCCAGATACATATGTATCAGATGATGGCCTTATCTGACATTAATAGGAGGGGAAGGAGGTTTGATTTCCCCAGCATAGGGAGATGCTAGAGGGGTGAGGTGGGATTAAGTGGATGGGTAGAGGAACACCCTCAGAGAGGCAAGGGAGAGGGAGGAGAGGGAGGATAGAATAGGAGTTTGGTGGAAGGGTAACTGGGAAGGAAGAAATCTAATAATAAAGGGAGAAAACTAATAAAATGATTAATCAAATAAATAAATAAAATCTACAAAATGAAAAATAGGCTCTTATAATAAATATGATGTACTTGAGGTCAAAATACTCAAAATTGGACATCCAGATTAAAATTCATGATATCACATTTTCTTTAAAGATCTTTGGGAAATGATGAACTTTCCAGATGTTATACAGTTTTCAGAGGTTATAGAGTTGGTGAACTGAAATAACACAGCCTTTTACATCAACACTTAAGCTCTGTCAATCTTTCCATAAAAACCTTTACTATAGACCCTAACCATTTTTTAACTCCATGCAATCATCAGTTTCAAATCCATATACTCCTCTAGGGATTATTTCATTTTCCTTTAATTTTTCCTAAAACGGTGCATGGTCTTTTCTCTAATAGTCATTCTATTGGATAATCTAAGGCTGTTCCTGTTCCTAGTCTTACTCTGGGGTCTCTCACAGCAGAAACCTTGGTCACTGATCTCCTCCCTGAGCAGTGGCCTTGGGACATATGTCTTAGAGTTCTCTACAAGCCACTTTAAAATTTACTCAGCATTATGAGGCAGAATCCTACTGCTGAGGTGAAATTTAATAAACATGGTTGAATCGGATTTAACTCTGTGACTTGAGTCATGATTTTCTTTTCTTTGCAAGTAACATAGATTACTTTCTATTTTTGGAAATAGAGCATTTTATATTTACTGTCTGTAACTCTCTATGCACATCTGCACTTCATTTTATCATGTGCCTAAATCAATGTTCTTCACACGCTCATTGGGGATACTACCTATCAGTTCTAGCCTCATAAAGGTGTATAAACAAGTAGATTGCACAGATATGTGGAAAAACTTTTATTGGAAAGTACAAAAATGAACTCATGTTACATTTCTGAGTTACATGGTTTCAATTTGAAAAAAACACTGAAAGGTATTAAAGTTGATTAAATTGAAGAAATATGTTCAAATTGAATTAAGGGAAGGAACTGCTTTGGAATGAAGAAAAGAAAAAGAAAGGAAAGGGAAAGGGAAGAAAACAGGAAGGAAAACGGAAGGAAACAGGAAGGGAAAGGGAAAGGGAAAGGGAAAGGGAAAGGGAAAGGGAAAGGGAAAGGGAAAGGGAAAGGGAAAGGGAAGGCATTTGTAATTTAAGATCTCTGTTGAGCACTCTGGCACTTGTACCATTATTATATGTGACTTGCTGCTTTCTAGGCTTAGCATGAATCATTTTATCTATATCTGTTTCCATTGATTTTAATCATATAACTCTGCTGAGGTAAGGAATTTTAGCAAAAGAGTTTACACAACTCTCTTTAGGTGGGAGAAGGTGGGTGGGTTCCCTCATAGAGGCAGGAGAGAGGGGGATGAGATGGGGGTTTGCAGAGGAAAAACCAGGAAGGGGGACAACATTTGAAATGCAAACAAATAAAATAACCAATAAAAAGCAAAAAAAAAAAAAAAAAAAGGAATACATTTACAGAGCAGATGAATTAGAGTTTCCAGATCACAACATCCAAATGTTATCACTTTATCACAATTTAAAATCATCTGTGAGGGTGAAAATTATACCTTTTGTGATTTTCCATGGATCAGTTGTGTGAAAAATCTGATGAGAGCCATCTTCTAATTTCTATTGCAGAGTGCACATTCAGTGGTGACAAAAAATACTCTGCTGGCAGAGAATTAAGGACAAGGCTAGCAATGGGTATGGGTAATATTATCTCTGCTTCACAAGGAGTTTATTCATCATGATCTCCAAGTAATAGAAAAAATGAATGCATCAAAGTTCCTCCTTCACTGCAATAGGAATTTAAAGATATTTCTCTGAGACATCACAAATCTATGAAATTGATTATGAATACCCTGGGGTTTTGAAAATTTTCTGCCCTCATGAGATTCCAAGACATAGTTCTGTCCACCTTTTCACTCCCTTCACTGGTTAATAATACTTATTAAGCACCTCGAAAGTTAGGCTGTACTTTTAATTTTTTCTGTGAATTCTATTTAATAATGTTCTTACCATGGTTCAGGAACAAACCCTATTTAATAACATGGAATATGGTATTTATGTTCTGGTTTTAAGCAAATTTCCTTCTGTCACAGGCATTTTTTAATAAATCTGTAAATTAAACATATATTATTTTGGGAAAACCTAGAAAGGTCATGGTGAATAAACTCCTTGTGAAGCAGATAATATTACCCATACCCATTGCTAGCCTTCTCCTTAATTCTCTACCAGCAGAGTATTTTTGGTCACCACTGAATGTGCACTCTGCAATAGAGATTAGAAGATGGCTCTCACTAAAGAACATTTTCTGTCTAAATATATAAAGAAGTATATATTAATAGTAACATTATATATTTCCTATAAGAATGCTTTGTTTTTATGTATGTTTAGACAATTCATATATGTATTCATAAAATTATTATACTATTGACCACTAATACCTCTCTCTCTCTTATACCCCTCCCATTAGTGCTGACCCTTTTCCTCTTCCAACTATAAAGAACCACACCCATGCCTTTAAAAAGACAGTTTTTAATTGGAGTTACTGGAATGATGATGGATATGGAGTTAATTACCGGAGCAAGGGAAACTTACTGGTTAAAAAAAATGACACCCTTTCACCAGCAACAACTACCTGTCTATACCATCCCAGCAACAGGTGGAACCTCACAAGTGCCTCTATTATCCAAGATGGAGTGCTGAATCACCCAGACTTGTACAGATATACACAGGCAATGCCTTCATTATGTCAATAGTTCACTCATATTCAGAAGAAAACATATCATAGCACTCCTGCCTACCCTTCAAGTCCTATAATTGTTTCTGACTATGGTATTCACAGGTCTTGGAGGTGGTGATATAAATCTGCTCCATTTAGGAGTAAGCATCAAACAATTATCTCCTCAATCCTTTCAAGAGTTGTATGTCTCTTCACCAACACCTCCTTGCTGCAAAAAGAAGCTTCTCTATGCAAGATTCAGAGATGTAGTAGTTCATGTGTATAAATAGAAATATTCAGGTGGCAGATTGATGCCTTGTCTATTTAGCAAAACAGTCACAGCATACTCCCACCAAGGCCTGTGACTTCACGCACCATAGGCTTTCAGAATGTTTACATCACGAATATGTATTCCCTCTTATGCAACATGCAATCTAAAGATGGTTTGTAGCCAGGCGTGGTGGCACATGCTTTTAATCCCAGTACTCTGGAGGCAGAGGCAGGTGGATTTCTGAATTCGAGGGCAGCCTGGTCTACAAAGTGAGTTCCAGGACAGCCAGGGCTATACAGAAAAACCCTTTCTCGAAAAAAAACAACAAAAAAAAGATGGTTTGTTGCAAATCTGAATTCTAAGCAACAGCTTTGAGGATTTTTTTTTCCAATAGCCTGCAGGGCATTATGAGATATAAACAGTAGTCATTAGATAATAATGTTCAGAAGGAACCCATAATGTGAGTTCTCATAAAATAAAAAAAAGAAGTTATATATTTTGCAGATATAAGGCACCAAATTAACATTACCATTATAAAATGGAAGGATGTTGTGAGAGGCAGGAATAAGAAGAATGAAGCAAGGCCCAAACTGAACAAGGCAAATAGTGATATGGTTTGCTTCTTTTATCGTAATTGTAGCCATTATGTACTTAGCCTCCATTTTGCTCATAAAGTGAAATGAAGTTCAGATACTTCCCAGAATTAATCATTGTAGCTGGCACTAAACCAAAATTGCTAGTATGCCAAAATGCTATGGTGGTATTACTCGGGCTCTGCTTTTTTGATACTCTAGAAATTCACTATCCACAACTCCATTTACTTAAGACCAATCAGCTTGAAAGTCAGCTGATAACACATCGTATAGTTAGCCAAAATGTAATACTGCTTCCCTTTTTTCCTTTTGAATTTTGACCCAAGATTTTCCCATAAAAAGCCTGTCTTAAGAACAGAGGAACTCAACAGTTTGGCTCCAAGGTCCTCTCTGTGGTCCTGATCGGCTTGTATTAAGCTGATCAGCTGATCAATAAACTTTCATCATACCTGAGATTGGTGATCAGTACATGGCCATTCCCAAACACCAACAATAGCAAACATGCAGCTTCCTGTTTTCTGGCATGTGATGACTCATCAGAGATCTGAAACAGTAATAGTGTCCCTGACCATCCATCTCTACTGCCAACAGAACAAGGAGACTCTCTTCACCAAGCTACACCCCCTGCATGTTAATTTCATCAGTGTGTATCACATGTTGTTGCCATGTTCCAGCACCCTGGGGTGTCCACTAAAACTTAGGCTTCACTTTCACAGATTCAAGCAAATAGCCCTACAGAAACTTTTTCTGTGGCCCTGTTCCTTGTATATATTGTGTGGCCTCAGCTTCTCTCAAAAACCATGAAACAGGAGCTAGAGAGATGACTCAGCTGATAAGAGCACTGACTGCTCTTCCAGAGGTTCTGAATTCAATTCTCAGCAGCCACATGGTGGCTCACAACCATCTGCAATGGGATCTGATGCCCTTTCTGGTATGTCTAAAGAGAGCAATAGTGTAATCATATATAGAAAATAAATAAATAAACCTTAACCAAAACCTGGAACAATACTACATAAATCCTGATGTCTTATAACTTTCATGCTTAGAAAACGATTATGTACACAATGTTGCCTAGGTTTCCTGAAACTTGAGATGAGGCTTGCCACCTTAAGGACTACAGCTATGTCAATTTCTGTGAGATCTTGCACTTAGGGCAGATATTTTATGATTCCAGTTCAGACCTAGACATTTTTCTTTAACCATTTCACTGTCTTTTGGTAACTTGATGCAAATTTTAAGCTTCCAGAGCTCTTTCCTCTAAAATCTCTATTATCTTTTGTATCTTTTCAACCCAATTATATTTTTTAATGTAGACATAGATAAATTATATAAAATATCCATAGTGCTGGAGCAATGGTTCAATGATAAACAGCACTTACTGCATTTGCAGAAGACCAGGGTCTACTTTCAGCATCTACTTTGTGGCTCACAAGTGTATTAGTCAGGGGACTCTAGACAAATCATACACACACACACACAAACACAAGATATACACACACAGACACACAAAGACATATTTTTTTAGACTAGCTTAGAGTTTGGGTTCAAGTGAGTCCAACAATGGATGTCAACTGAAAGAAAGTCCAAGCAGCCAGTAGTTAGTTCTTCAGTCCAAGTGGCAGAATGTCTCAACTGGTCTTCAGTATAAGTTGGTGTCCCACCCCCTAAAAATGTAGATTCTAATGCCAGTGAAGAAACTAACTTATCAGAAAGAGCAAAGTTAAGCAGGTAAAGAACAAGCATTTCCTACTTTCATTTCAGGTCTTCTATAGAAGCTTCTATCAGAAAGTGTGGCCCAAACTAAAGTCAGACCTTCCTATCTCAGAACATCTGGATCAATGGTGGACTCTCTCTCTCTCTCTCTCTCTCTCTCTCTCTCTCTCTCTCTCTCTCTCTCTCTCTCTCTCCCTCTCTCTCTCTCCAGGGTTTCTCTGTGTAGCCCTGGCTGTCCTGAAACTCACTTTGTAGACCAGGCTGGCCTCGAACTCAGAAATCTGCCTGCCCCTGCCTCCCGAGTGCTGGGATTAAAGGCATGACCTGGGTCATCTCTCTTAAAATGATTAAATTAAGAAATTTCAACACACATTTATTTCATCAACAAATTTTAATAGACATTCTAATAGATAAATTTCTTTCAAAATCCATAGATTTATGAGATTATAGTTCACTTGTCTTTACTTTTTTATTATCTTTAAAAAAAATTCACTCCAAAATCAATTAGACTCTAAAATCTATAAAATTCACAAGTTTTGCAAGAGGATATAATGCTTTAAATTTTTACTCCTAATTCTGTTGTGGAGTTTTCAGTTTTAATGTTGTATAATTACATAAAATATATTCAATACTGAAAATATAAAATTTAATGTGAAGCTTCACAGTATCTTTCCAAAAGCCAAGTCAAATTGTATATATGTTCGTTGAAATGGACTTTAACTTAATTCATAGTGTGTAAGTGTAATCTCACAAACAGATTTCTCACATAGAGTGTTAATGCATTATCTATAGAATAGTTTCATGTACTTCTCTATAAAGTGTAATCATGGAGGTCTTTACAAAGTCAATATTGTTTTACTTTGTTGTTTAAATTATGTTGTGTACATTAAGTATACACTAGCATTAATTATTTGATGTGTGTGTGTTAATGTATGTGAACATGAAGAAAATTCTGTAATTCATGCACATGCCAGAATGTGAGGAGACATTGAATATCCTTGTCTATCTTTCTCTACTTCATTTCCTTGAGAATAGATCTGTGACTGACTGAGTCTTGATCAAGCTGTGCAATTCAGCGATTAGTTGTCCAATTCAAACCTGGGCCTGACTGGTTCTGGTTCACCTACAGTGGGTAAAAAATGATCTACCACAATTGGCTTTGGACATAAGTGGTAAGTATCCAAATCATCCTCCTTCTTAAACAGCAAGTACATCCATCCACTGAGCCATTCAGTTTTAATATTTATCATGAACCATTATAAGTCTCTTCCTCATTTTCCTGATGGCATTTATCATTTCCTTATTCCTGAAAGTGTAAACCATAGGATTGAGCAGTGGTGTCAAGACATCTATAAACACAAAAACATTTTTCTCAAAGGAAAATGCAGATGTGGGCCGTGCATATATTAATATACAGGGAACAAAGAAAAAAACTACAACAGTAATGTGGGATCCACAGGTAGAAAGAGCCTTGCGACGCCCTTCTGAGCTGTGGGCTCTCAGAGAGAACAATATAACACCATAGGAAACTAGCAAAAAGGAGAATATAATGATGCAGAAAGACCCACTGTTGGCAAACACCAAAATGATAAAAATATGTATATCAGTGCAAGCAAGCTTCAGCAATGGAAACAAGTCACATATGAAATGATCAATAACATTGGGTCCACAGAAGGGCAATTTTAAAGTAAAAGCAATTTGTATTATAGAATGCAAGAATCCTCCAGCCCAGGCTACCCCGACCAGAATGCCACAGAGCCTCCGATTCATGATGAAAGAGTAGTGCAAGGGCTTGCAAATGGCCACATAGCGGTCATAGGCCATGACTGCAAGAACAATGACTTCTACAGCACTGAGAAAGTGCACAGCAAAGACCTGTGTTATACAACATTCAAAAGAGATCATCTTTCTCTCATAAATCATGTCCACGATCATCTTAGGTGTGACAACAGAGGAGACACAAGCATCCAGGAATGACAGGAATGCCAAGAAGAAGTACATGGGGGAGCCATGTAGCGCAGGACTGTAGACAATGGTCACCACAATTATCATGTTGCCCACAAGAGTTGCAAGATAGACCAATAAAAATATAACAAATGATATTTTCTCAATTTGTGGGTTTTGTGAAAGTCCCAGGAGTATGAACTCATTGACATAGCTCTGGTTATGCATGATTTTCCAAAGGACTCTGAAAGAGTAGGGTATTTATGAAATTCTGAAATCATAAGAAAAACATGTATCATACAAATCTAGAATAACAGCATTAACAATATGGTGCATCTTTATACAAAAATATCATAATTGATTTTATTACTATTCCAATGTTTTGAAAAATATAGTTAGATATCACATAGAATTGAGGTAGAAATTATTGTATAATTTACAATACCCACAATTTTTAACATTTGAGATAAAACCATCTATTTGTGTTAGGAAAAGAATCACATTTGACATTTCAGCTCTCATCATTCTTTACATGTTTTCTGTAGTAAAATATTAGAAGACATTAGAAACCATACCTGAATAATAAACCAAAGGTTACACTTTATTAAACATGTCTACCATCTTCATGGAACTAAGCAGGGCTGAGTTGTCTACAGTAATGGACTGAAGCTTCATCTACTAAAATAAGAAGAGATAAAATAGACTTTGAAAACCTTGACATTTTAAATTTTCTTTCAAAGCCTGATGTACATTAGGATTCAAATTCAAATTTGTTCTTCATAATATAGAAAGTTCAATACAACAATATCTACCATTAACATGATGTTAATGAAGACAAGTGCTGAAAAATCACTTCAATTCATCAACTTAAATTGTGATCAGAGCTCTGTAAAAATGATGCTGTTGTCAGGATGACTAAATGGAGTGAGAAAATGCAACCATATAGGATTCAGCTTCCTCCTCAACAATATGTGGGAAGTGGAAAACTGTCAACTAAAATTTTCAGTTTAAAGAATCAAGCCAGTTAAACTTGATTTCAAAATCCTCTAGCTCCACCATCCATGACCTTGCCTGAGCATCAACAAAACAGAGTGAGATTTTTATAAAATGAGAATATCAGATTAGAGGTTGCCTTTGTGCAGGCTCCATCTGTCTAGAAGGGATCTACATCTTATTCCATTGTTCATGTGTGAATCTGGTATTTCCATAAAAGTGACAATGTAAAAAAAGAGTGGAGAATCAAGACATGATGAACCAATCCTCTATATGAAAATTGGTAAAAACACCTAGCTGAAGAAGAAAAACTACTCACTGAATATCATTAAGATTTCTGAGATTTAATTATTTGCCCAATATTTGTACAATAAGATATTGATTATAAAAATTACTTTACAAAAATATGGTTTAAAAATTTAAAATATAGGCATGTTCCTAACCAGATTACTTGTGCATCTCCAAGGACCATCGAGACGATTACATTTGACAATGTTAAAATACTACTTATGTTATTGCCCTTGCACTCACTTTTAAACCAAGCTACTTCATGTGGATCATCTAGTCAAATATTACAGCTCTGGAAATACATTTCCTCAGAAAATCATACTTTAAAATGTAATTCTATCTTCTGGGTATATATGAAATATTTTATTAAATGTATTTTTGGTGAGAATATCTGTATTAATGAATCATACACACACACACACATATATATATATTTATATATTTAATGGCTTTTACATAGAACATATACAATTTCAGGTGAAGATGGCAGAGAAAGAGGATGAAGGGGAGGGAGGAGGAGGAGATACATACCTTTCAACAACCACTTCCAGGATGTTCCTAGGGCAGTTCTTCAATAGTATCTATAACATAATCACTATTTACAATGACAAACTACAGCAAAAAATTAATCAAACACACAAAACAACAACCCCCTACATAATGACCACTGGGCCACTAGATCTGGCATAATCATTTAAAATAGATTAAGTGCTCACCACATAATTCAGCAGTTATTCTGTGCTAAGTCAGGATGGACAAAAAGCTGCAATGAGTAAGGAGTTCATAGGGCACGGTGTTCATGCATGGCGTATTTTAATGAAAACCAACTTTTCTCACAATGAAAAAATATGGGAATAAAAGCAAAACTGCTTCAAATTCTTGAGAATTATTTCTGAGATATAGACCTTTACATTTCCTATAGAATAATTGTGGAACTAGATGTTCCTAAAATTTGAAAAGTCTGGGGACATTCAAAGTTTCTTTCTTCAAATCTCATCAAAATAATAATGGAAGAAGAAGTTTTGGAGGAGATATTGAGTGTTAAGGAAAAGGGGACCTCAGGCAATGATTCAAAGCAGAAAAAAAGATTGTATATTAAATTCTTGCTTTTACCATAGGCAAAGCTGTTAGTGTTTCTCTGTATATATTTTCATAACACAACATACTTGTTTTTATGGGTTGTAGTGAAACATGATAATTTCAATGCATAGCATGGTCTAACATTCTTAACCAATGGTGAAATGGGGAAGCTTTGTCCTCACTCACAGAAATTCAGGGTATTTTTTGTTGTTGTTGTTGTTTTGTATTTGAGGGGAAACAAAAGTATACTTTTATTTAATAGCAGACAACATAAATTTTGCAACAAGATAAATTTTGCAACAAAGGATTTTTTTCTCCAATCAAGATGGAAGAGTCATTCCTTAAGAATATAATGATCATAAATATTCCCGCATCTTATCTCAGCATTTCATAAAGCAAAAGTGAAGAGAGAGAGATCTCATGGTACAAGAAACATTGCAGAATTGCCATCTTCTACTACAACAATGACAAACAACAACAACAACAAAATCAAGCAACCAATGTGAGTGAAAGCTTCTAATGGAATAAAAGCCTAATGTTAACTTAAAATTAAGTAAATATTAGCTGAATTTTTTATGTTTACTTAAGATTCTCCTGATTAAACTGACCACAAAAATCTCTTATTAGTTAACCTAATATATTTTGGGTTATTTCACAATCACACCAAATAAACTCTTATTAAAGAACGGGGGCAATGTCAAGTAAAACTCATTAAGTGATATCTCAAAATCTTCTGTTCTGTCTTTTTATATTTTGACAACATAAATTTAAAATGTATTTGAAAACTGAAAGAGCCCAGGTTAGTTGAAACAATTTTTCTAAGAAGCAAGACATTGGGAATTCAGTTCCAGAGTTAATTTAAAGCAGGGATAATTCAGATATCCAAATGGAGGTAAGTTTTTAAGCTGTGTAGAGCTAGAAAAAGACATATAGAGTCAAAAGCTCTTTCTTTTTCAAAGGAGAATGAGAAAGACATGAAAACCAGTTGAAGCAGGTTGTCTTTCACATTCTGTTTATGAGTCCAACCATTGATCCTAAAGTTGACATCAGTTTATTGTCAATAGTTTTGCAAAATTAAAATTCTTTACCTTATTACCCTATAATACTACTTCTAATATATTTACTACTTAAAGGAAAAATGGCTACATGTTTACATCAAAACTTAGAATAAATGTATTCATTCATACGTGCAAAGAGGAAAAACTGCTGTTGCTTCAACCATAATTTTCTTCCCATTGTTATACTTCTTAGAGAATGATGTCACTCATTTCTTAGTATTTCCAGGTTTCCATTGATTCCATAAAAGTGCCTCCCTCTTTCCCAAGTCATCACCACACACAATGGGCTGCTCCCCACATTTCCCCACCAAACATCTATTTTTATGTCATCTATTTTAGGTATTTCTTGTTATGCCAGATATTCGGGGAAATAGATATTTTTACCTTTTAAATTTTCACTGAGGTATTTTATTTGTTTCTTTGCTATTTGTGTGACTCTAAAATGAGAGCAAATAGATGGTTAAGCACAAATTCAAACTCAGCTATGGGAGGATCTAGGAGGAATAGGATGGAGCTGTGCCTGAACACAATACATTGCATACATGAAAGTTTCAAATAATGATTAAAATATATTTACAAAGTAGTTAACAAAATTGCTTTATTTGTAAATAGTCATCTATTGAACAAACTCTCAATTCTCAGGTTTTATGGCCAAGTTGGACACACCATTAACTTAGCTTGGAGTGACTTGGGTCCTGAGCCTCCAGCTCCCCCTGGGGTCATAGTGTTACAATCTTGTGCCACCACACCTAGCCAAATTCACTGTTTTTAAGTCATATTCTATAAACTAAAACTCAAAAATGACTTGTCATTATTGATGCCACCATTATTTTAAGCAGTGCTTACCTAGTCACACTGTGATGAAACATTGACTCAATCAAAAGGAAATACTTTTCTTATAATCACATTATGAAGCATTCTGATTATAATAAAGGAAACAGTAAATATTATATACTTCAATGATAACAAGTACCTTGTTACTATCAAATTACTTAAAATTAAACATCAACTAAATCCCACAATATTTATATTTTAATTGTAAATAATAAATCAATACCATAACTTAGACTCGATTCCCGAAAATATGAAGGTGTGACCTTTGAGTCTAACCATATGTCAATTCTATAAAAGCTCTAAAGGTATATGTCTCCTATTCTCTTTATTTTAATTAGATATTTTCTTTTTTCTCTGTCTCTCTAACATATAGTAACCATTACCCTTGGCCAAGATTCTCTACTTGTTTCCAGCTTGTTCTTCCACACCTAAGAGGCAGCAGGAGAGCAGTTCTGGCAGTGAGGGTGGAGAATGTCACCTCTGCTTTTAAAGTGCTGTATTTATATGATTATTACAGCAAAACATAATGAAGAATCCAAAATTCCTCCTTCACTGTAACCAGACATCATGAATGTAGGAGTGATTCTCTTACCCACTTGGGTTTTTAAAAAAATGTCTGCCCTCATGAGATTCTAAGACAAACTTTTCTACATGTTTATACATATAACAATACTCATAATGCTTTTTGGCCATCCAAACTTAAGTTATGAGATTTTTTTTTAAAGTTACATTGACGTTATGTTTACTAGTATTCTTGTGTACTGTCTCTTTCAGATAACAAACACAATTCTACAATGGATGGAGTTCAATGTCTCTGTGCAGAATTTGAGAAAATTTCTTTCTGTCACCAGTAAGTTTTAAAATCAATGTCAGGAAAATATTCATCATTTTGGGAAATATCAAATATTTTTCTGTAAAAAAATTATATATAAAAATAACATGAATAGAAATATTTTTAGTTCCTGTAAGAATTTTTGCTTTTTAAATAACTTTGACTACTACACATATGTACACACTTTGTTACGATCATATTGACTATATAAGTGTATCTTCTTGTACTGTAGATGTTCTTTTCAAGTACTTCTTCCTATATTTATATCTTTTTATTGACCAATGAGTTTAATTATGTTTGCTCATATGAACATAGATAAAAATTTATGACTGAATCATTGAAAAACTTACTTGTAACTACACTCCTGTAGATAGCTTTACCAACTACCATTAAATTCAAGATTGGTAGAAACTCCTGAGTGTTTCCATTATTCATAACAGAATATTGAAGAATAAATTTTATGCCAGTATAATGCAGGTATGAACAACCTGATGCTGCTTGTTCATGATTAAAATGGCCATATCACATAAAGCAGACACTGGCTCATAGCCCATCTACCAAATCCCTAGAACTTGTTTTCTATATTATTCTCTATTTTGAACTATTTCTCGGTCTATGAAATGTTCATATAGGTGTCCGATTTAGGTAGGAGCATTGACTATTTACTTATTCCAAGCAGTTAATTAAAAATCTCTTCATTAATGCCCACACACTGCAAAAAGAACCTTGTCTAACAAATCCTAAAAATAGTTGAGAAATATAAATATGAATATGAGTATTTTAATCTGATGTTGATCTCAACATTTTTGAATCATTTTATTCCCTTTTCTGTTATTTTTGTTGAAGTGTAAGCTTGATTTTATACTATGTGATAATTTTTTACATGCATATGTGTTGGATAAAATATGTGCCCTTTAATTTTTACTTTATCCTCCACCACCTGCATCTTTCTTCTACATTCCTGTGATTTTTTTATCAACCCAGTGAGGACATTTAGTGTTATAGATGTGTACATGTGTATGACCAACATCTGGGGACATACTTAGCCTTTGAAAGGTCACATTCCTAAAGAAAGATGACTCCCTTGCACACTATTGCATTCAATGTCAATAGAACCCCAGTTAAAGATGGAAACTCATGATGATTTCCTTTAGCATGCTTGGAGACTGACTGGTTTATTTTTTGCAGATGTTATACACATAATCATAGCCTTGACTTTATGTTTATAGTATATGTATAGCAGCTCTGTTATGTCTTAGACATAATCTCACGACAAATATTCAGTATAGGGTAACTCTACTTAAATACTTTTATAAATCTCTTTTATGTATCAAAAGAAAAAAAAAAAAAAGATGGCCTAATCGGCCATCACTGGAAAGAGAGGCCCATTGGACATGTAAACTTTATATGCCCCAGTACAGGGGAAGGCCAGGACAAAAAAAAATGAGAATGGGTGGGTAGGAAAGTGGGGGGAAGGCATGGGGGACTTTTGGCATAGCATTGGAAATGTAATTGACGAAAATACTTAATAAAAAATTTAAAAAGAGACATCCAGCACCCTCCCAGCCGTAGGACAGTGGTCCGCCCTGCACAGGACGGCCATCTTGGCTCTGGGACTCCACCAAACTTAGGAACTTAGTCTGCACAGGTGAGAGTGAGCACCACAGAGGCAGACAGCTTCTGGGACAGGCTGGAGCCACAGAGCTGCTGAGGCAGCACCCTTTTGGGGCCGCAGACATCTGGCACCCTCCCAGCCAGAAGACAGTGGTCTGCCCTGCACTGGAGCCCTCTGCCTCAGGAGCAGGGAGCCCCATCTTGGATCCAGGACTCCACCGAACTTAGGAACTTATTCTGCACAGGTGAGAGTGCCAGCTTCTGTGACCTGCCAAAGCAACACAGCATCTGGGAAAGGTCCTGTTTTGGGCCTTCTTTTTGGCCAGGAGGAGGTCCAAACACCAGATATCTGTACACCTTCCCTTTAAGAGGAAAGCTTGTCAGCAGGGAGTGCTCTAACCACTGAAACTCAGAGGAGAGAGTCTGTCTCCCAGGTCTGCTGATAGACGGTAATCAGAATCACCAGAAGAACAATCTCTAAACAGAGACAACTATAACAACTCCAGAGATTACCAGATGGCGAGAGGTAAACATAAGAATCTTACTAACAGAAACCAAGACCACTCACCATCATCAGAACCCAGCACTCCCACTTCACCCAGTCCAGGGCACCCCAACAAACCTGAAAAGCTAGACCTGGATTTAAAAGCATATCTCACAATGATGGTAGTGGACATCAAGAAGGACTTTAATTACTCACTTAAAGAATTACAGGAGAACATGGCTAAAGAATTACAAGTCCTTAAAGAAAAACAGGATAACAAATCAAACAGGTAGAAGTCCTTAAAGAAAAACAGGAAAACACATCCAAACAGATGATGGAAATGAACAAAACCATACTAGACCTAAAAAGGGAAGTAGACACAATAAAGAAAACCCAAAATGAGGCAACACTGGAGATAGAAACCCTAGGAAAGAAATCTGGAAACATAGATGCTAGCATCAGCAACAGAATACAAGAGATGGAAGAGAGAATCTCAGGTGCAGAAGATTCCATAGAGAACATCGGCACAACAATCAAGGAAAATGGAAATTGCAAAAAATTCCTAACTCAAAACATCCAGGAAATACAGGACACATTGAGAAGACCAAACCTACGGATAATAGGAGTGGATGAGAACGAAGATTTTCAACTCAAAGGACCAGCAAACATCTTCAACACAATTATAGAAGAAAACTTCCCAAATCTAAAGAAAGAGATGCCCATGAACATGCAAGAAGCCTACAGAACTCCAAATAGACTGGACCAGAAAAGAAATACCTCCCGACACATAATAATCAGAACAACAAATGCACTAAATAAAGAGAGAATACTAAAAGCAGTAAGAGAAAAAGGCCAAGTAACATATAAAGGCAAGCCTATCAGAATTACACCAGATTTTTCACCAGAGACTATGAAAGCCAGAAGATCCTGGACAGATGTTATACAGAAACTAAAAGAACACAAATTCCAGCCCAGGCTACTATACCCAGCCAAACTCTCAATTAACATAGATGGAGAAACCAAAGTATTCCACGACAAAACCAAATTCACACATTATCTCTCCACGAATCCAGCCCTTCAAAGGATAATAACAGAAAAAAACCAATACAAGGACTGGAACCATGCCCTAGAAACAACAAGAAGATAATCCCTCAACAAACCTAAAAGAAGACAGCCACAAGAACAGAATGCCATCTTTAACAACAAAAATAACAGGAAACAACAATTACTTTTCCTTAATATCTCTTAATATCAATGGACTCAACCCCCCAATAAAAAGACATAGACTAACAAACTGGCTACACAAACAAGACCCAACATTTTGCTGCTTACAGGAAACTCATCTCAGAGAAAAAGATAGACACTACCTCAGAATGAAAGGCTGGAAAACAATTTTCCAAGCAAATGGTAAGAAGAAACAAGCTGGACTAGCCATTCTAATATCTAATAAGATTGACTTCCAACCCAAAGTCATCAAAAAAGACAGGGAGGGGCACTTTCATACTCATCAAAGGTAAAATCCTCCAAGAGGAACTATCAATCCTGAATATCTATGCTCCAAATACAAAGGCAGCCACATTCATTAAAGAAACTTTAGTAAATCTCAAAGCACACATTGCATCTCATACAATAATAGTGGGAGACTTCAACACACCACTTTCACCAATGGACAGATCATGGAAACACAAACTAAACAGGGACACAGTGAAACTAACAGAAGTTATAAATCAAATGGATCTGGCAGATATCTACAGAACATTCTATCCTAAAACAAAAGGATATACCTTCTTCTCAGCACCTCATGGTACCTTCTCCAAAATTGACCACATAATTGGTCACAAAGCAGGCCTCAACAGATACAAAAATATTGAAATTGTCTCATGCATCCTGTCAGATCACCATGGACTAAGGCTGATCTTCAATAACAAAATAAATAATGGAAAGCCAACATTCACGTGGAAACTGAACAACACTCTTCTCAATGATATCTTGGTCAAGGAAGGAATAAAGAAAGAAATTAAGGACTTATTAGAGTTCAATGAAAGTGAAGCCACAACATACCCAAACTTATGGGACACAATGAAAGCATTTCTAAGAGGAAAACTCATAGCTCTGAGTGCCTCCAAAAAGAAACTAGAGAGAGCACACATTAGCAGCTTGACAACACACCTAAAAGCACTAGAACAAAAGAAAGCAAATTCACCCAAGAGGAGTAGACAGCAGGAAATAATCAAACTCAGGGGTGAAATCAACCAAGTGGAAACAAGAAGAACTATTCAAAGAATCAACCAATCAAGGAGCTGGTTCTTTGAGAAAATCAACAAGATAGATAAACCCTTAGCCAGACTCACTAGAGGGCACAGGGAAAGCATTGTAATTAACAAAATCAGAAATGAAAAAGGAGACATAACAACAAATCCTGAAGACATCCAAAACACCATCAGATCCTTCTACCAAAGGCTATAATCAGCAAAACTGGAGAACCTGGATGAAATGGAGAAGTTCCTAGACAGATACCAGGTACCAAAGTTGAATCAAGATCAGGTTAATGATCTAAACAGCCCTATATCTCCCAAAGAAATAGAAGCAGTCATTAATATCTCCCAACCAAAAAAAGCCCAGGACCAGATGGGTTTAGTGCAGAGTTCTATCAGACCTTCAAAGAAGATCTAATCCCAGTTCTTCACAAACTATTCCACAAAATAGAAACAGAAGGTACTCTACCCAACTCATTCTATGATGCCACAATTACTCTGATACCTAAACCACAAAAAGAACCAACAAAGATAGAGAACTTCAGACCAATATCCCTTATGAATATTGATGCAAAAATCCTCAATAAAGTTCTTGCTAACCGAATCCAAGAACACGTCAAAACAATCATCCATCCTGACCAAGTAGGTTTCATCCCGGGGATGCAGGGATGGTTCAATATACGGAAATCCATCAATGTAATGTAGTATATAAACAAACTCAAAACAAAAACCACATGGTTATCTGGTTAGAAGCTGAAAAAGCATTTTAGAAGATCCAACACCAGTTCATGATAAAAGTCTTGGAAAGATCAGGAATTCAGGGCCCATACCTAAACATGATAAAAGCAATCTACAGCAAACCAGTAGCCAACATCAAAGTAAATGTTGAGAAGCTTGAAGCACTCCCTCTAAAATCAGGGACTAGACAAGGCTGTCCACTTTCTCCATACCTATTCAACATTGTACTTGAAGTCCTAGCCAGAGCAATTCAACAACAAAAGGAGATCAAAGGGATACAAATTGGAAAAGATGAAGTCAAAATATCACTTTTTGCAGATGATATGATAGTATATATAAGTGACCCTAAAAATTCCACCAGAGAACTCCTAAACCTGATAAACAGCTTCAAGAAAGTAGCTGGATATAAAATTAACTCAAACAAATCATTGGCCTTTCTCTACACAAAGAATAAACAGGCTGAGAAAGACATTAGGGAAACAACACCTTTCTCAATAGCCACAAATAATATAAAATATCTTGGCATGACTCTAACTAAGGAAGTGAAAGATCTGTGTAATAAAAACTTCAAGTCTCTGAAGAAAGAAATTATAGAAGATCTCAGAAGATGGAAAGATCTCCCATGCTCATGGATTGGCAGGATCAACATTGTAAAAATGGCTATCTTGCCAAAAGCAATCTACAGATTCAATGCAATCCCCATCAAAATTCCAACTCAATTCTTCAACGAATTAGAAAGTGCAATCTGCAAATTCATCTGGAATAACAAAAAACCTAGGATAACCAAAACTCTTCTCAAGGATAAAAGAACCTCTGGTGGAATCACCATGCCTGACCTAAAGCTTTACTACAGAGCAATTGTGATAAAAACTGCATGGTACTGGTATAGTGACAGACAAATAGACCAATGGAATAGAATTGAAGATCCAGAAATTACACTACGCACCTATGGTCACTTGATCTTCGACAATGGAGCTAAAACCATCCAGTGGAAGAAAGACAGCATTTTCAACAAATGGTCCTGGCACAACTGGTTGTTAACATGTAGAAGAATGCGAATTGATCCATTCCTATCTCCTTGTACTAAGATCAAGTCTAAGTGGAACAAGGAACTTCACATAAAACCAGAGACACTGAAACTTATAGAGGAAAAAGTGGGGAAAAGTCTTGAAGATATGGGCACAGGGGAAAAATTCTTGAATAGAATAGCAATGGCTTGTGCTGTAAGATCGAGAATTGACAAGTGGGACCTCATGAAACTGCAAAGCTTCTGCAAGGCTAAAGACACCATCAATAAGAAAAAAAAAAAAAACCACTAACAGATTGGGAAAGGATCTTTACCTATCCTAAATCAGATAAGGGACTAATATCCAATATATATAAAGAACTCAAGAAAGTGGACTCCAGAAAGTCAAATAACCCCATTAAAAAAATGGGGCTCAGAACTGAACAAAGAATTCCCACCTGAGGAATACCGAATGGCAGAGAAGCACCTGAAAAAATGTTCAACATCCTTAATCATCAGGGAAATGCAAATCAAAACAACCCTGAGATTCCACCTCACACCAGTCAGAATGGCTAAGATCAAAAATTCAGGTGACAGCAGATGCTGCTGAGGATGTGGAGAAAGAGGAACACTCCTTCATTGTTGGTGGGATTGCAAGCTCGTACAACCACAGTGGAAATCAGTCTGGCGGTTCCTCAGAAAATTGGACATAGTACTACTGGAGGATCCAGCAATACCTCTCCTGGGCATATATCCAGAAGATGTCCCAATCGGTAAGAAGGACACATGCTCCACTATGTTCATAGCAGCCCTATTTATAATAGCCAGAAGCTGGAAAGAACCCAGATGCCCCTCAACAGAGGAATGGATACAGAAATTATGGTACATTTACACAATGGAGTACTACTCAGCTATTAAAAAGAATGAATTTATGAAATTCGTAGCCAAATGGATGGACTTGGAGGGCATCATCTTGAGTGAGGTAACACAATCACAAAGGAACTCACACAATATATATTCACTGATAAGTGGATATTAGCCCAAAACTTAGGATACCCAAGATATAAGATACAATTTGCTAAACGCATGAAACTCAAGAAGAATGAAGACCAAAGTGTGGACAATATGCCCCTTCTTAGAATTGGGAACAAAACACCCATGGAAGGACTTAAAGAGACAAAGTTTGGAGCTGTGATGAAAGGATGGACCATCTAGAGACTGCCATATCCAGGGATCCATCCCATAATCAGCTTCCAAACGCTGACACCATTGCATACACTAGCAAGATTTTGCTGAAAGGACCCAAATATAGCTGTCTCTTGTGAGACTATGCTGGGGCCTAGCAAATACAGGAGTGGCTGCTCACAGTCAGCTATTGGATGTATCACAGGGCTCCCAATGGAGAAGCTAGAGAAAGTACCCAAGGAGCTAAAGGGATCTGCAAACCTATAGTTGGAACAACAATATGAACTAACCAGTACCCCTGAACTCTTGTCTCTAGCTGCATATGTATCTAAAGATGGCCTAGTGGGCCATCACTGGAAAGAGAGGCCCAGTGGACTTGCAAACTTTATATGCCCCAATATAGGGGAATGCCAGGGCCAAAATAATGGGAATGGGTGGGTAGGGAAGTGGGGGGCGATATGGGAGGACTTTTGGGATAGCTTTGGAAATGTAATTGAGGAAAATATGTAATAAAAAATATTAAAAATTAAAAAATTTTAAAAAAAAGAATCTTCTACCGCGATAGGTTTCTCGATTTTATTTAAAAGTTTGAAGTGTTGGATTTTGTCAAATGCTTTCTCCCTTTCTATCGAGGTGATCATGTGGTTTTTGTCTTTGAGTTTGTTTATATACTGGATTACAGTGGTGGATTTCCATATATTGAGCCATCCTTGCATCCCTGGTATGAAACCTACTTGGTCAGGATGGATAATTGTTTCGATGTGTTCTTGGATTCGGTTAGCAATAACTTTACTGAGGATTTTTGCATCGATATTCATAAGGGAAATTGTTCTGAAGTTCTTTATCTTTGTTGGATCTTTCTGTGGTTTAGTTATCAGAGTAATTGTGGCTTCATAGAATGAGTTGGGTAGAGTACCTTCTGTTTCTATTTTGTGGAATATTTTGTGCATAACTGGAATTAGATCTTCTTTGAAGGTCTTATAGAACTCTGCACTAAACCCATCTGGACCTGGGCTTTTTTTTTGGTTGGGAAACTATTAATGACTGCTTCTATTTCTTTAGGGGATAGAGGACTGTTTAGATCATTAACCTGATCTTGATTTACCTTTGGTACCTGGTATCTGTCTAGAAACTTGTCCATTACATCCAGGTTCTCCAGTTTTCTTGAATATAGCCTTTTGTGGAAGGATTTAATGATGTTTTGGATTTCTCAGGATCTATTGTTATGTCTCCCTTTTCATTTCAGATTTTGTTAATTAGGATGCTGTCCCTGTGCCCTCTGGTGAGCCTGGCTAAGGGTTTATCTATCTTGTTGATTTTCTCAAAGAACCAGCTCCTCAATTGGTTGATTCTTTGAATAGTTCTTGTTTTCATTTGGTTGATTTCACGCCTGAGTTTGATTGTTTCCTGCAATCTACTCCTCTTGGGTGAATTGACTTCCTTTTGTTGTAGAGCTTTTAGTTGTTTTGTAAAGCTGATAGTGTGTGCTCTCTCTAGTTTCTTTTTAGAGGCGCTCAGATCTATGAGTTTTCCTCTTAGAAATGCTTTCATTGTGTCCCATAAGTTTGGGTATGTTGTGGCTTCATTTTCATTAAACTCTAAAAAGTCCTTAATTTCTTTCTTTATTCCTTCCTTGACCAAGGTATTTTTGAATATGTTGAGGATTGTTTTGTTACCAATTATGTGGTCAATTTTGCAGAAGGTACCATGAGGTGCCCACAAGAAGGTATATCCTTTTGTTTTAGGATAAAATGTTCTGTAGATATCTGTTAGATCCATTTGTTTCATAACTTCTGTTAGCTTCACTATGTCCCTGTTTAATTTCTTTTTCCATGATTTGTCCATTGGTGAAAGTGGTGTGTTGAAGTATCCCACTATTATTGTGTGAGGTGCAATGTGTGTTTTGAGCTTTACTAAAGTGTCTTTAATGAATGTGGCTGCCCTTGTATTTGGAGCATAGATATTCAGAATTAAAGTTCCGCTTGGAAGATTTTACCTTTGATTAGTATGAAGTGCCCGTCTTTGTCTTTTTTGATGACTTTGGATTGGAAATTGATTTTATTATATATTAGAATGGTTACTCCAACTTGTTTCTTCAAACCATTTCCTTGTAAATTGTTTTCCAGCCTTTCATTCTGAGGTAGTGTCTGTCTTTTTCCCTGAGATTGGTTTCCTGTAAGCATCAAAAATGTTGGGTCCTGTTTGTGTAGCCAGTCTGTTAGTCTATGTCTTTTTATTGGGAAGTTGAGTCCATTGATATTCACAGATATTAATGAAAAGTAATTGTTGCTTCCTATTATTTTTGTGGTTAAGTTTGGCATTCTGTTATTCTGGCTGTTGTCTTTTAGGTTTGTTGAAGGATTACTTTCTTGCTTTCTCTAGAAGCAAGAGAGTATTTTTTTTTGTTTTTATCTGTTATTATCCTTTGAAGGGCTGAATTCATGGAAAGAAAATGTGTGAATTTGGCTTTGTCATGGAATACTTTGGTTTCTCCATCTATGGTAATTGAAAGTTTGGCTGGGTATAGTAACCTGTACTGACATTTCTGGTATCTTAGTGTCTGTATAACATCTGTGCAGGATCTTCTGGCTTTCATAGTCTATGGTGAAACATCTCATGTAATTCTGGTAGGCTTGCCTTTATATGTTACTTGACCTTTTTCCCTTACTGCTTTTAATATTCTATCTTTATTTAGTGCATTTGTTGTTCTGATTATTATGTGTCGGGAGGTATTTCTTTTCTGGTCTAGTCTATTTGGAGTTCTGCAGGTTTCTTGTATGTTCATGGGCATCTCTTTCTACAGAGCAATTGTGATTAAAAACTGCACGGTACTGGTATAGCAACAGACAAGTGGACCAATGGAATAGAATTGAAGACCCAGAAATTAACCCACACACCTCTGGTCACTTGATCTTTGACAAGGGAGCAAAAACCATCCAGTGGAAAAAAGACAGCATTTTCAACAAATGGGTAGTTATCATGAATGTGAATTGATCCATTCCTATCTCCTTGTAGTAAGGTCAAATCTAAGTGGATTAAGGAACTCCACATAAAACCAGAGACACTGAAACTTATAGAGGAGAAAGTAGGGGAAAGCCTCAATGATATGGGCTCAGGGGAAAATTCCTGAATAGAACAGCAATGGCTTCAGCTGTAAGATTGAGAATCAACAAATGGGACATCATAAAATTGCAAACTTCTGCAAGGCAAAAGATACCATCAATAAGTCAAAAAGGCCACCAACAGATTGGGAAAGGATCTTTACCTATCCTAAATCAGATAGGGGACTAATATCCAATATATATAAAGAACTCAAGAAGGTGGACTCCTGAAAATAAAATAACCCTTTTAAACAATGGGGCTCAGAGCTAAAAAATAAAAAACATTCTCATCTGAGGAATACAGAATGGCTGAGAAGCACCTGAAAGAATGTTCAACATCCTTAATCATCAGGGAAATGCAAATCAAAAAAACCCTGAGAGTCCACCTCACACCAGTCAGAATGGTTAAGATAAAAAATTCAGGTGACAGCAGATGCTGTCAAGGATGTGGAAAAAAGAGGAACACTCCTCCATTGTTGGTGGGATTGAAAGCTTGTACAACCACTCTGGAAATCAGTCTGGTGATTCCTCAGAAAATTGGACACAGTACTACTGGAGAATCCCACAATACCTCTCATGGGCATATATCCAGAATATGTTCCAACCGGTAAGAAGGACATATGCTCCACTATGTTCATAGCAGCCTTATTTATAATAGCCAGAAGCTGGCAAGAACCCAGATGCCCCTCAACAGAGGAATAGATACAGAAAATGTGGTGCTTTTACACAATGGTGTACTACACAGCTATTAAAAGGAATGAATTTATGAAATTCCTGGCAAATGGATGGACCTGGAGGACATCATCCTGAGTGAGGTAACCCAATCACAAAAGAACTCACACAATATGTACTCACTGATAAGTGGATATTAACCTAGAAACATAGAATACCTATGATATAAGATGTGGGACGCCTGACTCGCCAGCAAGAAAGACACCACAATAGGATCCTTCTGCACACGTTTATTGGGAGAGCATTGACTGTGTAGGCGAAAGACCCCGAGCCCTGGGCCTCTCACTCTTATATACTATCAGTTCCTATCCACTCACAGCAGGCCACATCACCTCACCAGGTACGCAGCTTCAGCTAATCAGGGCAGCAGGGGCATATCTCCACCAAAATGGCTTTGCCAGTAATCTGGTACACCTGCGCAGCTCTCACTATGTTTGTGGTTTATATGAGAAAGTCAGGTGCAAGTCATATGACTTAGCTGCAGTCCCTGGTGCCTTTTGGACTGCCGCCACACCCGCTCCCCACAATAAGATATAATTTGCTAAACACATGAAACTCAAGAAGAACAAAGACCAAAGTGTCTACACTTTGCCCCTTCTTAGAATTGGGAAAAAATCACCCATGGAAGGAGTTACAGAGTCAAAGTTTGGAGGTGTGACAAAAGGATGGACCATCTAGAGACTGCCATATCCAGGGATCCATCCCATAATCAGCTCCCAAACGCTGACACCATTGCATACACTAGCAACATTTTGCTGAAAGGACCCAGATATAGCTGTCTCTTATGAGACTAATCCGGGGCCTTGCAAACACAGAATTGGATGCTCACAGTCAGCTATTGGATGGATCACAGTTCCCCCTATGGAGGAGCTAGAGAAAGTACCCAAGGAGCTAAAGGAGCAACCCTATAGTTAGAACCACAATATGAACTAATCAGTAACCCCCTGGAGCTCGTGTCTCTTGCTGCATATGTATCAGAAGATGGCCTAGTTGGCCATTAGTGGAAAGAGAGGCCCATTGGTCATGCAAATTTTATATGCCTCAGTATAGGGGAACTCCAGGGCCAAGAAGTGGGAGTGGGTGGGGGAGCCTGTGGGGGACTTTTGGGATAGCATTGGAAATGTAAATGAAATAAATACCTAATAACAAAAATCTAAAAAAAAAATTTGAAGTGTTAGTTATCTCTTCTAATATGCCTTTCTGTTTTGGTTAATTTGTTTTTATTTGTTTGTTTTTGGCAGTATATATCTTGATAGTATTTCTTGTGACATATTTGGTGTGATTATTCCTTTCAAAATTCTGGACTTAGAAATCATAACTTTACATGTTTTATCATGGAAAGACTTGATTTCTACCTCAGTTTTAGTGTATAGTTTTTCTAAATAGGTTCTCCAAATTGATAGCTGTGATCTTTTAGAACTTCAAATGAATCCTTCAACCCTGCTAACTTTTTAGTTTTCTGTTGAATTGTCAAATGTTATTATCAAGATTTTGTTAACACTATGAATTTTATCTCTTGCAACTTGTAATCCTCTTGCATAAGAGAGTGTCTTTAAGTTTTTTGACTATAATACATTGTACAGAGTTTCAATACTGGTCCTATTTGGTGTTCTGTAGGCCATTTATACCTCGATGGGCCATCTCTTTGTTTGAGAAATTTTCTTCTCTAAGTTCATTGAAAATATTCTTTTTTTTTCTTTTCTTTTTTTAGTCACCAAAAATAATTTATTCATTTATTTAGATTATGTTCTTATTTACTTTTCAAATGTTATTCCCTTTCGTAGTTTCCCCTCCTAAACCCCCCATCCTGTCCCCACACCCCCTACTCACCAAACCACCAAATCCCTGTCCTAGCATCCCCTACACTGGAGTATCGAGCCTTCACAGAACAAATAACCTCTCCTCCTATTGATGACCAAAAAGACCATCCTCTGCTACATATGCAACTGGAACCATGGGTCACTTCATATATACTCTTTGGTTGGTGGTTTAGTCCATGGAAGCTCTGAGGTGGCTGATTGGTTCATATTGTTGTTCCTCCTAGGAGACTGCAAACCCCTTTAGCTCCTTGGGTCCTTTCTCTCGTTCTTCCATTCAGGATTCTGTGCTCAGTCCAATGGTTGGCTGAGAGAATCTACCTCTGTATTTTTCAGGCACTGGTAGTGTCTCTCAGGAGACAGCTATATCAGGCTCCTGTCAGCAAGCACTTGTTGGCATCTACCAATATTTTCTAGGTTTGGTGACTGTATATGGGATGGATTCCTAGGTGGGGCAGTTTGTGGATGGCCTTACCTTCAGTCTTTACTCCACACTTTGTCTATATAACTCCTTCCGTAGGTATTTTGTTCTCCCTTCTAAGAAGGACCAATGTATCCACACTATGTTATTCCTTCTTCTTGAGCTTCATGTGGTTTGTGAATTGTACCTTGGCTATTCTGAGCTTCTGGGCTAATATCCACTTTTCAGTGAGTACATTCCAAGCATGTTCTTTTGTGATTGGGTTACCTCACTCAACATGATGTTTTCTAGATCTAGATTTGCCTGAAAATTTCATGATGTCATTGATGAATGACTGATTTCCTGAGTGGTTGCTCCAGCTTGCTACCACCAGCAATGGAGGAGAGTTCTTCTTTCTCCACATCCTTGCCAGGATCTGCTGTCACCTGGGTTTTAAATCTTAGCCCTTCTCACTTATGTGAGATGGAATCTCAGGGGTGTTTTGATTTGCATTTCCCTAATACTAAGAATGTTGAACATTTCTTTAGGTGCTTCTCATCCATTTGAGTGTCCTTAGCTTAGAATTCTCAGTTTAGCCCTATTCCCAATTTTTAATAGGGTTATTTGGTTCTCTGGTGCCTAACTTCTTGAATTCTTTGTATATACTGGATATTAGCCCTCTATCAGTTGTAAAATTGGTAAAGATCTTTTCTGAATCTGTTGGTTGCCTTTTTGTCCTATTGACAGTGTCATTTGCTTTACAGAAGCTTTGCACTTTTATGAAGTCCCATTTGTTGATTCTTGATCTTAGAGCATTAGCCATTGGTGTTCTGATCAGGAAAATTTCCCCTACACTCAGGTGTTCAAGGCTTTTCCCCACTCTCTCTTCTATTACATTCCATGTATCTAGTTTTATGTGGAGGTCATTGATCCATTTGGACTTGGGCTTTGTACAGGGACATAAGAATGGATAAATTTGCATTCTTCTATATTTTGACTGCCAGATGAACCAGCACCAATTGTTGGAAAGACTGTCCTTTTTTCCACTGGATGATTTTAGCCTCTTTGTCAAAGATCAAGTAACGATAGGTGTGTGGGTTCATTTCTGGATCTTCAATTCTATTCCATTGATCTACCTGCCAGTCACTGTACTAATGCCATGCCGTTTTTTTTTTTTTTTTTTTTTTTTTCACTATTGCTCTGCAGTACAGCTTGAGGTTAGACATGGTGATTCCCCAGATGCTCTTTTATTGTTGAGAATAGTTTCACTATCCTGGTTTTTTGGTTCTCCCAAATGAATTTGAGAATTACTCTTTCTAATTCTATCAAGAATTGAGTTGGGATTTTGATGAATATTGCATTGAATCTATAGATTGCTTTTGGCAAGATGGCTTTTTTTTTTGCTATATTAATCCTGCTAATACATGAGCATGGGAGATCTTTCCATCTTCTGAGGGCTTTGATTTTTTTCTTCAGAGACTTGAAGTTCTTCTCATATAGATCTTTCACTTGTCTGGTTAGAGTCACACCAAGGTATTTTATATTATTTGTGGCTATTGTGAAAGGGGTCATTTCCCTAATTTCTTCCTCAGCCAGTATATCCTTTGAATATAGGTAGACTACTGATTTGTTTGAGTTAATTTTATATCCAGCCACTTTGTAGAAGTGGTTTATCAGCTGTACGATTTCTCTGGTGGAATTTTGGGGGTCACTTAAATATACTATCATATCATCTTCAAATAGTGATATTTTGACTTCTTCCTTTCCAATTTGTATCCCTTTGACCTCTTTTTGTTGTCTAATTGCTCTAGCTAGAAGCTTAAACACTATATTGAATAGGTAGGGGGAGAGTGGGCAGCCTTGTCCAGTCCCAGATTTTAGTGGGATTGCTTCAAGTTTCTCTCTATTTAGTTTGATGTGGCTCCTGGTTTGCTGTACATTGCTTTTACTATTTTTATGTGTGTGCCTTGAATAATTGATCTTTCCAAGAATTTTATCATGAAGTGATGTCGAATTTTGTCAAATGCTTTTTCAGTATCTAATGTGAAAACAAAGTCAAATGTCAATGGAATACCTACATTTCAGGTTCAATTTATAGCTCTGTCTTTGTGTTTCTTTGTTCTGAAACCTCACAATAATACTTAGAAACCCATTATTATTTGGTTTTGTTTCAGTATGTTTTCTATTATTTTAAATACATAATATTCAACATTTTAACAAACTGTGAATAGAAAACATTCTAATGACTTCCAATATTTCATTATAATTATGAGCATAAAATGTACATATCTTTAATTTTCACATAGCAATAAGGAACAGTCAATTCACAAGAAGTGTGAGCTCAAAGCAAAGTTTTTAATCCTAATATTAATTCAGTTCTTAAAATAAAATAAACTCTGTATATATGAGTAAATTCTAAAGTGCATGTGTAAGTAAATATTGTTTTTATTCAATTTTAAATATAGTTTTGAGAAGTTTTTACATGGGTACTTCATTTATGTAAATTTTCTCAATCAAACAATTCTCTCTTCTCCATCTCATGTCCATGACCACTTATTTCTTTTTCAAGTTTTCATTTAATTCATATATATATATATATATATATATATATATGTAATGATAGATACACCTCCACAAATATATATATATATATATATATATATATATATATATATATATTCTATTAAGTATTATCCATAAATTCATGTATTATACTGAACATTGGATTTGGATAGCCTATAAGACAGTTTATTCCTGGAAAAAAAAGGGTTTTGTACTCTCACCAGACATTGATTGACTGTCACATTTTATCTAAAGTGTCGTCCTTGTGAAATTGCTCCCTTCCACACTGATACTATAAATCAACTGGTGTTGTCATTGTTCAAGGTCTTTTAGTCAACCCTATGGCTATTACATGGCTGTACCTACCAGTCATGCTAAGAATACAAAATTTAGCAGCAAGTGTTCTGGTTTTCTGACTTTTTAAATCTTTCTGTACACTTTTATAGTGTATTTAATATATTTTTGGCTTGTTTGCTTTTGTACTTATGCATAAATATTCTCTGTCCTTCTCCCTGTCTGTCTGTCGTCTCATTCCTGTCTCTGTCTCTCTCTCTCTCATTGTGTGTGTGTGTGTGTGTGTGTGTGTGTGTGTGTGTGTGTGTTTGTGTGTGTTGCGGGAAATATTAAATAAAAGACCAGCAGGCTTCCTATATTATCACCAGCAACCAGCTGTTCCCATTGGATTCAGCTGGGTGAACTCAACTTGGCTGTTTTTTGGACTAGAGATTCCCGAGTCCCTGGGCATACCACTGTAACCAGCCCCACACAATGACCTTCCACCCTGTGGTCAGCTGCCAAATCACCCATCAACCCAGTAGAAACAAATCTCTTGAAACTTATAATTAACCAATCAGATTTATGTATCAATAAATTCTTAATTTACAAGATGCCAATACAATAATTTCAGAACCAATTGGTAATAATAAAAGCTCTATCCCAATTATTTTAACCTTATGATATCATAACTGTGGCTGCCTAAAGCCAAGCTGTTTCACATCTGCCTCCATCTTGGCTTTCCCTTTTTTCCTGAGAATTCTCTACAACTCTGAGCTTCGCCTCCCTCACTGGCCAATCACAGGCCTCTTGCTGCTCTAAGGTAATTAGACAGGGAAAATCCTGCAACATGTGTGTGTGTGTGTGTGTGTTGTGCACGCGCGCTCGCGTGTGCACAATAAATACACTAGCAGTGTCCTTTAGTTTTCATGCACACCAACAAAAGGTTATTGAATATCTTCATCTGTGTCACATTGTGTTAGTTTCTAGAGACAAGGTCTGTGGATGGACCCAGAACTTGCTAGATCTCTGATAGATTACTTGGCCAATGTTCAACTGCATTTCACCTGTCTCAGAAATACCAGCACTAGGTTAAAAGGACACTGCCAAACTTGACTATATACATAGGCAAAGGGGATGCAGAGAAATTTCTTATAGTTACACAATGCTGACTCTGTTTCTTCCACAGAACTATCTTACTAGCCTAAGGCATTAGTTATTTTAATATGTCAGGAGCCACTAATAAACTTCTCCACATTTTCCTGATGGCATTCTTCATTTCCTTATTCCTGAAAGTGTAAACCACAGGATTGAGTAAAGGTGTCAAGACATCAGCAAATATAAATACATATTTCTCCAAAGAGAATGGAGATGTAGGTCGTGCATATATCAATATGCATGGAACGAAGAACAAAACCACAACAGTAATGTGGGACCCACAGGTAGAGAGAGCTTTACGTCTCCCTTCAGAACTGTGGGTTCTCAGAGAGAACAAGATGACAACGTAGGAAACAAGTAAAAAGGAAAAGATAATGATGCAGATAGACCCACTGTTAGCAAACACTAAAATTACAAATATGTGTGTGTCAGTGCAAGCAAGCTTCAGCAATGGGAACAAGTCACATATGAAATGATCAATAAAATTGGGTCCACAAAAAGGCAACTGCAAAGTGAAGATAATTTGTATGATGGAATGCAAAAATCCCCCGACAAAGGCTACCCCCACTAGGATGCCACAGAGCCTCCTGTTCATAATTGAAGAGTAGTGCAAGGGCTTACAAATGGCCACATAGCGGTCATAAGCCATAGCTGCTAGAATGATCACCTCCACAGCACTGAAGAAGTGGATAGAAAACACTTGCATTATGCAACATTCAAAGGAGATGGTCTTTCTCTTATAGAATAAATCTATAATCATCTTGGGTGTGACAATAGAGGAGACACATGCATCCAATAAGGACAAGAATGCCAAGAAGAAGTACATAGGGGAACCCAGCAACACAGGACTCGAAGCAATGGTCACCACAATTGTCATGTTGCCTCCAATTGTTGCAAGATAGAGCAAGAAAAATATAACAAATAGGAGCTTCTCAACTTTTGGGTTTTGTGAAAGTCCCAGGAGTATGAACTCAGTGACAATGGTCTGGTTTTGCATGATTCATTAGAAGAGAATAGAAGAAGTAAAATCTCTTAATATAAATCTGCAATAAAGAAAATGTGGTGTTTCATATAATGTGTAATACCATCTTCAACAAAAAGGTCCTTTATTTGGCAGAATTATCTTCACTGACGTTTATTACCCTTGAAACAGAATATTAAAATATTTTAAAGGGCAGATTTCCATATCAGGTCAAAGAAACACAAATTATTTAATACTTTATAACATTTCAAATATCATAGCAGAACCTCTCTGTATGTGCTAGAAAATAAGAAAAATTTATCTTTGAAGGCTCAAGTTTCATAATTCTCAAGGGAATTTTTGAAAAGCAACATTGAAAGGCATTTTAAATCATATACCTGTTATACAAAATGTCATAATTTATTAATTGTGTCTCTCATCAACATTTAATGAGGCAATGCCAGAGAATATGCAAAAACTAAAAAGAGCAGAGAATCTTATCTACCAAAGGAAGAAGAAACAAAAGCACAGAAAAATGAGACTGATTTTAACTGTTTTTCAAACTATGAAGTAGAATAGAACTTAAAATCAACTAATCTAAACTTCAATAAAGAAAAAGTGATGTGGAAAAAAGTTTGCTATTACACATGTTACAACTATTAAAGAGTTAAAATTTTACTTATATTTCATTGCATTAAAAAATTATGTTGTAGGTCTGGGGAGATGGCTCTGCAATTAAGAGCACAGACTGTTCTTCCAGAGGTCATGAGTTCAAATCCCAGCAGGTGAGCATGCTGGCTCACAACCATCTGTAATGAGATCTGATGCCCTTTTCTTGTGTGTCTGAAGACAGCTACAAAGTACTCATATATAATAAATGAATAAATCTTTAAAAGAAAAAAGAAAAAAATTATGTTGTCATGACACCTAAGTGAAACTAAAGATAATAAAGTTAGTAACTGCTCAGTATGGAGTCCTAGTGAATAATATGTGGCATTGTTAGGGTTTTTAATGAAAAAAATATGAATAGAAGTGGAAAGTATAAACAACAAATGATGTTTAACACACATTTTGTTCTGTTTTGTGTTGTTCTGTTTTGTTTTTTTCAGTGAGAACTTCAGTTGGTCTTTTTGTAGTCTTAATCTCTCTCCTTTAAACCTTCTTCCTTTGCTCATGTGTGAACAAGGCATATTGACAATGGCAACAGAGCAAAGATGGACCAATCAGCAAGATAGGAAAATTACTAAAAACTATATAGCTTACATGAAAAAGTAATTCACTTTTCTCATTTAAGGAATTCAATTTTAACACCACCATGAATAACCACTTGACTATAATTTAGATTCTTGAGACTTAGTTATTTGTCAATTTTGAAAACTTGTGTGGTAGTGTAGAAGTGCTTGAAGAGAATACTTCGAGCATTTGGCGCTATTCCAGAAGACCTAGGTCACTTCCCTGCATACACATGTTAGCTTACATGCAAGGAGAACCATTATCCTCTTCTGAACTGTGTCTACCAAGCAGGGACCAGTACATATGCATGCACACAAACATTTAAAATAAAAATAAAAAACTAATTTATTTAAAATAAGTAAAATGTAACCCTGTCTTGTAAATACCATTCTGAGAAAAATGGCTAGTGATTTATATGAATTTAATATAAAACATATTCATTTTGTACACAAGGTTTATGAGAACTCAAGCAGAATTGGCAAAGGACTGCACAAAATACAAAGTTATAGGTCACAGTATACTTGCTTACAAAAGTTGCAATGAAACTCCAGAGGGATTAAGTGTGGCCTCACAGCTCGGGGTTGAGAGAAAGACGAAAGGAGGACTTGAAGAAAGAAAAAGAGAAGAAATGGTATAAATATATTTTTAAATTTTTTTCAAAGATATAACTAAACCAAGAAAAGAAATACGAAATACAAGGGGAGGGTATAAAAACCTTACTTTAAATTCCTTAGACTTGTGCTGAAATCCAGACACTCTCTTTTTACTGTGCCATGAATTATGTTACATAAAGTTCCACAAATTCTATACATCTCAGTTTTAGTATCTGTAAATTCTCCTAGTAGGAAGGAGTATCAATAGGGCTTACAGGGAAGCACAGTTGCTTCAGGTAGCCTTCCTGCAGAGAGCACCAACTACAGTAGGAGATTGTAAGGAAAATAAACTCTATGTTCATCCAAAAATTAGTAATTCTTAGTTTCTATCATGTCCTATTTAAGATAATCACTAGTAGCAAACAAAATAATCCCATCATATTTCGAATCCATAAGTTTCTAAAATTTGTCTTAAAATATCCACCAGAGTACATATACAGGGTCACATATTACTATTAAAAGTTATAGGTTATAAATCATTTAGAAAATAATTGCTCTATAACAAGCACTATTCTGAATTGAAGCCTTTAACACTAAGAGAATATTGATTGGAAACTAAGCTCCATATAAATAAAAACTCTTGTTTAGATTAGGCAAGTATATCTCTGTTCTGTTCATAATTTTGACAACCAAAAGCTGTGTAGTAGAATCTTGTTCATCCATATGAGGGGTATAATAAATTTTCCTGTTCAATCTTGTTAATAAATATTTAGATAAAAACAGGAAGTGCTGAGGACAGAGAATATGATCATTACTACATATGTCAATTATATTTACCTCCACCACAATACTAGTGCTCAGAGAAAAATATGGAAGAGAATGGGGGAAATATAATAGCTGGGGTATGGGAAGGGACACCCTAAAATACCCTCTGGACTAGATGCAGCTATTAACTTCTTGAACTCAAAGTAGCTGCAATTGTCTGCAAAAGATTAAGAAAATCTTAAATCCTAGCATGAATGGGGAAGATAATTTCCACACCTAATGCTGGAGGTATTCACATTTAATGTTTACTAGGGGTAGGCAACCCTAGGATTTATTCAGTGGTTGGTTCCCCATGTTCCAGTGTGTAAGACTGGGAATCTTACATCTGGGAAATATTAATGGTATAGTGAGTTATCAAAAAATATGAGAATCATGTTGTGAGAATGTGTTGAATTTGACTTGGGAGGGTTACAAGAGGGGAATGAAGGTAGATAGTATCTTGTTTAGTTGTAGAGATGAATCAATATTTTAAATATACAGAAAAACTGAAAGAATACTAAAATTAGGCCAAATATAATGGTAGTTAGAAAGAAAATTGAATTACTCAATTCTCAAGTAGGCAAAAACAACAACAAAACAACAAAACAAAACAGTTTCAGTGTAATATAAATTTGTCACAGAAAAATAACAAACTGCCAGTTTTGAGTTTTGGCTCAATGAAAGATAAATTGATAGTTCTTTGCCTTGGTGGAAAATTGAGATAGTCTAGTGTAGACACAGCTGCGCTCAAACTCACCTTTTAGCTTGGGGTAGCTTTAAATTTCTTATACTCTCTCCTCCATCTTCAAATGCTACTTTTAAAACATTGTGGAATTACACTCAGACAAATTCATAATTTTATATCAAGATATCCTGCAAACTATAAATTACAAGGAACATATGAGTATTGATTTCAGCATTATTTTAAACAACACCAACATATAGTGATATAAAAACTGAATTACTCAAAGGACAAGTGTATTTTCAAAATTATATCATTTATACTAGAATTGGTTCACTCCAATAATCTTTTAGAAAACATATCAGGAATTGTCTCCAAACAACAAATCTGTTTATACTTCTTGTACCATTAAACTCAGTCTTTAATTAAATGAAATGAGGATACAGTGTCAGACTGGATAGCGAAATTCCTAAAACTCTTGTAACAGGGATGATTGGTAAATAACAAAATTACAACTCACCATCACATCACACTACTTATAAAGTACAATTAAAGTGAAGATCTCAACTGTGAATCATTTTCAGTGTAAGTTTAGGCATTACTATGGTGACCTACCAGAAGAGGTAGGACCACCATTTTGCCTAAGGAGGGGTGAATCAGCCCAGCTTGGAAATGGAGCTGGCAGAAACTCCAGTGCTGATCATAGTGAGTTAAGTCAGAAATTCAAAGAAATTACATGCTTGTTTAGTGATATTGTTACTATATTTTATGAAGTAGATGTGAATTATAAAATTATATACATTTTGTAATACTTTCATTAAATATGATGTCCTGATTATAAAATAAATTAAAGTACTATTTTATAACTAAAAACATCACTGAAAATGTACATTTATGATTCTTACCATATAGTAGTATGTTGAAATATCTAGAGATGTCCAGTTCTCATTCTTGGTGAAGAATAGTCTCTTCAGTGGTGACCGAAAGGCGATATCTGTAGCCAATTATTTCTGACAGTCTCGCAGATGCACGAGTGAAGGTTGAGAATGTTCCCAATGTTCCTCTCTTACAATCTTCATCACATTATAAGGATAAAGGAAAAATAACAGGGCAGGACCTCTCCTTAATTGTTAGTGGAACTTAATATGATTTTCCTGAGAGGATCTACCTCTGAACCTCTGAGACTTCTCCTGAACTCCCACATGGTTTGAACAATTTCTTGCCCTTGAGTTGCTGAGATAGAATACTTTATACTTTTTCAATAATTAGAATGTTCACAATTTTATTACTTCCAAAATCTGCTTTAAAAAATACTTTGGGAGGCTCTATTGATAATCCTTTTATAATATCATGTCAAGGAACTGACAGTTAATAAATGGATGGGATATTGTGTAACTTTGTAGAATTTAAGTGAAATTGCTGATTACTAATGTAACAGATGAGTTTTGTCATAAAGAGTCTATCAATTACTCTTTAAGAATAATATGAAGTTTTCTGGAATAATATTACCAATGAGACTATGCAGTAATACCAGTGTTTTTATTTCTGTTTTTTCTTATTTAGATATTTTATTTATTTACATTTCAAATATTATGCCTTTTCCAGGTTTCCCCTCAGCAAACTGCCAACCCATACACCCTCACATTGCTTCTATGATGGTGCTCACCTACCTACCCACCCACAACCACCTCACTGCCCTGACATTCCCCTACATTGGAGAATCCAGCTTTCACAGAACTAAAGGCCTCTCTTCCCACTGATGGCAGCTAAGGCCATCCTCTGCTACATATGCAGGTGGAGTGATGGGACCCTCCACATGTACTCTTTGATTGGTGGTTTAGTCCCTGGGAACTCTGTGGGATCTGGTTGATTGATAGTGTTGTTTTTCCTATGGGGTTGCAAAACCTTTCAGCTCATTCAGTCCTTTTCATGATTCCTCCATTGAGGTCCCCATGATCAGTCCAATGATTGGCTTTGAACATCCACATCTGTATTTGTCAGACTCTGGCCCAGTCTCTCCAGAGACAGCTATATCAGGTTCTTGATAGCAATTACTTCTTGGCATCAGCAATAGTGATTGGGTTTGGTAATTTTATATGAGATGGATCCCCATATGGGGCAGTCTCTGGATGACATTTCCTTGAGTCTGGTCCACACTTTGCCCCTGTATTTCCTTTAGAAAGGAGCAATTCTGTGCTAAAAAAATTGTAGATGAGTGGGTGACCCCATCCCTCAACTGGAGGCCTTGCCTAACCTCAGGATATGGTCTCTACATGTTCTCCCACCCTTTTGTTGTGCATTTCAGGTAATGTCATCCCCTTTGAGTTCTGGGAGCTTCTTACTCCCATGGTATCTGGGACTTGCTGGTGCCTAGCCACAGTTCCCATTGCTCATTGCTACACACCTCTCTGATCAATTTCCTGACCCTGTGTATATCACCTGTTTCCTCCCATATCTGATCCTTCCCTGCTTTTTACCTCTCTACAACCTCTATTTCTCCTAATTCCCTCCCACTGTCTACCTCTTGTGAGTATTTTGCTTCTTCTTCTAAGAAGGACTAAAGCATCCATACTTTGGTCTTCCTTCTTCTTGAGCTTCATATAAGTCTATGAGTTGTATCATGGGTATTCCTACTTTTTGCCTAATATACATTTATCAGTGATTACATACCATGTGTGTGCTTTTGTGACTAGGTTACTTCACTCAGGATGATATTTTCTAGATCCATCCATTTGCCTGCAAATTTCATGAATTCATTGTTTTTTAATTGCTGAGTAGTACTCCATTGTGTAAATGTACCACATTTTCTGTATCTATTCTTTTGAAGAACATCTGGTTTCTTTCAATCTTCTGGCTATCACAAATAAGGCTCCTATAAACATAGTGGAGCATATGTTCTTATTACATGTTGGAGCATATTCTGGCTATATACCCTGGAGTGATATATCTGGGTCTTCAGGTAGTATTATGGCCAATTTTCTGAGGAACTGCCAGACTGATTTCCAGAGTGGTTGTATGCCATGCACTCTGGTCAAGTCCGCTTGACAGGCCGTGAAGCCTAAAAGCCACTCATGAGGCAGAGAGTTTCAAGGAAGCTCAGCTCCTGGAGTTTTGGCGTTCTCATACTCACACTCTATTCCCGTGTTAGTCTGATGTATGGATATACAAGCTCTCCTTTAATATTTTATTATAAATGCCCTTTAAGATTAAATTCTGTTATAGTTAGTTTCCCCAGTGTTCCAAGATCCCAGAAGCCACTGAGCTTAGAATCCTGTGAGAAGGCAGTAAGGAAGTTAACCTATTCAGCAACTAATTAAGCATTACAATAGACAGAGTCAGTGGCTCAACTGGTCTGCAGAAAAGCCAGGGAATCTCACTGAGATAGAAATCTTCAGTACAGGCTACATTGCATATTAAAAACAAGTTGGTATATTCTCCTGACAAATGGAGATTCTCCAGATACTTAAAAGTTACACTCATATAAGAATTTAGCAAGGCCTAGGAAATTAGGGGGGTTGTGATATTGCATTATTCTTGAGGCCTGCCAAGAGCAGAACCCCCTCATGCTAGCCTTCACAAGGTTCAAAGGTATAACACTAGAGTGTGAAATCTTTGCCTGGCACTAAGCTGGCCCTAGGCAGGACTGCTTTATCTTTACTGTAAACATTTACCTGGTTACTGTAAATCCTTTTAAAGTCATTCCTTTGTTTTGTACCTGGTAACTTCAATGTACCTTGCCTGCTGTGACTTCCAACCTTTGTATTTTCTGTACTATAAAAAGTTTGATGCTCAACCTGACAAATACATATTCTACACAATCTCTCCTGTGTGCATCTGTCTGTCATCTCATCCAACGTGTTGCCCACCTGCGACTAGAGACCTGTTCCAGGAGACATAGGGATCGAGAGGGTCTGCGGCAGTTGTATCAGCCTACAATCCCACCAACAATGGAGGAGTGTTCCTCTTTCTCCACATCCTTGCCAGTATCTGCTATCACCTGAGTTTTTTTATCTTAGCCATTCTGACTTTTGTGAGGTAGAATCTCAGGGTCATTTTGATTTGCATTCCCCAGATGACTAAGGATGTTGAGCATTTCTTTAAGTACTTCTCAGTTATTCTATATTTCTCAGTTGAGAATTCTTTGTTTAGATCTATAACTCATTTTTAATGGGGTTATTTGGTTCCCTTGACTCTAACTTCTTGTCAAAATAAACTTGGGGAAGTTGTAGCTTATTTGGCTTCCACATCCATGTTATTGTCTATCATTGAAGGATGTTGGGACAAGTATTTATGGTGAAATATGAAATCAGGAAGTGAAGCAGACACCATGGAGGAACGTTGTTACAGAAATGTACACTTGGATTTCTCAATTTACTTTCTTATTAATCTCAATACCACCTGCTCACAAATTGTACTAACTTGATGATTGACCCTTCTATACCAACTATAAACAAAGAGGAGCTCACCACAGGCTGGCCTACAGCCTATTATGATGGGTGTACTTTCTAAGTTAATGTTTTCTCTGTTCATATGACTCTATCTTTTGTCCAGCTGACAAAAAACAAAGAAATACACAAAATTAATCAAATAAGACCTAATGTCACTTAAATTTTTTTGAAAGTATATTTCACTTCTTTAGTAATATTTATTCTGACACATAATTTTAGGCTATTTTGATAATATGCAGTCCCTGATTTCTTTATTTGTAAGTTTGTTGTTTATGTACAGAAAAGTTACTGATCTTTTTGTGTGTCTGTGTTGTGTTCCACTACTTTGATGAGAGTTTTTATTAAGGGAAGAAAAATTCTGGTTAATTTATGTTTTTGTTTTATTGTTGTGTATGTGTCAAATAATATCATCTGGAAATAAGAATAGAATGTCTGGTGATATTTATTTCCTGAAAGTATCAAACAGGTTCAAAGGAGGCTTAATCAAATCAATTCCCATAAGTGTTATAAAAGAGTGTTTATATACTGTGATAACATATGCATGCAGCTTTGGTAATCTTCTGGATCATCTGGAGTAGATAAACTTAAGGTTTAACTGTAAAATTCTGTTAAAGTTTTTAATAAAAATATGATTCATTTACACAATGGAATACTACTCAGCTATTGAGAACAAGGACATCCTGAGTTTTGCAGGCAAATGGATGGATCTGGAAAATATCATCCTGAGTGAGGTAACTCAGACACAAAAAGGCACGCTTGGTATGTACTTCCTAATAAGTGGATATTAGCCAAAAAAATATCTCTAGAATACCCATGATACAGCCCACAGAACTCAAAGACGTCAACAAGTTGAAGGGCCCAATGAGGATGCCTCAGTCCCACTTGGGAGGGAAGAAGAAAGCAATCACAAAGCAGGTGGGAGGGAAGAACCTGGGAGGGAAATGGAAGGAGGGGGTTTAGGGAAGAGGGGAACATGATCTGGTATTGGTTGGGAGGAAAGGACTGAAATCCCTTGTGCCAGTAGAAAGAATGGCAACCTCAGGAGAGAGAAGGATGGCAGAACCCTCTCAAATATACCAGAGAACTGGGAAGTGAGAGTCTCTCATGACTCCAAGGGAGGGACCTTAGATGAAATGCCCTACAGTGTGGAGAGGAAACTTGTAGAGCCTACTTCCAACAGAAAGACAGGGCATCAAGTGAGGGATAGGGTTGCCATCCCACAGTCAAAACTCTGACCCATAATTGTTCCTTTCTGAAAGAACTTCAGGAATGGAAATGAAGAGGAGCCTGAGGAAAAGAATGTCCAGCGACAGGCCCAAAGTGGAATCCAGCACAAGAGTAGACTCCAAGACCTGACACTATTATAGAGGCTATGGAGCACTCACAAAAAGGGACCTATCATGACTGCCCTCTGAAAGGCCCAGCAAGCAGCTGAAAGAGTCTGATGCAGATTTTTGCAACCAATCAATGGACAGAAGTTGCTGAATCCTGTGAGTGAATTAGGAAAAAGCTGAAAGAAGTTGAGGAGAAAAGCGATCCTGTAGGAGAACCTGCGGTCTCAATTAACCTGGACCCCCGATATCTCTCAGACAACAAACCACCAACCAATCAGAATATACTAGCTGATATGAGGCCCCCAACACATATGCAGCAGAGGACTGCTGGGTCTGTGTTCAGTCAGAGAAGATACACCTTACACTGAAGAGACTGGAGGCCCCAGGGAGTTTAGAGGTCTGGTAGGCTGGGGGTTGGAGAGGGACATCCTCCTGGAGACAAGGGTGCAAGCAGTTGGAGGGTGGACTTGGGTGGGAATAAAATCTGGAGTATAAATAAATAAGTAATAAGTAAATAAATAAGTAAATGAGTAAATATAAGATTAAATTTTTAAAAAGACACTTATCTCTTTCCAATACCACATTTTCTCTGCTTTTGAGTGTACACAGAAATTTCCTTTGTCTCAGGAACCAGACACAGAGGAGACTGGCTCAGATTTGGAACTGAAATATGTACAACACATGAGTCAGAACTAAGAACAGACAGATAGGATATGCACAACAGACAGCAGACACACCAGTCACCACAAACTACAGACAGGCAGAAAAACATGGAGAGACATAAATAATTAAATTATGGGCTCACTTTTTATCATACTAACGCAAGAACAAGTTTATGTTTCTGCTTTGTAATGTGACATCTAAAGATTTTGCTATTTCCTCTGTGATTTCTGTATTATTTTTTCCCAATGGAAAGTCTCATGTGTCTTCTATAGTTCCATGTATATTGTCTCTGACAATTAACATCAATTAGAAACAAACACTATTAATGTTCAGCATTTTTAATCATAAAATTCAGTTGCTGGCTAGAATTGTTGATTCTGAGTAGAAGGTGATTAACACTAAGTTAATTTCCCATAAATTCCTCTTGATAATGAACAGAAACATAACCACAATATAAATATTCTCCATTGATAAGTATATATATATACATATATATAATTATTATTTGTACATACAAAGTTATGAATATTATAATCACATAATAAATTGAAATTAATTGACATTTTGGAAACTACTTTTAAATCTGCTTATTCTGGCTTCTATTACTTTCCTGTAAAGAGTTGGGTACATGTGCTCATTATGTCATTATCTGTGCCCTGTTTTGACTAGAAAACTACTGTCTGCAAGCATTTTTTGTTGTGGCTGAAAAGGAAGATTACGTGGATATTTCTGTATGTAATCAAGTCCCAGAGCTCATTGGAGTAGGATAGTCACACTGTCCAAGAGAAATTCCAGATGGTCTAGCATATTTTATCTGTCATGAAATTGATGAAGCACTCATGTTTTCTAGCAGACAAGAATGGGATCACCTTAAAATGAAGCCAGATGATGCAGAAACACCTAAATGTCAGGTCAGGGTTTCTCCCTCTGCATTTATAAGTTATAAGGGCTCAATGTGTCATGTAGAAACCTGTTTTCTCTTGGAAAAACTTTAATATTTTTCTTATAAAATATACACTTATTTTGTCATCCAATTTTTAAAGTAAAACATAGAGTTAATACAAAGAATTCAAAGAATTAGAGCATTTCAAATATACAATGAAATAAATAAGGTAAAATTGAACTCCCTTTAATTTTATATAACAATGATGAGTAGCCAAGCCAGAGTGAAACTATGAACCCAGAAATATAGCCAACATCCCGCTATTAAGGTGCTCTCTATCAAATTTTTTAATATTATCATAAAAGCACTGCGTTATTTTCTCAATAAAATACTAGGCTCTTTAGATTTAGAGGTATATTTTTGTGTGCTAAGTTTGGTGTGTGTGTGTGTGTGTGTGTGTGTGTGTTTATTTCTGTTTTACATGTTGGTACACATGGTGCTTGTATCTGGGAAAATGCATACAAAACCAAAAAAGTTACTGAATGCGAGCATTTGTAGCCTTCTCTCTTATTTTCTTAAGCAACACTTGATTAAAAATTGAACTCATTGTTTTTCAAATATTAAATAGATGAAGTAAAACACTGGAATCTTCAAATCTCTTATCCAATAGAGCAAAGTGGGCTTTCATACTTATATTCTGACATGTTATGAAAAATGAAACTCATCTACACATTTTGACCTAGCAAGTATCTTTATCCATTGATGGATTTCCCAAATGGTATAAAAGATATACTAATATCTAACAAAAATCACTATTAGCCTCTTCCACATTTTTCTGATGGCATTTATCATTTCCTTATTCCTGAAAGTGTAAACCATAGGATTTAGCAATGGTGTCAGGACATTGACAAATATAAGGGTGTCCTTCTCATAGGAGAATGCAGATGTATCCCGTGCATATATTAATATGCATGGAACAAGGAACAAAACCACAACAGTAACGTGGGCTCCACAGGTAGAAAGAGCTTTCCTTCGTCCTTCAGAACTGTGGGCTCTCAGAGAGAACAAAATGATACCATAGGAAACAAGCAACAAGGAGAAGATAATGATGCAAATTGCACCACTGTTTGCAAACACCAAAAGAACAAATATATGAGTGTCCGTGCAGGCCAGCTTCAGCAATGGAAACAAGTCACACATATAATGATCAATAACATTGGGTCCACATAAAGGCAGCTGCAATGTGAATATAACTTGTACAATAGCGTGCAAAAAGCCCCCTGCCCAGGATATTGCTACTAAAATGCTACAGAGCCTCCGGGTAAGGATGGAAGAATAGTGCAAGGGTTTGCAAATAGCCACGTAACGGTCATAGGCCATGGCTGCTAGGACAATCATCTCTGCTCCTGAGAAGAAATGGACTGAAAACAGTTGTGTCATGCAACAGCCAAAGGAGATGGTCTTCTTCTCATGTAAGAAGTCTACAACCATCTTGGGTGTAACAGTAGAAGATACACAAGCATCCAGGAAGGACAGGAATGCCAAGAAGAAGTACATGGGAGAGCTCAGCAGTGCAGGGCTGTACATGATTGTGACCACAATTATCATGTTACCCCCTACAGTTGCCATGTAGACCAATAGAAATACAACAAACAGTATTTTTTCAATTTTGGGGTTCTGAGAAAGCCCTAAGATTATGAACTCGGTAACACAACTCTGGTTTTGCATAATTCTTAAGAGGACAGTCAAAATAAACTTTCTTTACACAAAACTTTACTTATGAAAAAAGGTTTCTTATATGTTTATATTTCCATCAACAAGATAATACATCCTTATGCAAATAGATACATTTGCATTGAGGAGTCTATTGTAATTTAAAATAGAATATTAGAAAAAGTGGAGGATATACTTGAGTAACATGAATTGAGTATTAAATTATTGTTTATTTCTAATAAATCATCTTTTATATTTTGATTATTAACACATCCACCTCTATGAGTGGAATAAAATACTTTAACTTTGCATAATCACCTCTTATAAATCATCTTGGTTTTTTTGAAATGAATATTAAAAGACATTTTATAACTATAACCTTGCTGTGTATAAAAGGCCAGGGTTAATTATCCTGTAATGTCTTGTTGGAGCACTATATATTTGAACAGCACATAAAAATCCCAACTATATTTTAAATTTGTTTAAACATTAGAAACATAACCTCAAATAATTTATTTTTCATAAAGAAAAATTCTCTAGGAACTTTATAGTCTAGCATCATACATGATACATATGTTGAAAGAGTTAAAGTTTCACTTTTATTTCACTTTAAATTGTGATCACAACTTTATGAATGTAATTCTGTTTTCATCAAAATTAAGAGAAATAAAAAAAAACCTCCTTTTGAGTTTTCAATCTCCTGTTCAACAGTAAATGGCATATTTACTATTTAAATTGTCTGATGTTCAAATCCAAGTACAAGACAGAAGAAAAAAGGAATAATTAAACTTGAATTTTAAGAGATAGATGTTCCAAGAACCATGAGTCTTCCATGGAATCAACTAGATGAACACTGAGATTGTTTATCTAGGTTACAGGAGCACTAGGAGTTCTGCTTTCTAGTTCCTTCTCTGAATTAACAGAAAAGCATCTTCTTACTTTGATTCTATATGAATGAGAGATCTCGACAAAGAAAATAGTAAATGATGAAGGTTCAGAAGATGATGGACCAGATACTCACATATGAAAATTGGTGATATCACATAACTGAAAAAGAGAAATTATTTATCTAATTAATTTTACAGACATGAGATGTAATTATGTTACTTACGATTTTATGTTAATGTGTTAAGAAAGTATTTGGTAAGACAGTTGGAATCTTTATTTTAAAAATCTGTGACTAAAATAATGCAGTTGTATCAAAAAGAAAGATTGAGGTAGTCTTAAGGACATTAATTCAATTAGAACACAGACTTGTAAAGCCTACACAACTCATTTAAGATGGTGAAGGTGAATCAGTACCTACTTAAAGCTTCCACCCCTATGTCCCAGCATCTTTTGTAGAGTAACATACTTGCATAATATATAAAAAGCAACATGAACATCAAGCCAGCCACACATCCTATATCTACATTGGTGCACTGCCTTCCCATCCTAATGTTTGTTATAATTGAAATATCTGAAATGAAAGTACAGTTCAGTTGTAGTTTATGATTATATTTTAGAGCAGTCAGAAGATATGCAAATTAAACACAAGATGCAGTCTTAGTCTCAATTAAATCATGCAGTATAAAAGAGATAATAGTGAGATGCACATTACCTGAGAGCCTCCTTCCTGAGTATCAATTTTTATTACACCAAGAGTTGCTTCTTAACCTGCAAGATGAGTGCCAAACAAATCATACTCCATTATGGTGTTATGAATCACAACCATCAACATGGCAAGATATACCTAAAGCAATAAGGAGACACTCCTATTTCAGCAGTAACCAGCATTGGAATTGAACTTAAGGGCTAAATGCAATAGGAGGAAAACTATGCCCATTATTATCCAACTACCTAAGTTTAATGTAGGTATGGGTCTTAGAGGAAAGTCTTTTACCACCGCTTTACTACCTCATCCCAACCCCTAACTGAACCAAAAATTTATCCTTAAACCCATGGATAAGTTTAGATCTCACCCCATGTCAAAGAAGTTATTCTTTGTAGCAAATGGACACATTTCATTACCAGAAACTGATCAAATTACACAGACTAATTATTAGGAACCCAACCCCAACAGAAACAGCTATTACAGTTTCAACAACTAAGTTATACCTATGTTATCTCAGAAATGTGCCCAAATACTGAGTAGGACAATAATATACATGCTAATGTGGGAAAGGAATTCTCATGGGGCCCACATGTAGACAAATAACCATGGGCCAGTAATGACTGCTGAGGGACTGAGAATCACTCTTTTCCAGGGATGAGCTCCCAGATAGGTGTCCAGTAAGAAGGGTCAACCCTTACATCATTTACATACGTGCAACAATATACAGACTGAACAGGTTTTACTTTTAAATGTTTGTATTTATATATTATGTCACAATGGTATTTTTTAAAGGGCCAAAAATTTTAGAGGTTGTTAAAGAGAAGATAGGAAGAAGATGATAGCAGTTCATATGGGAGGAGTTAGCAGAAAGTGAGAGTTATTTCATTATATTTCAGTTGGAAAGTAAATAGGATTTTAAAAGGATAATAGTAAGAAATTTATTTAACTGTAAATATGATTTTTTTATTTAGATGAGGCAAACATTCTTACTTTTTCTACATTATCTTGCCAAATGAATGTACAATAAAGTTCTGTGTCAGACTCAAGTGAATCTATGTGAGACATAATATGGAGCCTCTGTTCATATGTTATCTGTGTTCATCTAATATTAGACTAAATTTAAAAAGAATTTACTTTAATGAGAGAATATCTGAGATATGGTCATAATACATTTTATGCAAGCTTGAAATTCTAAAAGGAATAGAAAATAAATTATAAGTGTCCTTAACAAAACGTCTTGATATATAATACCCATGTGCCATTTACTGACCTACCACAGGAGAAGGATTTTTTACCCATAACAGTAAATATTCTTTATGCTAGTGGTATTGGAAAAGCCATAGCTAACCTAAGATGGGAACAAGCTCATCATATCTTTGAATTTTTGATCTTGTTGGTCCACTTCCAACTTTTGGGATTATAAGCATATGTTTGTGATCACAAACAACAGAAGGCATATTCTTTATTAGCATATTCTGCAAATTGTATGTCAAAAGGAACATGAATATTGATGTCAAGATTGTTTAAAAAGTGCTCTATGCCAAAAAATGAAATGAAATATTGAATCAGTAAAAGTAAACGTCTTTTTAAAGGTAGCACTTTAAAATGAATCTCAATGACTTTAAGATCACTTTATTAATGCAGTAAATGTAGAACATATACTAGATATTTCAGAACTTTAAGTAGGTATTAATCTTTGATACCTACTTAAAGTAGGACTGATACCTACAGTCCTCAAGCCCATACTTTTATTCTAAATATTAAGTGAATTGAGAGACTTTTACTATAGAATGTAATAGACTGGGTATAATACTGAAAAGTGAGAAAAATATAAAACTATCATAAGAGCTCTACAGTTAAGATTATTACAAATAACTATAGCATGAAACTACATATAAAAACTTAAGTAAATTTCATAAAAGAAGAGGCATTTTAAAACTTTGTTAAGTATAAGTGAGACTATGAGAGGAATGTTAACAATTAATTCACTGAAATTATAAATAAATATTCAATATTTATTTATTAAATAAGTAAAATGTTATTTTCTAGTATGGAGCCTAATATTTGTGACAAATAAGCTCTTTTATTATTAAAATACTGGAAAGTAAACACTAAGATGACACTCACAAAATTTAATTCCCTCTCAATTTTTGAAAATAATGTCAGATTTTAAAACCATTCATCTAATCATCAAGAGTGGAAGTAATGAATGGATGTAACAGGGTATGTTGATTTTAGATTATTTATATTATAGTTTTTCCATTAACAACCATATATTTGACTAAACTCTTCCTTCAACTCATTGTTCTTTGGTTTCAAAGCCATATTTTCATCTAGGAAAAACTCATTTTTTTCATATTATTATCTATAAATATAGTATATAACATCTATCATATTATCCTAAAATTATTCTGTGATCTTTTCCATAGCAGCTATGCATTTTGAAATAGCTTTCATGGTAAAATACTGTACTAAGGGGTACAAAACAGAAACTGGAATCCCTGGGCCATTTTCTAAGCATATGTAATATCCTTACCTTGCTTGACCAAGTGTTACTTCTGTGAAAATTCCAAAGATACTTATCCTTTCCATTCATTCCTAACCAAGATTCTTTGTTGTTTTCATTTCTTTCTTATACAACTAAGGGTCAGCAGGAAAGAAGCTCTGGTGGAGAATGGTACCTCTGCTTCTTTAGTGTTTTGTTCATCATAGTTGTTGAACAACACATAAATAGAGAATCCAAATGTTTCCTACCTCACTGCATCTGGAATTAAAAAGGTTTCTCTGAGACATCATGAATCTATGAGACTAATTCTTAGTTCCCCAAGGTTTGTAAATTGTTGGGTCCCAGGAGATTCCATGACATAATTTTGTGCAACTTTCAACTAGTTTCAAAGGTTATAATATTTCCATATCCATCTAAAGTTATTTTGTGTGTCTGCACAATTTGGAAAGTGTTCTATATGAAAATAATTCTGTATGCTTCATTTGAAGACGAGTAGACTGCTCTGTGCATTAATGGATCTCATGTTGTGTCTCTGCACAGAGCCTAAGGGGAAAGACTTATGTCAGGAGAAATGAGTTAATTCATTGGTAAGGAAAATGTCCATTCTTTTGTTAAACACTGTAAAAACTTCTCAGGAAAGAAAAAATGTAGAAATATATGTGAGATACATAATAATTAAAATATATTTTTGCCTTAAAGAACATTTATATTTTATGTTTTTCTATTTTTCATATTTCCATACACTTGCACAGTATCTTATGGTCACATTACACTTCAGCATCTCTTCCTTCTCCACTTCCCATTCATCCTGTCCTCTTATTAATTAACAAGTCCCTGTTATATCTGTGTCCTTTTTACTGACCACTGAATTTATTCAGGGTGACTTGTATGTAGATGGATGGGACTTATTTCCAGGACCATGGGCCACCTATCTGTGGCTTCATAGATGAAGAAATTAGTATTCACTTGGCATATAACTTGAATTTACAATACTTTTCAAGGAAGATTAGGCCTTCATGCAACCATGTTAAATAACTGGTGGAATATTGCAAAACCTAAACTTAAGTTTATCATATGTTGGTGTCTACTGTTGGTTAATGGTTACAAAGTCCATTCCATCTATTTCAAATAACATATCACAGCATACTCTTTCATCATCCAGGAATAAATGGATTACAGAGTAAAGTATACTTACTTGAAAATATTGCATTTAAATGCCAGAGGTATAAAGTCCAGGCACATGAGTGGAAATGGTGGGAGAGAGCACATGAGGTGTTAGAGGGAGGAAAGGGAAAGAAAAATGAATAATTATGTTTAAATAAAATGATTTAAATTCCCCAACATCCGGAGAAGGTGGGAGAATGAAGAGAACAAGAAGAAAAAGAGGAAAATGAAATATAAGCGAAGTGGATATGAACAACTACATTTAGTTCTTTACACTTTTTCTAAGATCTGGACCCTCTTCCCTTTCTGTGTCATGAATTAGGTTGCATAATGTGGCAGAATTTATATATGTCTCAGATTTCATATCTGTCAATGGTTCTAATAAAAAGGATGAACATAATGGCTTAGTAAACATTACTATTATTTCAGGTAGCTTTCCTGTAAAGAGCACCAAGTACAGTAGGAAATTGTTTAAAAAAATTCCTTATGTTCAATTTAAAATTAGTCAAATCTTAGTTTCTATCATGTGCTATTTAATATGAATACTAATTATAAATAAAAGAGTACCACATTTTCAATAAAACACTTTCTAAAATTAGTATTAAAATAGCTAGTGGAGAGATTAACAGAGACATGTTTTATTATCATAAGGATTATGATTACAAATCATAAAAATGATTTATATGATACAAGATACACTTTAAAATAAATTTTTCAACACAGAAACGATATTACTTGAAAATTAAGGTAAATATAATAAAATTAGGGTTTTTTTAAATTAGGCAAGTGTATCAAACATTTATGTTATAATATTGACTACAGCATGTAAAGTAAACCTGTGTAGCAGAAGTAAAGGAATGCATGTAGGTCTTATGATGGAACCTTTTGTTTTGTCTGATGTGTGTTACTCTGAAACAGATCTAAATCAAAAGTGCAGAGATGAGAGACAATGTGATCAGCATCACATGGTACAGTTATGTACCCACTGGCACACACACCATTACCAATGCTCAGAGAACAACATGGAAGAGAAGGGGGACATGTAATAGCTAGGGAATGGGAAGATGCTCTAAAATATCCTCTGGACATGATAAAGCTACTACTTTCATGAAGTCACAGCAACTGTGGTTATCTGCAAAATACCTGCAAAGGATCAATGAAGAGAAAACCCTGGTAAAAATGTAGACAATCCTTTGAAGGTCCATATCACATTGAGAGGGTGTACACACTTGATATTTGATGGGGGATGAAAGAGCATTCTTTACTGAGAATCTGGTCAATAGTAAAATAGCCATACTCGAAGGGCAAGCAAGCCACACATTTGCATCTGGGCAACTGGATTAAGCTGATTGTCAAAAAAGATGGAGTTCATCATGATGGGAAGGACATTAAAAGTTGAGAATAAATAGAAAAATATGTAATTGGATACATGTGTTGTTTTGAATATACAGAAAACTATAAATGCATTACAATTAGGACAAATACAATAAAAAATAGGAAAGTATTCACTTCTTATTCTTGAGTAGATAAGAAAAACAAAACAAAGAACAACCAAAAAACCAAACAGCTTTTTTTTTTTTTTTTTTTTTTTTTTTTTTTTTTTTTAGGCAAAAGAGGATATTTTTATATCTGAGGTATGAACAGAGAGCCATTGACATGAAGCATTTTTCCTTTCTTTTTTTATTAGATATTTTCTTCATTTACATTTCAAATGCTACCCTGAAAGTCCCTTACACACTCCTCCCATCCTGCTCCGCAACTCACCCACTCCCACTTCCTGGTCCTGGCATTCCCCTGTACTGGGGCATATAATCTTTGCAAGACCAAGGGCTTCTCCTCCCATTGATGGCCGAATACGCCATCCTCTGCTACATATACAACTAGAGACACAAGCTCTGGGGCGTACTGGTTAGTTCATATTGTTGTTCCTCCTATAGGTTTGCATATTCCTTCAGCTCTTCGGTACTTTCTCTAACTCCTTCATTTAGGGCCCTGTGTTCCATCTAATAGCCTGGTCACAAGTATTCCATATCTTTTTTATCAGCTTTAAGATATCGTGTTTTGAATTTCTGTTTTGATCTATTTGGACTTGAGTTTTGCACAGATGAGATGTAGAGTTCTGAGTTGATTTTTCTACACATGGCTGTTCTGTTTTCTAACATACCCCACTGAAATATATATATATTTATGTTTTCATATCAATGTCATAAAGTTTGTATTAGTATGTGTGTATAGTACAATTTGAAATCTGTGATGGTGGCAACAGGTATTATTTGCTATCATAGTATCTGAGGTTTTCTTAAGAAATTTTAAGATTATTTTTGAAAAATTATTAATAATTGTGTAAATATTTTATGGACATTGCACTGAGAATGTAATGGATAGACTGGTAAAAACCATCTTGAGTTAAGAAATCAAGTTCAGAAAAGACAAATATGCCATGCATTCTCTTTTATGTGGATATGGCTTTAAAGCATTCAGTAGTCATGTTTCAATCTGCATGCAAATAGAATTTATATAGAGAGTTATAGAGTAAGGGACTGGATGTGAGAAAAGGGTAAACTATAAAAATTATAAAATGCATAACTATGGAGATACAGGAGGGCCTGGAATGGGAGCATCACATGAACAGGGGAAGGGAAGAGGGGAGTGAACAGAAGTATATGGAGAGTAACAGCTAATACTGGGATGATTTGAGGGGATTATATAGACCTTACTACTGTAAAAGCTTCTCTTTAAATATATGCATTTGGAAAAAATTAAATGGAACTATGAAATAATAGGGGAGACAAAAATCACCCCTCTCATAATCAAGTGAAGCATACAGTTCCAGAAATGGGCTGTATCTAATGAAGTGGTTGGAGAAAGGGGCCAATGGAAACCCCCTAAACAGGTTATCACCAAGACTATTGGTTCCTTTATACAAAATAATGATAAAACTCTGCTCCTGAAGACTGTACAAAAAGAAGATGAAACCAGATGATACAGGACACCTAGAGATCAGGTTCTATAGATCAGGTTCTGTTTTAACATCTCTGTATTTCTAGGTTCTGGAGCCTCAGGATGTCACTTTATTTTTTCATGGGATGAGTTCAATATCTTTCTTCTTCCAATTTCAAATACACATTTATTTTGTCAACCAGTTTTAATTAAACAGTATAAATAGCACACATTCATGTTGGGAGCCAAAACTAAATTCTTTATAATAATCCAAGTGAACTACCAAGTCTTAAGACATAAAGTTGGACCTCCTCCCCAAGGTGACTAAGTCCAGACAAAGGTCACCAATGGACTGTTTCCAGCTGGACCTCCTCCCCAAGCTAACTAAGTCAAGATGAAGGTCACCAACAGACTGTTTCAGAATTACCACAAGATGACTACAGACCTGACTGCCGCAAACAGCATAACCACAAGATGTACTTTTAGATATCATACCTCTCCCTGTAGTCACCAATGAAAATTACCACTGCCCCCTCTCTTGCCCTTCTGTGTAAGGGTTATTTCCCCTTTAATCTTTGTGTATAAAAATTGTAAGATTTGCTGAACACAATGAGACCTTGACAAGATTCAGATTTGGCTCCGTGTTGTTTCTGTGCTTGGTCTCTGTTCCTCTCTAACCCCACTTCCCATTTGGTTTCAGGAGGAGTCCCCTTGAGACCCACGAATAACTGGACCTGCTGGACCATTCACAGTCAAATAGTTAAACCTTCTCAAATATTTAATAAATGAGAGGATGAAATTAAAATGGCTTTGATTTTCATGTAACTATGCTAAGTAGAGTTTCATTGTGAAGCTGTGAACTCAGAAACAAATTCTCACACACTCCCTCTATTGATGCCTTCTATACTGAAAGATATTACCACTTTATAAAAAGTCAAGAGAATAATAATTGCCCAATAAAATATGGAATTTTTATTCTTGTTATTATGTTTTACAGGTGTTTTGCTTGTTTGTTTGCATGTTTGTTTGTTTGTTTGTGTTGATGTGGGGAGTGAGGTGGGGTGTGTTTCTCTTGGTATGTGTGCCTGTTATAACTCATGTGAATACATGTGAAGTGTGAATAGTGTTTGTGCTTCTTAACACTCGGACAGAATCAAAAGAAGTCACACTTCTATACCCATCTATTGTGTTCTACCTTATTTTCTTAGAAAAGGTCTCCACTGAACCTTAACCACTCTGTTCATCAGCTAACTCCACAATGAAGTAAAATGCTCACATCCAAAAATCCCATATGCATCAGCACTGGATTTAAAATGTACTTCTTTGTTTAGTTATGACGTTGAAAGTTTCTTAAAAGTAAATCTCAAATTGTGATGTTGGCATAGCAAGTGCTCTTTTCCACTGAACTGGATACTGTAAAATTTATCAGAAACTACTATCAATCTATTGTAAAACTAAATTTTGAATCTTCTTTGAATTATTTCCTTCTGGTCCCTTAGTTCCCATCAAAAACAACTCTGGAACTAGTTCATTATTATTAAATGCTTAGGTCATAAGTTGAGGCTCATTCCCTGACTATTTCAAAATTATTTAACCCATTTAACTATTCTATATCTACCAGGTGCTGAGTTACCTTTCCATCAGTCCTGCCCCCTTCTTCTAGGTCCCTGCTTCCTTAAGTCCTCTTCTCCATCTGTCTCTCAACTCTTCTTTCTCAGCTCTCCCCTGGGCTGTCTTTTATCTCTTACTATTTCCCAGAATCATCTCTCTTCCTGCCAGTGTCCCAGTTCCTATTTCCTGCCTCAGTTCATTGGCCATATACTTTTTGATTTGCAGGTGATGTGTATAAGGGATCTTGTCTAAAATCTTTTCCATATTTTCCTGATTGCATTTATCATTTCCTTATTCCTGAAAGTGTAAACCATAGGATTTAGCAATGGTGTAAGGACATTGACAAATATAAGCATGTTTTTCTCAAAGGAGAATCCAGAAGTAGGTCTTGCATATATTAATATGCATGGGACAAAAAACAAAAGTACAACAGTTATATGGGACGCACAGGTGGAGAGAGCTTTACGTTGCCCTTCAGAACTCTGGGCTCTCAGAGAAAACAAGATGACACCATAGGAGACAATCAATAAGGAGAAGATTATAATGCATATAGCACCACTGTTGGCAAATATCAAAAGGACATAAATGTGTGTGTCTGTGCAGGCAAGCTTCAGTAATGGGAACAAGTCACACATGTAATGATCAATGACATTGGGTCCACATAAAGGCAGCTGCAAAGTGAAGATGATTTGTATGATAGAATGCAAGAAACCTCCTGCCCAAGATACCACAACTAAAATTCCACAGAGCCTCTGGGTCATGATGGAAGAGTAGTGAAGAGGCTTGCAAATGGCCACATAGCGGTCATAGGCCATGGATGCCAAGACAATCACTTCTGCCCCAGTGAAGAAGTGGACTGTAAACAGTTGTGTCATGCAACATTCAAAGGAGATGGTCTTCCTTTCATAGAAGCAGTCTACAATTATCTTGGGTGTAACAGTAGAAGAAGTGCATGCATCCAGGAAGGACAGAAATGCCAAGAAGAAGTACATGGGGGAGCCCAGCAGTGCAGGGCTGTAGATGATGGTCACCACAATTATCATGTTGCCCCCAATAGTTGCAATGTAGATAAACAAAAATAAAACAAATAGCATTTTCTCCACATTCAGGTTTTGTGAAAGTCCCAGGAGTATGAACTCAGTGACAAAGCTCTGGTTTTGCATGATTCATAAGACAGTAAAAATAGACTTTCTTAACATAAAATTTTCAATTATGAGAAAAAATGCTTCTTATAAATTCAATATATCACCATCAACAAGATTGTACATACCTAAGAAAATTATTTTGACTGATTAAATTATTTTATTGCAATTGAAAATAAAATGTGAAAAGGTTTTGAAGTCTATAGTTGTATAACATAAGGAATTGAAGAAAAGATGGATTATTAAATACTTAAAAGTAATCAGAATTCAAATAGTATATATAAAAATATTTAGTTATGTGACTGAAAATCAATATTCCATGTTTTAATTATCAGGTTATTTTTAAAATCTGTTGTATTTTCTTCAAGAGAAATATTAGAAAAAGTTTGAAATTATAGTCTGGATAGGAATGAAAAACCAGAATTATAAATCATGGCTATCTATTCATGGGTGAGCTATGGATGAGAAGCCTGCAATTAATTGCCAGAGCATTTCTTATATACCAATAACAGAAGAGATACAAAATGTACTTTTGGTTCCCACCAAAATCTTGGCTAGTCTTAAATTTTATTTTATAGTAGGAAGCAAATTATAACCTCAAATAGTTATTCTGCACTTCTACTTCAATTCCACTTGTGACTAGAACAATATGAAAAATACTCTATTGCCATCAAACAGACACACACAAAAAGGAAAATAAAACTCCACCAAAAAAGCCCCTGTAAAACATGCTATAAGGAAATAAACAAAGAAAAGAGCTCAGGTCTCAAGCTCTTGGTAAATACTACATGACCAAGGATATTGATACTATTTTATTTTTAAAACGTTTTAATCTAAGTTATAAGATCAAATGAAAAAGAAATTATTAACCAGTGACTCTAAAAAATACATGTTTCAAGATCCTTGATGTCTCGAAGGAAAAAATTTTTGAACAATGATTTTTTTTATTTATTGCTGCATTTATGGATATTATTTCTATTCTCCTTCTATTAACATGAAACCATCTTCTTATGATCTTTCTGTGTCAATGAGGCATCTTGAATAAGGCAAGAGTAAATGATGGATGTTCAAGTGATGGACCAAGAACTCACATTGGTGCAAAGCATATCTGCAGAAGAGAAATCATTCATTGAACTTGAATTAGTCTTGACACTTAATTATTGGCTACATAATTATGTATTATTTACTTGTTAAACAAATATTATTTAATAACAAGAAAAATAATCTTGAGGATTTATATGATATTATATAAAACATGCTCATGAACAATTTATACACTTATCTTTAAGAATATAAAAAAGGAGACTGCATTAACCAGGGAAGCAGATAACCTGGCCTGATCGGGACACAAATCCCTTCCGGTCTGCTGCAGCACCAGAGTTCCTGGCCCGGGGAGTCTCTGGACACCTGCAAGGACCCACACAGGATCCCCCATGGGATCCTAAGACCTCTGATGAGTGGAACACAACTTCTGCCAGGAGGCAGGTTCGAACACCAAATATCTGGGCACCTTCCCTGCTAGAGGAGAGCTTGCCTGCAGAGTACTCTGACCACTGAAACTAAGGAGAGAGCTAGTCTCCCATGTCTGCTGATAGAGGCTAACATAATCACCTGAGGAACAAGCTCTAACCAGAGACAACTATAACAACTAGCTCCAGAGATTACCAGATGACAAAAGGCAAATGTAAAAATCCTACTAACAGAAATCAAGACCATGCACCATCATCAGAACGCAGTACTCCCACCTCACCTAGTCCTGGGCACCCAAACACAACCGAAAAGCTAGACCCAGATTTAAAAGCATATCTCATGATTATGGTAGAGGACATCAAAAAGGACTTTAATAACTCACTTAAAGAAATACAGGAGAACACTGCTAAAGAGTTACAAGTCCTTAAAGAAAAGCAGGAAAACACAACCAAACAGGTAGAGGTCCTTAAAGAAAAACAGGAAAACACATCCACACAGGTGATGGAAATGAACAAAACCATACTAGACCTAAAAGGGGAAGTAGACACAATAAAGAAAACCCAAAGTGAGGCAACGCTGGAGATAGAAACCCTAGGCAAGAAATCTGGAAACATAGATGCAAGCATCAACAACAGAATACAAGAGATGGAAGAGAGAATCTCAGGTGCAGAAGATTCCATAGAGAACATCAGCACAACAATCAAAGAAAATACAAAACACAAAAGGATCCTAACTCAAAACATCCAGGAAATACAGGACACAATGAGAAGACCAAACCTATGGATAATAGGAGTTGATGAGAATGAAGATTTTCAACTTAAAGGGCCAGCAAATATCTTCAACAAAATTATAGAAGAAAACTTCCCAAATCTAAAGAAAGAGATGCCCATGAACATACAAGAAGCCTACAGAACTCCAAATAGACTGGACCAGAAAAGAAATTCCTCCCGACACACATAATAATCAGAACAACAAATGCACTAAATAAAGAGAGAATATTAAAAGCAGTAAGGAAGAAAGGTCAAGTAACATATAAAGGCAGGCCTATCAGAATTACACCAGACTTTTCACCAGAGACTATGAAAGCCAGAAGAGCCTGGACAGATGTTATACAGACATTAAGAGAACACAAATGCCAGCACAGGCTACTATACCCGGACAAACTCTCAATTACCATAGATGTAGAAGCCAAAGTATACCACAACAAAACCAAATTCACACATTATCTTTCCACAAATCCAGCCCTTCAAAGGATAATAACAGAAAAAAAAAAAAAAAAAAAACAATACAAGGACAGAAATCACACCCTAGATAAAGCGAGAAAGTAATCCCTCAAAAAACCAAAACTAAGACAGCCACAAGAACAGAATGCCAACTCTAACAACAAAAATAAAAGGAAGCAAAAATTACTTTTCCTTAATATCTCTTAATATCAATGGACTCAATTCCCCAATAAAAAGACATAGACTAACAGACTGGCTACACAAACAGGACCCAACATTCTGCTGCTTACAGGAAACCCATCATCTCAGGGAAAAAGACAGATACTACCTCAGAGTGAAAGGCTGATAAAAAATTTTCCAAGCAAATGGTCTGAAGAAACAAGCTGGAGTAGCCATTCTAATATCGAATAAAATCAACTTCCAACCCAAAGTTATCAAAAAAGACAAGGAGGAACACTTCATACTCATCAAAGTTAAAATCCTCCAAGAGGAACTCTCAATTCTAAATATCTATGCTCCAAATGCAAGGGCAGCCACATTCATTAAAGACACTTTAGTAAAGCTCAAAGCACACATTGGACCTCACACAATAATAGTGGGAGACTTCAACACACCACTTTCATCAATGGACAAATACTGGAAACAGAAACTAAACAGGGACACAGTGAAACTAACAAAGTTATGAAGCAATTGGACTTAACAGATATCTACAGAACATTTTATCCTAAAACAAAAGGATATACCTTCTTCTCAGCACCTCATGGGACCTTCTCCAAAATTGACCATATACTTGGTCACAAAACAGGCCTCAAAAGATACAAAAATATTGAAATTGTCCTATTCATCCTATCAGACCACCATGCACTAAGTCTGATGTTCAATAACAACATAAATAATTGAAAGCCAACATTCACATGGAAACTGAACAACACTCTTCTCAATGATACCTTGGTCAAGGAAGGAATAAAGAAAGAAATTAAAGCCTTTTTAGAGTTTAATGAAAATGAAGCCACAACATACCCAAAGCTATGGGATAAAATGAAAGCATTTCTAAGAGGGAAACTCATAGCTCTGAGTGCCTCCAAGGAGAAACTGGAGAGAGCACACACTAGCAGCTTGAAAACATATCTAAAAGCTCTAGAAAAAAAGGAAGAAAATTCACCCAAGAGGAGGCAGGATATAATCAAACTCAGGGATGAAATCAACCAAGTGGAAACAAGAAGAACTATTCAAAGAATTAACCAAACGAGGAGTTGGTTCTTTGAGAAAATCAACAAGATAGATAAACACTTAGCTAGACTCACCAGAGGGCACAGGGACAACATCCTAATTAACAAAATCAGAATGAAAAGGGAGACATAACAACAGATCCTGAAGTAATCCAAAACACCATCAGATCCTTCTACAAAAGGCTATACTCAACAAAACTGGAAAACCTGGACGAAATGGACAAATTTCTAGACAGATACCAGGTACCAAAGTTAAATCAGGATCAAGTTAATGATCTAAACATTCCCATATCCCCTAAAGAAATAGAAGCAGTCATTAATAGTCTCCCAGCCAAAATAATCCCAGGAACAGATGGGTTTAGTGCAGAGTTCTACCAGACCTTCAAAGAAGATCTAATTCCAGTTCTGCACAAACTATTCCGCAAAATAGAAGTAGAGGGAACTCTACCCAACTCATTCTATGAAGCCACAATTACACTGGAACCTAAACCACAGAAAGATACAACAAAGATAGAGAACTTCAGACCAATTTCCCTTATGAATATATATGCAAAATCCTCAATAAATTTCTTGCTTACCGAATCCAAGAAAACATTAAAGCAGTCATCCATCCTAACCAAGTAGGTTGCATCCCAGGGATGCAGGGATGGTTCAATATATGGAAATCCGTCAACGTAATCCAGTATATAAACAAACTCAAAGACAAAAACCACATGGTCATCTCGTTAGATGTGGAAAAATCATTTGACAAGATCCAACACCCATTCATGATAAAAGTCTTGGAATGATCAGGAATGCAAAGCCCATACTTAACCATGATAAAAGCAATCTACAGCAAACAAGTAGCCAACATCAAAGTAAATGGTGAGAAGCTGGAAGCAATCCCACTAAAATCAGGGACTAGACAAGGTTGTCCACTCTCTCCATACCTATTCAACATGGTACTTGAAGTCCTAGCCAGAGCAATTCGACAACAAAAGGAGATCAAGGGGATACAAATTGGAAAAGATGAAGTCAAAATATCACTTTTTGCAGATGATATGATAGTATATATAAGTGACCCTAAAAATTCCACCAGAGAACTCCTAAACCTGATAAACAGCTTCAATTAAGTAGCTGAATATAAAATTATCTCAAACAAGTCAATGGCCTTTCTGTACACAAAGGATGAACAGGCTGAGAATGAAATCAGGGAAACAACATCTTTCTCAATAGTCACAAATAAAATAAAATACCTTAGCATGACTCTAAGGAAGTGAAAGATCTGTATGATAAGAACTTCATGTCGCTGAAGAAAGAAATTAAAGAAGATCTCAAAAGATGGAAAGATCCCCCATGCTCATGGATTGGCAGGATCAATATAGTAAAAAATGGCTATCTTGCAAAAAGCAATCTACAGATTCAATGCAATCCCCATCAAAATTCCAACTGAATTCTTCAACAAATTAGAAAGGGCAATCGACAGATGCATTTCGAATAACAAAAAACGTACTATAGCAAAAATTCTTTTCAATAATAAAAGAACCTCTGGTGGTATCACCATGCCTAGCCTAAAGCTTTACTACAGAGCAATTGTGATAAAAAATGCATGGTACTGGTATAGAGACAGACAAGTAGACCAATGGAACAGAATTGAAGACCCAGAGATGAACCCACACACCTATGGTCACTTGATCTTTGACAAGGGAGCTAAAACCATCCAGTGGAAAAAAGACAGCATTTTCAACAAATGGTGCTGGCACAACAGGCATTTATCATGTAGAAGAATGCGAATTGATCCATTCCTATCTCCTTGTACTAAGGTCAAATCTAAGTGGATTAAGGAACTTCACACAAAACCAGAGACTCTGAAATTTATAAAGGAGAAAGTGGGGAAAAGCCTTGAAGATATGGGCACAGGGGAAAAATTCCTGAATAGAACAGCAATGGCTTGTGCTGTAAGATCGAGAATTGACAAATAGGACCTCATGAAACTGCAAAGTTTCTGCAAGGCAAAAGACACAGTCAATAAGACAAAAAGACCAACAACAGATTGGGAAAGGATCTTTATCTATCCTAAATCAGATAGGGGACTAATATCCAATATATATAAAGAACTCAAGAAGGTGGACTCCAGAAAGTCAAATAACCCCATTAAAAAATGGGGCTCAGAACTAAACAAAGAATTCTCACCTGGGGAATACTGAATGGCAGGGAAGCACCTGAAAAAATGTTCAACATCCTTAATCATCAGGGAAATGCAAATCAAAACAACCCTGAGATTCCACCTCACACCAGTCAGAATGGCTAAGATCAAAATTTCAGGTGACAGCAGATGCTGCTGAGGATGTGGAGAAAGAGGAACACTCCTACATTGTTGGTGGGATTGCAAGCTGGTACAGCCAGTCTGGAAATCCATCTGGCGGTTCCTTAGAAAATTGGACATAGTAATACTGGAGGATCCAGCAATACCTCTCATGGGCATATATTCAGAAGATGTCCCAACCGGTAAGAAGGGCACATGCTCCACTATGTTCATAGCAGCTGTAGTGGCTATTCTTGGTTGTCAACCTGACTATATTTGGAATGAACTACAATCCAGAATTGGAAGGCTCACCAGTGACCCTTATCTGGAGGCTTGGAGATCCTTATCTGGATCTTGGTATGGAGATCTTGAGACATAGTGGCTATGGATTCCAGAAGATTAAATCTCCGAGTTTAAGGAGATTTAATCTGGGCTACACCTTTCATCTGGGATTAAAGGTGTGGTGGAACACACCTTTAATCTGGGCTACACCTTCTGCTGGAGACAATATAAGGACATTGGAAGAAGGGAGTCTAGCTCTTGCTCCTTCGCCTGCTTGCCGTGTGAGACTGAGTAACTGCTAGATCTTTGAACTTCCATTCACAGCTGCGACTGAACCATTGTTGGGAATTGGGCTGCTGACTGTAAGTCATCAATAAATTCTTTTACTGTATAGAGACTATCCATAAGTTCTGTGACTCTAGAGAACCCTGACTAATACAGAATTTGGTACCAGGAGTGGTTCTAGAGTAACAGAAGTACAAGGATGAATCTTTTAAAATATTGGAATTGGCTTGTTGAGCCACCAGCACTTTCAACTACTGAAACCTCTCCAGATTCTCTCCCTCCTGGGAGCTCAGAGAATTTTGAAGACCCATGGTTGAAACTATATTTCAAACTTAAAGAAGCTAATGCCCTTGATTTTCTTAATGAATTAGGTGATTCAGTGCACAAAGCTTTCTACAAGATGGGGAAAAAATCAGAAAATGATTTTACTGGCTGGCTGCTCTTAGTATCTGGGGAAAAAATGATGAATGAAAGGAAGGAGTTGTGTGATAAAATCGAAAGGCTCCAGACACAAGTAAACGATCTAAAAGTTGCTAAGTGTGTCCTTGAAGAGAATCTTCTCTCTTGCAGCAATAGAGCTCAAGTTGCAGAAAATCAAACTGAAACCCTCATTGTAAGGTTGGCTGAACTACAGCGAAAATTTAAGTCTCAGCCTCAGAATGTGTCGACAGTTAAAGTAAGGGCACTAATTGGCAAAGAATGGGATCCTATAACTTGGGACGGGGATGTGTGGGAAGACCATGTTGAAGCTGAGAATTTTGAATCTTCAGATTCTCAAGGGTTTGCCCCACCTGAGGAAGTAGTACCCTCAGCCCCACCCCTTGAAATAATGCCTTCCCCACATGAGGAAATTAATTTTGCAGAGTCTGATAAACCAGCAATGACTTTCACTACTGATGTTTCTCAAGGCCCACCAATAGTTTCTTCTAGACCTGTAACCAGACTCAAAGCAAAACAGGCTCCTAGAGGGGAGGTAGAAAGTGTAGTCCATGAGGAAATTCGCTACACTACTAAGGAGCTTAATGAGTTTGCTAATTCATTCAAACAGCAACCTGGTGAATACGTGTGGGAATGGATTTTAAGGGTGTGGGATAAGGGTGGAAGGAACATAAAACTAGAGCAGGCTGAGTTTATTGACATGGGCCCTCTGAGTAGAGATTCTAGGTTTAATATGGAAGCTCGCATGGTTAAAAAAGGTGTCAAAAGTTTGTTTGAATGGTTGGCTGAGGTGTTTATCAAAAGATGGCCTACTGGAAATGACTTGGAGATGCCTGATATTCCATGGCTTAGTGTTGATGAAGGGATTTTAAGACTTAGGGAAATTGCAATGCTAGAGTGGATATATTGTGTAAAGCCTAATTGTCCACAATGGGAAGGTCCAGAAGATATGCCCTTCACCAGCTCTATAAGACGCAAATTGGTGAGAGGGGCACCAGCACATTTGAAGGGTTTTGTTCTTTCCCTTTTCGTTGTGCCAGATCTTAGCATTGGAGATGCTTCTGCTCAATTAGATGAATTAAATTCACTGGGTTTAGTTGGATTCTGAAGTAACAAGAGCCAAGACCTGCTGAGGTGCTGGCCGAAGGTGAAGGAAATACAGAATGGGTAGTAGAGGAAGGTAGTTATAAATACCAATTAAGGCCACATAACCAGTTGCAGAAACGAGGATTATAAAGTAATATGAATGCCCCATTGTAAATTTACAAATGCGTTTGCGATTGTACGAGGGATAGTTATATCATGTTAGGCGTATTCACAACCTTGTTATTGTTTCATGTAAACATGGGATATTATTTGTGTCAAGTTGACAAGGGGTGGATTGTAGTGGCTATTCTTGGTTGTCAACTTGACTATATTTGGAATGAACTACAATCCAGAATTGGAAGGCTCAACAGTGACCCTTATCTGGAGGCTTGGAGATCCTTATCTGGATCTTGGTATGGAGATCTTGAGACATAGTGGCTATGGATTCCAGAAGATTAAATCTCCGAGTTTAAGGAGATTTAATCTGGGCTACACCTTTCATCTGGGATTAAAGGTGTGGTGGAACACACCTTTAATCTGGGCTACACCTTCTGCTGGAGACAATATAAGGACATTGGAAGAAGGGAGTCTAGCTCTTGCTCCTTCGCCTGCTTGCCGTGTGAGACTGAGTAACTGCTAGATCCTTGAACTTCCATTCACAGCTGCGACTGAACCATTGTTGGGAATTGGGCTGCTGACTGTAAGTCATCAATAAATTCTTTTACTGTATAGAGACTATCCATAAGTTCTGTGACTCTAGAGAACCCTGACTAATACAGCAGCCTTATTTATAATAGCCAGAAGCTGGAAAGAACCCAGATGCCCCTCAATAGAGGAATGGATACAGAAAATGTGGTGCACTTACACAATGGAGTACTACTCAGCTATTAAAAAGAATGAATTTATGAAATTCATAGCCAAATGGATGGACCTGGAGGGCATCATCCTGAGTGAGGTAACACAATCACAAAGGAACTCACACAATATGTACTCACTGATAAGTGGATATTAGCCCAAAACTTAGGATACCCAAGATATAAGATACATTTTGCTAAACACATGAAACTCAAGAAGGCATGGTGGCACACGCCTTTGATCTCAATACTTGGGAGGCAGAGGCAAGCAGATTACTGAGTTCGAGGCCAGCCTGGTCTACAAAGTGAGTTCCAGGACAGCCAGGGCTATATAGAGAAACCTGTCTTGAAAATACCAAAAAAAAAAAAAAAAAAAGAAAAAAAAGAAAAAGAAAAAGAAAAAAAGAAAAAATGTGACAATTGTAATGACTGTAATTTTTCTGTCTCTTGTGAGACTATGCTGGGGCCTAGCAAACACAGAAGTGGATGATCACAGTCAGCTATTGGATGGATCACAAGGCCCCCAATGGAGAAGCTAGAGAAATTACCCAAGGAGCTAAAGGGAACTGCAACCCTATAGATGGAACAACAATATGAACTATCCAGTGCCCCGGAGCTCTTGTCTCTAGCTGCATATGTATCAAAAGATGTCCTAGTCAGCCATCACTGCAAAGAGAGGCCCATTGGACTTGCAAACTTTATATGCCCCAGTACAGGGGAACCCCAGGGCCAAAAAGGGGGAGTGGGTGGGTATGGGATTGGGGGGGTGGGTATGGAGGACTTTTGGGATAGTATTGAAAATGTAAACGAGGAAAATACCTAATAAAAAATAAATTAAAAAAAGATGAATAGAAACAATTTTACTTACTAATGGTCCATCAGGTGCTACTACAATATTGAATTTAAACCAAGAAACCATTTCATAATGTTCTCAGAGAAGTTACACACTAGAATCTGAATCTATTCACAGGCTTCTTCAAGGGAAACATGAGTAAACTAACCCTATAAGGTCATTGAGTCAGAAAATTCATTTATGATAGACTGAGAAAATCACTATAGAATTTATTGTTTCTCATCTGGTTATAAAGCAAGATGGACAATGTACCGATGTAACTACGAAGAGCACAAGCATGGTGCCATACATGCTTGTCAGATAAAAAATCCATATCCCTTATAATGATGTTATTTGGATAAAAAACAAAACATATGCTAGACTCCTGAATCCTGCTTCCAGGAGACCTAAATTCATCCTGTTTTCTGAAAGTGGGTCAGAATATTTTATACAACTAAAATTCTACAATCCTTGGGTTACACTTGTGCACATAAACTTCTTTGGAAGGAGTATACAACATTCCTTTGTGAAAAGCACATGGAAATAATGACTGAATTTAGAATGTAGGAAGAAATGTGTGGAATGTTAGGAACAAGTTGCTTATAGAAAGGCAGATAGGTGATCTTTAATTTTCTTTCTCCTAATTCTAACCCCTTAGCCCCATCAGTAGTTCTGTAGCAGACCACTTGTTCCTGTCTCCAAATCCTTTCTGCCACCATCTGCCCCAGATCCCACAGTTCTTCTCCAGTAGCCTCCCTCACCACCCTATCACATTGTTTCAGTCAGTAGCTGCCAGAGGCATTCCCTGGGATCTGCTGGCCACCTTGGCCAAAGGAAACACATAAGCATTCTTCACATATACCTTCCTCTCCAAATCTAATCCCACAGGCTCACCCCGAGCTATGTTGCACACTACCAGCTTCAGTCTTTTCCTCCTTTCTGTAGCATTTCCACTGGATCCAGCAGAGCTAAGTGGTATGCCCTGAATTTCTACCTCCTGTGGACCCCCTCAGCCACCTCCTTCCACACAATTCTAATTCCTAAGCATCAGATCCTAATTCTTAGTTAAATTCTACCCACAATATCAATTGTCCTCACAGTGAGCATGGTTTCAGAAGCATTCTTTCCAGGAATCACACAGCCTTTCCCCTGAGAACTAGAGAAGGGTACATATAACAATGAAAGGAACACCCACCCCACAAAGACAAGAACAGACGTGACCACAAAGAATTACAATTATGCCAAACTTAGATGCCTAAACTCAAATGTAAACACAAAATGAATGATTGCCAAGAGTATATGTCTCCACTTGATCCCAGCATACCTCTGACAATAGACCCAAAGAAACACAATATAGCTGAATCACAAGATGAAGACCTTCCAGTGGCCTTGATGAATAAAATAGAAGTCCTAGGGAGGGAATAAATAAATACCTTGAAGAAATTTATGAAACACACACACAGAAAAGAAAAGAGGTGATGAAAATTAATAAGATAGCACAGCGCCTGAAAGTAGAATAGAGAAAATAAAGAAATCTCAGCAACACATCAAAAAGATCATCTACCATGATCAAGTAGGTTTTATCTCAGAGATTCAGGGATGGTTCAACATACTAAATCTCTATCAATGTAATCCATTATGTAAACAAACAGAAAGAAAAGACCCACATGATCCCCTCATTAAATGTTAACAGTCTTTGACAAAATCTAAAACCCTTCACAATAAAAGTGTTGAAGAGCTCAGCAATTTATAGTAAGCTGATATCCAACATCAAATCAAATGGAGAGAAACTCAAAGTAATTTTGCTTGAATGAAGAATATAATAAGGCTGTCAACTCCCCCAATAGCTATTCAATACAATATTTAAAGTTATAGCTAAAACAATAAGAAAAAAACAAGGGAATACACATTGGAATGAAAGAAGACAAAGTATTGTTACTTTCAAATTATATGATAGACTTGTATAGTAAAAACATCAAGTCTTTGAAGGAGATTGAAGATGATATCAGAAGATGGAAAGTTCTCCCATGTTTACAGATCTATAGGATAAACTTAGTAAAAATGGCCATCTTACAAAAAGCAATCTACAGATTCAGGCAACCTAACCAAATTTCCAACACAATTCTTTACAGACCTTGAAAAAAATATACTCAACTTCGTATGGAAAAACAAAAAACTTAGGATAGCTAAAAGCAATCCTATACAAACAAACAAACAAACAAACAAAAACCAAAACAAAACGAAAAACAACTTTGACAAGTATCACCATTCCTGCTTTAAGCTGTATGACAGCAGCATAGTAATAAAATCTACATGGTATTGGCATTATGGAATATAAGGGAAGACCCTGACTTAAATCCACACACCTGTGTGTGTGTGTGTGTTCAGAAGAGTAAGAGAAGAAAATTCTTGGAAAATTGGGGGAAATTTTAGGGGGAAGTAGAAAGCTGATACAATGAAAACTCCATGGATTGTATGAGCCTAGTAAGCAAAAAGTTCTAGTAATGAGGGACATGAAACCTGAACACATTATCTTCTGAAACTGGGTATGGCTCAAGTGGAGGAGGAACTGGGATATCAACCTAGCCATTAGCCTTCAATATATAGTTTGTCCTGATTGGATCCTAGTGCAATCATCATCAGAGAAACTTCATTCAGAAAATGTTGGAAACAGATGCAGAGTTCCACAGGTAAATACTAAGCAGTTCTGTTGTGGAGTAGAGAGTAAAGCAGGGACCAAAGTGTTCAGGAATACTACACTGTATCTAGGTCTATAATGAGGTCTTTGATCCACTTGGACTTGAGTTTTGTTCAGAGTAATAGATATAGATCTATTTGCCTTTTTATACATGAAGATAGCAAGTTAGACTAGAGCCATTTTTGTAGATACTTCTTTTTCCATTCTTATTACAAATGAATCAACTGACTGGGACTCAAGAAGTCTAGCACAAATCAGGGAGCCTGTAAGTTTCTGACTTAGGATGTTTGCATACTTGTTATGGTTGAAAACCTTGTTGTTCTTGTGGTATTCCTAACAATGGGAGCAGGAGTTGTCTCTTACTCTTTTGAATGCTTGTAGAATTCTAGTCCTCCCAGGGTGTTGGCTCATCCAATGGAGATGTAATTTTATGTGCTTGTGTTAGTGTAGCTTGCTTTACTTGTTTGGTTGAAGTCACTGGGAGGCCTGCGGGGTGGATCTGGAAGAAAGGGAAGGTGGAAGTAAGAGGGTAAGGTGAGAGCAGGAAGTAGATACTGCAGTAAGGATGTAATATATGAGAACAAAAATTTTAAAATGAATAAATAAAATAGTTTTTTCTGATGAAGTCTCACTGGGTACATAAACCACATTTATAGGCCCCAAATCCAATTGTAGATGGTCAACAGAACTAACTCAATGACATTTATAGAATGGTATCTAAAAACTGAAAAATGAGAACAAGGTAAAAAACTCATAATAGTTAATGTAGTTAAATAAAACCATTATTAGTTACTATCACATGATTCTATAAATAACACTCTATATGATATCAAAAGTGATACTTTTTAAAAAGTTTTATAACTAAGAAAATAAGAAAAACTTTAAGTCATGATACATAGATATTGTAAATATATACTATTTTGTAGAAGGTAGTTTAGAATGATGAATTCCATCTCTAAGAAATATGTAGTGGCTATTATTTAAAAACTAGAAATTAAATGCCAAGATGACACATATGAAATGTAATTTCCTCTCAATTTCTGAAAACAATATCAGATTTTAAAACCATTCTTCTAATTATCAAAATTGGAAGTAACGATTTGACTTAACAGGACATCTTATGTGGATTACTACATTATATTATAATCATTCCATTAACGACCATATATTGGATTTGAACATATCCCAATCAATTTCTCTGGTTTCAAATCCATAGTGTCATAGAGGAACTCAGTTTCTTTATATTATTATCTGTAAATATTTTAGCTAGTATTTACTGTTTTACCCTAAAATATTGTATGAGCTTTTCAATAACAGACATGCATTTGAAAATTCTACAGGAATAAATTACTTTGCTGAGCAGACACAAAGCAGAAACTCAGGTTTCTGAACTATGTAAACAGTGACATAGGGAAGTGTACCTCCCTTGTCCACCATCCACTTTGCCCACTATTTACTTCCCATTCATTTAAGCAGTTCAACTCATTGCAGTATCAATATACCCTCAGACAACAGGATGTCTTAACTAAGAGGTAAATGTAACATTCAAAATGGTCAGATAGGTGAATATAGGATTCCCATTATGAATAATTGCTTTTAAATATAGTTAAAAATAAATGCCTATTTGTTTAGTTTTCCTTATAAATTACATCCTGACTGCAGCTTCCCCTCTCTTCTCTTCTCCCAGGTCCCCAAACTCCTCTCTCCCTGTCTTAGTGGGTTTCTATTCCTGCACAAACATCATGACAAGAAGCAAGTTGGGGAAGAAAGGGTTTATTCAGCTTACATTTCCATACTGCTGTTGATCACCAAAGGATGCAGGACTGGAACTCATGCAGGTCATAAAGCAGGAGCTGATGCACAAGCCATGGAGAGATGTTCATTGCTGGCTTGCTTCCCCTGGCTTGCACAGCCTATCTCTTATAGAACCCAGACTACCAGCCCAGAGATGGTCCCACCCTCAAGGGGCCTTTCCCCCTTGATCACTAATTGAGAAAATGCCTTACAATTGGATCTCATGGAGGCATTTCCTCAACTGAAGCTCCTTTCTCTGTGATAACTCCAGCTGTGTTAAGTTGACACAAAACTAGCCAGTACACTCCCCCAGATTTATTCCTTCTATATTTCCCTTCAAAAACAAGAGCAGGCTTCCCAGGGATATCACCCAAATATGGCATAACAAGTTACAATGAGACTAGTGTCAAACCCTCCTATCTAGTATCCCAGCTGTAGGAAAGGGACATCAACCCAATTACAAACAAACAAAACCTAAAATCTGTCCTGCTTTCTGGAAGTGACTTAACCATTGACTGGTCCAACTTGAGGCCCCAAAGACCCAGAATAGAACCAAACCAAACAGACAAACACAACTAGAAGAGGAGGAGGAGGAGGAGGAGGAGAAGGAAGAGGAAGAGGAAGAAGATGAAGATGAAGAAGAAATAAAAATCTCTATTATTTTTATGCATTATTAAAATTTTACATGAAATTATCCCATGTGTTTACATTCATGAGTCTATTCAACTTCTTCTTCTTTTTTTTTTTTTGGGAGGGGGGGGTTAAGGTGTTTATTGTAGAAAGGCAGAGACAAGAAGAGTAGAGAAGCAGAGGCCAGCCATGGCCACATAGAGAGGGGCAGAAGGGAAGGCAGAATGAGGGGGAGCAAGAGAAAGAGCAAGAGAGTAAGAGATAAGAGCCCGTTCTATTTTTTAAGCAAAATTTATAATCTACCAGTAAAAGCATAATTTCTTCTGATTATTGCTAACAATGCTTATTTACTTGACTTTCTGGAAAATATGTTTCCTTCTGATAACTGATTTTTTCTCTGCCCATTCTGTTGCTCTTGATTCCCCAAATGTCTTAACTTTAGTTGACCAAATTCTTCTGGAATGTAGAGGAAAGAGATGTTCTCATTCTTTTCATGTCCTTCCTACTGTGTTTCTTAAGCCTCTTTGATGTCTCAGTGATTCTGCTTATTTTAAGGGAGAGAACAAGCCAGAATCCTAGCACTAAAGAGCTTCATCCACTTAGTTTACCTACAAGTTCAAACACTGAATATTTTAAGAATCTAAGCAGATAAAATTAAATCAGAAGATTTCGATATATGTCATCAGTTAAGCTTTCTTAACCTCTATTACTTCTATGTAACACGTACTAATATGTATTTGTGGAACTAGTACATTTTACAATTGATTTCTATAGCTACTTAAGGTACAGAGTTGCTTCCATTTACCATGTTCTTATGTTACCATTATTTATATAATCTCAAAGCATTCTGCCTTTCAATGAAACTTTATAATGTCAATTACTAATTCATAAATGAGTATATATTTAGATAATCAAAGTATTATCAGACAGATGAGAGAAAAATATATGAGCTGGATTTTAAATAGTTGATTTTAATATGAATTTGAAAATCGAAAATATGTTTAGTTTCACTACTCCTGGAACAATGAATGGTCTTATTAGAAAAAACTTTCTTGAAGGGATAAATAGATGAAAGTACTTTCTGCTGTAAGAAGAGTTATTTGAGCCCCATGGGTTCTTGAAAAAATATTTTTTGTGAAGTACTATTCTCTAATATTATATGTAGTTTTGGTAAATTAATAAAAACATTAACTTTGTTCATAAAGTTTCTATTATAAGTAATCTGAGCATCAGGGTTTATAGAAGTTTCTCAAGAATAAATAATTGGGATGAGAAAGAGGCATGATTTTCTCATTGCAGTAGGCTGTACACAATACCAACATGTTAAATCACTTTATCACAAATTAAAAATATGTCATAGAGGGGCATACTATCTTACTTTACCTCACCAAATGTCTCTTCTGTGAAAAAAATCTGAAGATTTTTGTCTCTTTCATTCAGTGCTGTTCAAGATTCTCTGCTTGTTTCCTGCTAATACTTCCAAATCTAAGGAGAAACCTGAGAGTCGCTCTTGCAGTAAGGGTTGAGGATGTTACCTCTGCTTCCTGGTTGCTGTATTCATTATGGCTGCCTAACAAAACATAACAAAGGATCCAAAATTGCCTCCTCATTATATCTGGAATTTAAAGAGGATTCCCTGAGACAGCATTAATCTGTGCGAGTAATTCTTAGCTCTCACAGGACTTGAAAAATATTTGGCCACATGAGATCAAAGACCAATTTTGTGTAATGTTTCATATATTCCACAATTCACAGTGCTTTCATGGCCATCTTGTATTTTTTTAATTTATAAGAGGTTTTATTTGATAATAAACTCATATACCATCATTTTCAGAAAGAGTAGACTATTTTACAGTGGGTAAAATAGTGTCTCTTTGCAGAACTTAGTTAAAATGCTGTCTGCCAAAGGTATCTATCAATAAATATGTAAGAAAATATGCAAAGACTATTCACTAATAAAATATTTTATTTATCAGCATGTGATACATATAATAAGAGGTTTTCATTAATGTGATCCAGGTCAACAACTCTCAAGGATACATCTCATACTTGGGCAACACAAACTCGACTTGAACTTGTTGGATTTTGGAAAGCAAAGTTGGGTGGGTAGAAAAATGGAGGTGAATATTGGAGGTATTCAGGTAGCCAGGGTGATTTGATGCATTGCTTGAAATTCTCAAAAAATTAAAACATTATTTGATTTAAAAAAACATGATCCTCCATTGTTGGTGGGATTGCAAGCTTGTACAACCACTCTGGAAATAAGTCTGGCGGTTCCTCAGAAAATTGGACATAGTACTACCAGACGATCCAGCAATACCTCTCCTGGGCATATATCCAGAAGATGTCCAAACCAGTAAGAAGGACACATGCTCCACTATGTTCATAGCAGCCTTATTTATACTAGCCAGAAGCTGGAAAGAACCCAGATGCCCCTCAACAGAGGAATTGATACAGAAAATATGGTACATTTACACAATGGAGTACTACTCAGCTATTAAAAAGAATGAATTTATGAAATTCCTAGTCAAATGGATTGACCTGGAGGGCACCATCTTGAGTGAGGTAACACAATCACAAAGAAACTCACACAATATGTATTCACTGATAAGTGGATATTAGCCCAGAAACTTAGGATACCCAAGATATAAGATACAATTTGCTAAACACATGAAACTCAAGAAGAATGAAGACCAAAGTGTGGACACTGTGCCCCTTCTTAGAATTGGGAACAAAACACCCATGGAAGGAGTTACAGAGACAAAGTTTGGAGCTGTGATGAAAGGATGGACCATCTAGAGACTGCCATATCCAGGGATCCATCGAAGAGACCTTGTTGGTGTCCTCTTACCTATGCATGCATACTAGTATTCGTACACAAAGAAACTCATGAAGACACCACATATACATACACACAGAGAAACATACAAGTAATCAAATAAATAGTTACTGGAGTACATGATGAAGAAAATCAAAACACATAATCTTTAATGAAAAAGTGGATTAAACAATATAAAAATGGGAGGTGTGAGTTTACTTGTGATGCAAGCAAGTAAACCATGCTTTATAGTGAAAATAAAAGAAGCCTGCTGCAATATGGAGGAAGATGATAAATGTGAAACCACTAGGTAGTCAATTCACACTCAAAGTCATCCATGAAAACTTAGAAAAAAAACTCCTTCTGCCTGAGAGCTATAAAAACAAAATTTGAATTTCAGACCTCTTTATTTGGAAAATTGCAAAATTAGAAAGTATGAATGAAAGATAATGTCTATAATCACAGAACAAAGGAGGCTGAGATGAGAGTATGCTTCAGGTGAACACACACACACACACACACACACACACACACACACACACCACTACCACCAACATAATCACCAACAAAAACAGCAACAATATAAACATATTAACAAATAATAAACTTTCAAGAATTCTTAAGATCATGGTTTTTTTCTTTTTTTTATTACGTATTTTCCTCAATTACATTTCCAATGCTATCCCAAAAGTCCCCCATAGCGCCCCCCACTTCCCTACCCACCCATTCCCATTCTTTTGGCCCTGGCATTCCCCTATATTGGGGCATATAAAGTTTGCAAGTCCAATGGGCCTCTCTTTCCAGTGATGGCCGACTAGGCCATCTTTCGATACATATGCAGCTAGAGACAAGAGCTCCGGGGTACTGGTTAGTTCATCCTGTTGTTCCAACTATAGGGTTGCAGATCCCTTTAGCTCCTTGGGTACTTTCTCTAGCTTCTCCATTGGGAGCCCTGTGATACATCCAATAGCTGACTGTGAGAATCCACTCCTGTGTTTGCTAGGCCCCAGCATAGTCTCACAAGAGACAGCTATATATGGGTCCTTTCAGCAAAATCTTGCTAGTGTATGCAATGGTGTTCGCGTTTAGAAGCTGATTATGGGATGGATCCCTGGATATGGCAGTCTCTAGATGGTCCATCCTTTCATCACAGTTCAAAACTTTGTCTCTGTAACTCCTTCCATGGGTGTTTTGTTCCCAATTCTAAGAAGGGGCACAGTGTCCATATTTTGGTCTTCATTCTTCTTGAGTTTCATGCGTTTAGCAAATTGTATCTTATATCTTGGGTATCCTAAGTTTCTGGGCTAATATTCACTTATCAGTGAATACATATTGTATGAGTTTCTTTGTGATTGTGTTACCTCACTCAAGATGATGCCCTCCACGTCCATCCATTTGGCTAGGAATTTCAAAAATTCATTCTTTTTAATAGCTGAGTAGTACTCCATTGTGTAAATATACCATAATTTCTGTATCCATTCCTCTGTTGAGGGACATCTGGGTTCTTTCCAGCTTCTGGCTATTATAAATAGGGCTGCTATGAACATAGTGGAGCATGTGTCCTTCTTACCAGTTGGGAAATCTTCTGGATATATGCCCAGGAGAGGTATTGCTGGAACGTCCAGTAGTACTATGTCCAATTTTCTGAGGAACCGCCAGACTGATTTCCACAGTGGTTGTACAAGCTTGCAATCCCACCAACAATGGAGGAGTGTTCCTCTTTCTCCACATCCTCGCCAGCATCTGCTGTCACCTGAATTTTTGATCTTAGCCATTCTGACTGGTGTGAGGTGGAATCTCAGGGTTGTTTTGATTTGCATTTCCCTGATGATTAAGGATGTTGATCATTTTTTCAGGTGCTTCTCTGCCATTTGGTATTCTTCAGTGAGAATTCTTTGTTCAGTTCTGAGCCCCATTTTTTAATGGGGTTATTTGACTTTCTGGAGTCTATCTTCTTGAGTTCCTTATATATATTGGATATTAGACCCCTATCTGATTTAGGATAGGTAAAGATCCTTTCCGAATCTGTTGGTGGTTTTTTTTGTCTTATTGATGGTGTCTTTTGCCTTGCAGAAGATTTGCAGTTTCATGAGGTCCCATTTGTCAATTCTCGATCTTACAGCACAAGCCATTGCTGTTCTATTCAGGAATTTTTCCCCTGTGCCCATATCTTCAAGGCTTTTCCCCACTTTCTCCTCTATAAGTTTCAGTGTCTCTGGTTTTATGTGAAGTTCCTTGATCCACTTAGACTTGGCCTTAGTACAAGGAGATAGGAATGGATCGATTCGAATTTTTCTACATGATAACAACCAGTTGTGCCAGCACCATTTGTTGAAAATGCTGTCTTTCTTCCACTGGATGGTTTTAGCTCCCTTGTCGAAGATCAAGTGACCGTAGGAGTGGGTTCATTTCTGGGTCTTCAATTCTATTCCATTGGTCTATTTGTCTGTCACTATACCAGTACCATGCAGTTTTTATCACAATTGCTCTGTAGTAAAGCTTTAGGTCTGGCATGGTGATTCCACCAGAGGTTCTTTTATGCTTGAGAAGAGTTTGTGCTATCCTAGGTTTTTTGTTATTCCAGATGAATTTGCAGATTGCACTTTCTAAATTGTTGAAGAATTGAGTTGGAATTTTGATGGGGATTGCATTGAATCTGTAGATTGCTTTTGGCAAGATAGCCATTTTTAAAATGTTGATCCTGCCAATCCATGAGCATGGGAGATCTTTCCATCTTCTGAGATCTTCTGGAATTTCTTTCTTCAGAGACTTGAAGTTTTTATTATACAGATCTTTCACTTCCTTAGTTAGAGTCACGCCAAGATATTTTATATTATTTGTGACTATTGAGAAGGGTGTTGTTTCCCTAATTTCTTTCTCAGCCTGTTTATTCTTTGTGTAGAGAAAGGCCATTGATTTGTTTGAGTTAATTTTATATCCAGCTACTTCACCGAAGCTGTTTATCAGGTTTAGAAGTTCTCTGGTGGAATTTTTAGGGTCACTTATATATACTATCATATCATCTGCAAAAAGTGATATTTTGACTTCATCTTTTCCAATTTGTATCCGTTTGATCTCCTTTTGTTGTCGAATTGCTCTGGCTAGGACTTCAAGTACTATGTTGAATAGGTATGGAGAAAGTGGACAGCCTTGTCTAGTCCCTGGTTTTAGAGGGATTGCTTCAAGCTTCTCACCATTTACTTTGATGTTGGCTACTGGTTTGCTGTAGATTGCTTAGATCATTTTTAGGTATGGGCTTTGAATTCCTGATCTTTCCAAGACTTTTATCATGAATGGGTGTTGGATCTTGTCAAATGCTTTTTCCGCATCTAACGAGATGACCATGTGGTTTTTGTCTTTGAGTTTGTTTATATACTGGATTACGTTGACGGATTTCCATATATTGAACCATCCCTGCATCCCTGGGATGCAACCTACTTGGTCAGGATGGATGATTGTTTTGATGTGTTCTTGGATTCGGTTAGCAAGAACTTTATTGAGGATTTTTGCATCAATATTCATAAGGGATATTGGTCTGAAGTTTTCTATCTTTGTTGGGTCTTTTTGTGGTTTAGGAATCAGAGTAATTGTGGCTTCATAGAATGAGTTGGGTAGAGTACCTTCTGTTTCTATTTTGTGGAATAGTTTGTGAAGAACTGGGATTAGATCTTCTTTGAAGGTCTGATAGAACTCTGTACTAAACACATCTGGTCCTGGGCTTTTTTTGGTTGGGAGACTATTAATGACTGCTTCTATTTCTTTGGGGGATATAGGGCTGTTTAGATCATTAACCTGATCTTGGTTCAACTTTGGTACCTGGTATCTGTCTAGGAACTTCTCCATTTCATCCAGGTTCTCCAGTTTTGTTGAGTATAGCCTTTGGTAGAAGGATCTGATGGTGTTTTGGATGTCTTCAGGATCTGTTGTTATGTCTCCTTTTTCATTTCTGATTTTGTTAATTAGAATGCTTTCCCTGTGCCCTCTAGTGAGTCTGGCTAAGGGTTTATCTATCTTGTTGATTTTCTCAAAGAACCAGCTCCTTGATTGGTTGATTCTTTGAATAGTTCTTCTTGTTTCCACTTGATTGATTTCGCCCCTGAGTTTGATTATTTCCTGCCATCTACTCCTCTTGGGTGAATTTGCTTCCTTTGTTCTAGTGCTTTTAGGTGTGTTGTCAAGCTGCTAATGTGTGCTTTTTCTAGTTTCTTTTTGGAGGCACTAAGAGCTATGAGTTTTCCTCTTAGAAATGCTTTCTTTGCATCCCATAAGTTTGGGTATGTTGTGGCTTCATTTTCATTGAACTCTAAAAAGTCCTTAATTTCTTTCTTTATTCCGTCCTTGACCAAGGTATCATTGAGAAGAGTGTTGTTCAGTTTCCACGTGAATGTTGGTTTTCTATTATTTATTTTGTTATTGAAGATCAGCCTTAGTCCATGGTGATCTGATAGGATGCATGGGACAATTTCAATATATTTGTATCTGTTGAGGCCTATTTTGTGACCAAGTATGTGGTCAATTTTGGAGAAGGTACCATGAGGTGCTGAGAAGAAGGTATATCCTTTTGTTTTAGGGTAAAATGTTCTGTAGATATCTGCCAGATCCATTTGATCCATAACTTCTGTTAGTTTCACTGTGTCCCTGTTTAGTTTCTGTTTCCATGATCTGTCCATTGGTGAAAGTGGTGTGTTGAAGTCTCCCACTATTATTGTATGAGGTGCAATGTGTGCTTTGAGATTTACTAAAGTTTCTTTAATGAATGAGGCTGCCTTTGTATTTGGAGCATAGATATTCAGGATTGATAGTTCCTCTTGGAGGATTTTACCTTTGATGAGTATGAAGTGCCCCTCCCTGTCTTTTTCGATGACTTTCGGTTGGAAGTCAATCTTATCAGATATTAGAATGGCTACTCCAGCTTGTTTCTTCATACCATTTGCTTGGAAAATTGTTTTCCAGCCTTTCATTCTGAGGTAGTGTCTATCTTTTTCTCTGAGATGAGTTTCCTGTAAGCAGCAAAATGTTGGGTCTTGTTTGTGTAGCCAGTTTGTTAGTCTATGTCTTTTTATTGGGGAGTTGAGTCCATTGATATTAAGAGATATTAAGGAAAAGTAATTGTTCCTTCCTGTTATTTTTGTTGTTAAAGTTGGCATTCTGTTCTTGTGGCTGTCTTCTTTTAGGTTTGTTGAGGGATTACCTTCTTGTCATTTCTAGGGCGTGTTTCCCGTCCTTGTATTGTTTTTTTTCTGTTATTATCCTTTGAAGGGCTGGATTCATGGAGAGATAATGTGTGAATTTGGTTTTGTCGTGGAATACTTTGGTTTCTCCATCTATGTTAATTGAGAGTTTGGCTGGGTATAGTAGCCTGGGTTGGAATTTGTGTTCTTTTAGTGTCTGTATAACATCTGTCCAGGATCTTCTGGCTTTCATAGTCTCTGGTGAAAAATCTGGTGTAATTCTGATAGGCTTGCCTTTATATGTTACTTGGCCTTTTTCTCTTACTGCTTTTAGTATTCTATCTTTATTTAGTGCATTTGTTGTTCTGATTATTATGTGTCGGGAGGTATTTCTTTTCTGGTCCAGCCTATTTGGAGTTCTGTAGGCTTCTTGTATGTTCATGGGCATCTCTTTCTTTAGATTTGGGAAGTTTTCTTCTATAATTGTGTTGAAGATGTTTGCTGGTCCTTTGAGTTGAAAATCTTCATTCTCATCCACTCCTATTATCCGCCCACAAGGTTTTAACTCTACACAAAGTAGTATAGACAATGGAGGAAAGCTGGAAACTGGAGAAGTAGGCTTTTCCAAGGAAAAGAGACCAACTGGTTGATTAGTGCCAAACAGTCAGCCTGTAAAACATGTATAAAGGTAGCACTACAAACCCTGAACCTGCTGTATTTAGTAATACATTAGCTTTACAAAGGAGTTCATAAATTAGTAGAAGAGCACAGAGGGGTTTATTAGAGCGTGTGGAGGGCAAAAAACATGGGAGAAAGGTTGTAATCAAATTATAATTGAAAAATAAAATGAAAAAAGGAATTGTACCTACTATGGGTCAGATGAGAGACACTAAGACTAGGTGGTCAAACAATGACATATTCAAACTTTTGTTTTACCTCTGATCTCATGTAATTCACATGCGTTTTTCTGGTATAGGTTGGTCCCAAATTTTAATTTTTTAATCATTTTCCAATGATAAATTTATACAATCTCACAAATCTGCTAAATGCTAGGAATCCTTCGCAAAATTTAGTTATTTTAAACTAAATTTTAATTTTGATACATTATTTAGTATATTTGGTCAAAATACTCAGTTGACCTGAGGTGCCGTTGGGAATGAAAGGAAAAGCATATTATACAAAGTTAATTGCCTGAAACTTCCACTGGACAATCTAAATGTAATGAACCATAATTGTGAAGTGATATAAAATGCACAGCTTTAAATTATCTCTCTTAATAATTATTTGAATGCTAAATGCTTCCATGTGTATACACAAAGTTGATAATATTAAAATCATGAAATTTGTTGAAATAAATTACTCTCTTAAAATAATTTTATTTTTCTCTCTTACATTTTATTATTTAAAAGTTATTAATTTTTATCATATTCTTTCTGACCTCAAGCCCAAAATTCACTCCCTTCCCTTCCCACTTAGCTTCGACTTTTTTCTCAAAGAAACAAAATCCATAACCAAACCAAGAAAACAAAATGAAACACCAAATAGAAAACAAAAAACAAAAAACAAAGACAAAGTCCATCAAACTGTGGAGAGTAATTCTCTGGTTTCTCTGGAGACTCAGCCATGTCATGTGACATTTTTCCTGAAACTGTTATGAGAGGATGTTTTTGCTGAAGCAGACACCATAGTGATTTTCTGGAAAAAGGACATGTGATGTTTTGCTAGAGCAGATGCTTAAGAGAACATGTGATGTTTGGGAAGGGTATAAATATAAATCAATGGACAATGAACAATTCTGTGCCTTGCCACTCTTTGCTGGTTATCCTTTGATTTAATAGGAAAAAAAATAAAAACTCCATCAAAGAATGTCTGGTGGTGCAATTGTCAGAGCCTTAATTTCTTTTTCTGCATCAAATTGCGATTGCTGCACATTTGTGTGAACTGAACTGCTGATATCTCAATAAAAGCACATTAGATTAGATTAGATTAGATTAGATTAGATTAGCCCCTTGCTCAGGCCTCGGGCAATAACAGGCACCCAAGAACTTACGGGAGACCAAACTTGATGTAAACCACAAGAGGCTTTATTCAGGGAAAGCCAGAGCTCTGGGAACGACTCATAGCCCATGCAGGGTAGAGGAGTTGACCTTGAGGGGAAAGAGGTCCCAGTCTTTATAGGCCCTCAGGGGGGAAAGGAAAAAGGAAGAGTAGGGGATTTCCAGATCTAAACAATATCTAATTCAGCCAATATAAAGAAAAATGGAGGATTTACACAGACTTCTACTGGAGAAGTAGTCATATTTCTGATAACTCTATTAGATGTCACATTATCTAAATGAGCAGAGATATTGGAAAGTGTGGCAGAAACATTCAATATCTCATGAAAGGTTCCAGTAGCAGTGCAAAGGCTGACAAACTGGTACTAGCACCTGCCTCATTACTTAGAATCCATTGGTAATATGACCAAATATTTTCTTTTCCTGTAGCATCTCCTTTATCATTCATTACAGCAAAATCCAATGGAGGTGACAAAACAAAACTCTTTGCTATTTCTTTCTGAGGAAAAAATTTTTGATTGACAAGGTGAAAAAACTTTAGGAAATGCAAGGTCCGGATGGCAACAAGGCACGCTGCATATAGCAGTAGCATTGCCAACAGGCCATCGTGATCTTTTGGGAATAGTCGCATTTCCCTTTATCATAATCGTGGTGATGTTTATAGGTGAAGTTACATTATTTCCAACATAACTTGAGCCTGAATGTGCTCCTTGAGCAACTTGTGTTAAAGCATTAAATAACACTCCAGGGCTCACTTTATTTTGGCTAATGGAATCTGCCCAATTAGAGATAATCTTTTTCTTTAAAAATATTCAGTTGCCAAAAACAAAGGGAAGGTAGAAGAATTGGAATGTACCGGTAAAGGTACCGGCCATGATCTTACTATGGCCCACAAAGGTATACTTATCCCTGTCTCAATCATCAGGAGTAAAAATAACAGGATCATCTTGGGATTCATCTTGATCTTTCACGGTCCTTGTCAGTCGCTTGAGAACCCAAAGTGGATTATCTTCACCCTGTGGAAAAACACAAATAGCTCCCCTGGAGCTGATTAGTATGGGATCCAGGCCATACCATTTATTATCCAAGACATTCTTCCACTTGACCATTTCATTGGACGGTTGAGGCCATTGTCCATGCCTTTCAGCTGGTGTTCTCCCAGCATTATCCAATTTTAAGAAATTAAGAGTAAATATTATAAGGGATAGAGCCATCTTTGGCGTCATAGCCTCTATCCCCCCTTTTTGTTTTTGTAAATATTGTTTCAAAGTATGATGAACTCTTTCAATAATGCTGTGGCCCTGTGGATTATAGGGCAATCCAGTAATATGTTTCACTTGCATTTGTTTGTAAAATTGACTAAATTTAGAAGAAGTATATGTAGGACCATTGTTTGTCTTCAGCACTAGAGGCTTGCCCCATGCAGCCCAAGCCTCTAAGCAGTGGGATATGACATGAACTGCTTTTTCCCCTGTCAAGGGAGAGGCATGTAGGACACCAGAACTGGTATTGATGGACACATGTACATATTGTAATTTACCAAAAGCTGGGATATGCGTGACGTTCATTTGCCAAACATAAAACCATATATCTGGTGGCTGAATCAGCAATTGCACTTCCCTTAACCATAGGTCCAGGTAATCAACTCAGAACAAAAAGCCAGTAGATAAAGTTTTAACCATTTATTTTTCAACATGAAACACAGAACAACAATCATTCAAACAACAAAACAAAAACAAATATGAATTGACAGACATATGGACAATTTGGGGCACCAAAAACAGATAATAGACAGACAGAGAATAGAACTTGGTGTCTCAGAGGGACACAGTTATCCTAAATAGAGCTAAGCATATTTCCATAGGAACCAGAGAGGAAGCAGGACGTCTCCCGTTTTTCTTCTGTCCCTAGGATAGCACTAAAATAGTTTATTTTCATTTTTTCTCTTTTTTGCTAAAAGATCCCAAACAGGGCATAACTACTTTTCTAAAACTTATTTTTCTCTCTCTCTCTCATGTTTAGACTCTACTTCCTTATCTCCTTCTTCTGGGAATACTGCCAGAGAAGGAAGAGGAGGCACAGTGGCCCTGAGAGCTATCTTTAAGCCTTTGATGAAGGCTGCCTCTTTAGTCAAAGTCCTCAAGAGTCGGGTAAATTGACTTAATTATTTTGTTCTTCATTTTTTATATTATCCTTTGTATCTTTATATTTTATATTATCTTTTGTATCTTTATATTTTAGTTTATTTTCTTTTTCTCTTTTTATATTTCTTCCTCTTTCTCTCTCCATTCTCCTTTTGCTCTCCCAGGGCATATTTTCCCTTCTTTCTCTTTTCCTCGGGCTCAAGGTCCGTGGAAAGGCTTTTTTTCTTAGGTGCACCTTGTTTCCTCTGAACTCCTAATCTCTCTCCCCACTCTGTCTCTGATAGACTGTATTGGACCTCCTCCAGGACCCTCTGCCCCGCCTCAACCATTTGCTGACAATCCTCGTCTTTTAAGCACGATCTTACCAGCTTCCACAATGGCATGGTCCCTGCTTTAAGTTTGCCATTCTGCTGTTCCCTAACTAGATCTCCTTTCAGTTTCTCCCAGGAGGCGATAGTTAATGACCCTGAGCACGCATACCACAGCACTACTCGATCTATCTCTTTAACAAAGCCCTCTATAGTCTTAGTGGTGATTTTTAGGCCACACTGCCTCAAGACGGACCTTAAGGCAGTCACCACGGAGTGGGAGGTTCCCATACTGCTCTTTTATCTAACTGTGCCTGACCTCAACTGAGAATCAGTCAGCAGTTCCCCCAGTGAAAGCAGAACGCAACCAAAAGAAAAAGAACAAGCCCCGTGAAAACAAACAAAAAAGTCTCTAACGCTGGAGAAAGTTCAAGACCAAACATACCTTACAGAGCTTATCTCGTCCTGCATTTCTGAACCCGCCCTGCGAACTGAGGGTCCCCTCAGCTCCTGGCAATGATATGGCTTTCCCAGGTTCTCAGCACCAATTGTCCCAAGCTAGTTTCTCACCAGCAAGAACACACTTGGACAACTGGATACTTCTGCAGCAAAGCTTTATTGCTTCATTAGGAGGAAGACCTGGAACTCTGGAAAATGGTGCTGCTTATATACACTTTGGAATGGCATGTCAGCACCTGATTTGTTGCTTGCCCATCACCTCATTGTTATGCCCCAGGATGGGCAGTGACTTGGCACAAATTCACTCTTGCACCTGCATACATTGCTTGTTTACCAGTTAGGCACAGCAGAAGCCGGCGCCATCTTGTAATGGCTATTGCTCACGGCACTCCACATTGTTTACAATATTTCATAGAGTTTATCAGTGCATCAATGTACCATGACCTTTACCAATATCCTTTATACAGTCTCAAGAAATTCCACATTTATACTCAAACAGGAAAGATGACTTTACTTACAAGAGTTGAATATGTACTTAGAAAATAAGCAAAGTATTATTGCAAAGACAATATACAACTCAAATGTTGAGGCATTCCATGCTACTTGATTTCTATGTGAAAATGAAAAGGTGAAATATGTTTAATTACATTAAACATGAATAAAAGTTGAAAAAGGATGGAAGAAGAAATGATGGGTAAGAAAAAAGCAAGTAGTGTTTCAGAAAATGGAGGAAGAGGAGAAAAAAGGAATGAGGGAAGGAAAGAAGGAAGGAAGGCAATAAAGAAGGAAGGTAAAGAGGATCTGAGGAAGGAAAAATGAAGGGAGGAAGATGGAAGGAAATAAAGAAGGAAGCAAGAAAGAAAATGGGGAGAGAAGGCAGAGACAACTTGGCTCTATAACAAATATTTTGGACACTTAGGTTGTTACTATCTTTAAGTGCTACTTTCTTGTGTTCTTCTATACTTTTACTAACTTCTGTGTGTTTTGATTTGTGTTATAAAACTGAATTACAAATAAGGTATGAGTATATGATGCCCTCATGTACCCAGTTATGCACTGAAAACCTCAATATTTTCATTAAACACATAATGTCCTGACCACAAAACAAATGCAAAGCACCTTTTCATAATTAAAATATTTCTAAATATATAAAACTATATTTATCAGTCCTAGTATGCAGTGTTTTGGTGAAATATCTAGAGATGGCTAGTTCTTATTTTCTATGAAGAAAAGTCCATTGAGTAGTGACCAAAGGGCAATATTTGTAGCCAATTTTTCCTTCCATACTGAGAAATATACTAGTGAAGATGAAGAATGTTGCCAATGTTCCTCTCACAGAGCCTTAATTATACTTTAAGGATAAAGAAGAAATAATAGAGTCAAAAATCCCTCCTTAACTGTGAAAGAAAGATGAAATTTGAAGACCTGTAAGTCATATAAAGTACTCAGAAATTGCTGGTTGTTTGTGATCCTAGAGGCTGCCTGGGGCTGAGAATAAAGGAAAACAAACCCGGGCATGCCCTGTAGTTAAAACATTCCTGGGGACAGCTTGACCATAAAGATAAAGAGGAATGTGAGTACATAACAGGGCTATCTGAACTGAGTCAACAACTCACAGAACTCTGACACCCTGCATGTACATATACTTTTTCTACTGATGTTTCAATAAGCCAATAGTCTGTCACTATGCTGAATTCCACACCCCATGCACCTTACCCCATAAAAACCCCTAGCTTCCAAGCCTCATGGCTGACATCCATTATCTCCTGTGTGGGATACATGTTGGTCAGTAGCTCTGTCATTAAACTACCTTGTGTAATTACATCAAGATGGTCTTTTCATGATTCTTTGGGTTCCTGCCAAATTGGGAATTGAGTGGGGATCTCCCCACTATGTTCTGTCATTTGGAGTTCCCACCAAGATCTATGTGACACCCAGGAACCTCGAAAGACCTCTTGGAGGTACGTTTGTTTGTGTGAGTCTTGCATGTTGTCTGTTGTCTATGTGTGGAACCGCTGAATTTGTGTTTGGATTTTCAGTTCTGAGATTGTTGGTTCAAGTCCCACCTTGTTTCTCGGTTTTCCAGTTCTGGGATTGTGTGTTCGAGTTCCACCTTGTGTGTTGGTTTTTCAGTTCTGGGATTGTGGGTTCGAGTCCTGCCTGGTAGGTTCGAGTCCCGCCTGGGTTTCCAGTTCTGGTATTCTGTATTCTGGCAGCTGCCACTGTGGACCGTGAGCACCTAGTGGCTGCGGCAAGGAGATGTCCAAAGGCCCGCAGGCTGCAACCCTGGAAGACATTCCAAGGGTGGAATGGGGTAGATGTGGAAACCGACCCCTGTCAGGAAGTCACATTTGGCTGGCTGTATAAGTCCAGGTGCAGACGAGTGTGCTTAGATATACTGGTGTCTTTTTTCTCTGTTGCTGTCTTGTTTTTGTTTGTGGTTTTCATAATAGGACACAGACACTGTGCATCGAAGGTAAAGTAGAATCCCTCCCAGCCTGTCTCTCTGTATTTCTGTGTGTCTGTCTGTCTTGTTCACTTGTGTGTTGTCCATTATACCACCTTCTGATTCTGTTTTGCTTTTGGTTTATCTGGTTTCAGGTCTGGTTTTGATCCCAAGGGGTTGACTGATTATCTTGGTTTGGTTTTAGGCCAGTCTCAGGTTCTGGGGGCCTTCCCATGGAGAGAGGTCCATTTGGGTTGGTTGCAGTGACAGTGAGAGGTGCCAAAACTTTGCAGACCACAACACTGGAGGATGCTCTGGTGTCAAGCTGGGAAGTTGGATCTGAAACAGTCCTTCTCAACCCAGCAGCAGCTAGGGTTCATTATATGCCTGGAACAGATATTATCAGGCTTCTCTGGAAATCACGTGTAAGACGCCCAGTTTTGGTCTTGCTTGTGTTTGTCATTTCTGTGGTACTGTGATTCTATGGTGGTTGCCTGAAAACGGTTTCTGAGTGTCTTGTGTCTCTCTTTGTGTTCGGACTTGGACTAACAACTGACAACTGTTTTTGAGTTATGCGCTCTGTAATAAGCCTAAGAATCCTGTCAAACCCCTATGCTGACCACTTCCTTTCAGATCCTCGGCTGCCCTGCCTCCCACTCGAACTCCAGGGAGCAGCCAGTGGGTCACAGTGGTCCCGCCCGTGGACCTGGAGCCTAGGGAGAAATGAGCTCGGGAAACGCGGAGCAAAAGAGGGGTGGTCTTGAGAAGTCAGTGACCCTGGATATTGTGGCTGCTGAAGGGGAGATAGAGGAGGCTGTGGGAGTGGCCAGCTGGGAGTGTTCTATGGTGTTCATTGCCCTAGCATCCCATCTCTTGTAATAGAAAAAGTGTTTTCACTTTGAGATATCAGTGGCCCAGTGCAGCCAGCTCTGAGAGCTGTGCTCCCTTCCCTCCCACGTGTTTTCTCTTCTCAGGCGGCCCGCCCTGAGCTGCTGGCAGTGAATCTATTCTAAGCTCCAGTGAGGGAGACATCTTCCCACTTGGGGCTTCTCCTGTCCAAGGTAAGGAGCACCAGTCTCTGAGGGGGGTCTCGTCTCTGTAGGACTAGAAAGTGCCCCAAAAATCTGACCAAGGTAACAGGAAGTTACAGAAGTTGGGAGAAGGTGCAGAAAAGGAGAAACAAAGGAAGGATAGAGGTCTGCAAAGAGCAAAGCTTCAGCAGACTCAGGACAGATGGATGACAGTGGCAAATAGAGAGGTTAACAGTGAGGAGAAGTAAAAATAGAGATGAAGGAGATTAGAGAGTTCTGAGATGAGAGAGACACTCTGAATGAGAAATATTTAGAGGAGCAACTATTAAGTAAGAGACAGGCAAGAAGAGTTGAGGAAACATGAGGCTGACAAAGACAGAGACCAGAGTCAGAATCAGAGATGTGCAGTAAGGCTGAGTAGAACCCAGCAAAGTGGCACATGCTGATAATGCTAGCACTTAGAAATGATCTGTAAGAAACAGGAAGCCAGGGAATTAAAAAGGAATAAGAGAAAATGCTGGCCACAAGAGTCAGGGAAATTAGAAAACTTAGAATAGTACCTGGCAACTACAGAAAGCTTTTGGCTAAAGATCAATGTGTTTATTGTAAAGAAAAAGGGAACTGGGTGAGAGTCTGCCCCAACAGAAAGAAGAGGATTCCCCCCTCATGACCAAACCCTTCACCTGTTCGTGGGTAAAAGTAAAGAGATAGCAAAAGGGGTGCTAACACAGAAGCTGAGTCCTTGGAAGAGGCTGGTGACCTACCTGTGGAAGGAGCTAGAAAAGACATTGTGTTTCATATTCCCCCACCAACCAGTGCAAAACAAGTTTAAAAAGTTCCTGGGCACTGCAGGCTTTTGCAGATTGTGGATTCCAGGTTTTGCTAAATTAAAGAGATAAACAGCCCTTTTGTATAGAGAAATAAAGAACAACAGGCCTTTGATGCTATTAAGACTGCCCTAATGTCGTCCACAGCTTTGGGACTCCTAAGATGTGACTGAGAACAAAGGTATTGCCAAAGAGGTTCTTACTCAGAGAAAAAAACCTGTGTCATACTTGTAAGAAATTAGACTTGGCGGCTGTAAGATGGCCTGCTTGTCTGCACATAGTGGCTTCTGGTCAAGGATGCAGATAAATTGACTCTGGGACAAAACTTGGCACATGACCTAGAAAGTGTGGTCTGTCAGGTCCTCTGACTGATGGCTGACTAATGTTCTTGAAAACATTATCCAACTGTTCCCCTGACTGATGGACACATTATCAGAGCTTTTTGTTGACTGAATGAGTGACCTTTGCTCCCCCTGCTGTCCTCAATATCACTACCCTACTGTCTGAGACTTCACCTACTCAACACTGAGCTGACATTCTGGCAGAAGAAATTGATACTTGAAATGATCTGAAGGAACAGATGAGTCTTGGCCTGAGAGTTCGAGCTCTTACACATATGGCAATAGCCTCACAGTTGAAGGTAAGAAGAAGGCAGGGAGAGCAGTGGTAGACAGAGAGCAAGTGATCTGGGCCAACAGCCTCCCTGAAGGCACGTTGGCCCAAAAAGCTGAACTTGTAACTTTGATATAAGCTCTATAAATGGCAAAAGAGAAGTGTACACTGACAGCAGGTATGCATTTGCCACTGTATGGAGCAATATACAGACTGAGAGACACAAGAGGTTATAGCCATCGCCCTGCTTGTGTTCCTGGCAATGGAACCCGAGTTTGCCTACACAACAGAGGACTTATCCCTTATTTCCAAAGATTCTAGTCACCAGTTCAACAAAAATAAGAGACTGTGATACACCTCCAGGGAAAGAAAATCCTGCCACAAAGACAAGCAGAGGCTGTGATCAAACAGATGCATCAATGGACTCAATTAGAGGTAAGCAAGATCATCCAGACATTCCCCAAGCCTAAGTACCATATACTAGGTTTAAAACACCTTGTGGAGCAGGAAGTGCACAAGCATGTGCCCTGCCAAAAAGTCAATTTCTGCCACACCATGGTGTATCCAGGAAAAAGCTACAGGGAAGACAGATCTGGCATCTACTGAGAGGTAGACTTTACTAAGAAAAGTATGTGTATGAATACCTTCTGGTTTTTGTGAACATTCTCAAGATGGATAGAAGCTTTTCCCTGTAAAAATGAGACTGCTCAGATAGTCATCAAGAAGATTATTAAAGAAATTTTTCCAAGGTTCAGAGTGCCAAAAGCAATATTGTCAGATAATGGCCCTGCCTTTGTTGCCCAGGTAAGTCAGGGTGTGGCCAAGTATTTAGAGGTCAAATGAAAATTACATTGTGTGTACAGACCTCAAAGCTCAGGACAGATAGAAAGAATAAATAGAACTCTAAAAGAGAACTTGACAAAATTAACCATAGAGAATGGCACAGACTTGGTTCTCCTTCCCCTTGCCCTATTTAGAACTAGAAATACTCACTCTTGATTCAGTCTTACTCTTTTTGAGATCCTCTATGGGGCTTCCATGCCCATCACTGTCTTAAATGATGTGTTTAAGCATACATGTTGTTATAATAATGATCTGTATGCTAAGTTAAAAGGCTTGCACGTGGTGCAGAAACAAGTCTGGCTACAGCGAACAAGATGGTTACCCCAAAGACATCTCACCAGTTCCACCCAGAGATCTAAACTATGTACACCTACGTCATGCCCAGACACTCAAGCCTCACTAGAAGGGTCCCTGCCTAGATCTGTTAAATATCCCGTCTTATTCTGTTTTTGTTCTTAAACTTTGGCCCATGTTAAAGATAGAGTATGATTTCTATTCTCCACATAGAGATATAGACTTCTAAAATTCTATGATTAGAATTTCTTAGTAGAAGAAGAGGGGAATGAAAGAAAGATGAAATTTGAAGACCTGTAAGTCATATAAAGTACTCAGAAATTGCTGCTTGTTTGTGAGCCTAGAGGCTGCCTGGGGCTGAGAATAAAAAAACAAAAAAAAACAAAAAACAAAAAAACGGGCATGCCCATATGTAAAACATTCCTGGGGACAGCTTGACCATAAAGATAAAGAGGAATGTGAGGACATAACAGGGCTATCTGGACTGAGTCAACAACTCATAGAACTCTGACACCCTGCACGTACATATAATTTTTCTGCTGATGTTTGAATAAGCCAATAGTCTGTTGCTGTGCTGAATTCCACACCCCTAAGCCCCTTGCCCCATAAAAACCCCTAGCTTTCAAGCCTTGTGGCCAACATCCATATCTCCTGTGTGGGATACATGTCAGTCAGTAGCTCCATCAGTAAACTACCCCGTGTAATTACATCAAGATGGCCTTTTCATGATTCTTTGGGTGCCTGCGAAATTGGGAATTGAGTGGAGGTCTCCCCACTAGGTTCTATCAACTGCACATGTAAATTAATGTAATTTTCCTAAGAGATGATCAACCTCTGAGACTTACCTTAATCTCCCTGAGGGTCAGAACAATTTCTTGCTCTTGAGTTGCTGAGAAACAATACTGTATACGTTTTTAGTAGCTAGAGTATCTACTCTTCCATTACATCCAAAGTCAGCTTTAAAGAGTACTTTGAAAAGTTCTATTGATGATTTGTTTTTTATACCATCATGTCAGGGAACTGACCATTGCATGTCTCTCGAAGAATTTAAGTGAAATTCATGTACACTCATCCAACATAACAGATGGGCTTTATCATAAGGAATCTATCAATTAATCTATAAGAAATATGAATTATTCTTGGGAATCACTAGTGAGAACAGTATATACTTTTAGCAACGCCATTATTTTCTTTAGGATGCTTTGCTTCATTTTTATTTTTGACAATTTTACACACATGTAGGCTATATGAAAACATCTACAGAATACCCTTTCTTATTTCCTTCTCATCCTTATAGCTACCTTCTTCTCAAATAGTCTTTTAATATTCTTGTCTTGTGTTTTTGACCCAATATCTTTAGGATTGCTTGTAGAAGCATGAGCAAAGGATTATCAAGGCTTGGGAAATTTCCTTATGTATATATAACTGAAGAAAATGTTACTCCTTTGTTAGCAACTTTGACTGTCAATAAATCCTCAGTGAGAAGTGGATACTCATGAGTCCCTCCTCTATCCAGGATATAATGTTGAAAGGGCTAAGTCCTTCATCAGTCGTATGCAGATATCCACAGGTGCTATGTGCTCACAGTCTTAGCAGCTAGGTTTTGTCCATGTGATAATTTGTATATGCTCAGCCAAGGGAGTGGTACTATTTGAGGGTTTGACCCTGTTGGAGTAGGTATGGATTTTTGGAGTAGGTGTATCACTGGGGGAGTGGGCTTTATGACCCTCATTCTAGCTGCCTGGAATTCAGTATTCTGCTAGCAGACTTCAGATGAAGATGTAGAAGTATTCGCTCCTCCCGCACCTTTCTTGCCTGGATGCCAATATGTTCCTACTTTGATGATAATGGATTGAACCTCTGAAATTGTAAGCCAGCCCCAATTAAATGTTATCCTTACAAGAGTTGCCTTGGTTATGGTGTCTGTTCACAGCAGTAAGATCCTAATTAAGACAGGCCAAAAGACAGAAATTCATAGCACCCATCCTAATTTTCCATATCTTACATTGTCACTACCATGTCTTATAAGACATTTATTGGTTCTAGGAAAAGTCCAGACACTGCCTCACCTAGGGATCCATCCAATCTGCAGACACCAAATCTCAACACTATTGCAGATGCCAAAAACACTTGCTGAAAGGGACCTGATATGTCTGTTCCTTGACAGGTTCTACCAGCACCTGTCTAATACAGATGAAGATAGTTATAGCCAACTATCGGACTGAATTCAGGGACCCCAATGGAAGAGCTAGGGGAAGGACTGAAGGAGCTGAGGGTGACTGCAACCCCATATGAAGAGCAATATCAAAGAACCAGTACATATGGGCCTAGCAAGGACTGAAACATCAACCAAAGAGTATACATGGAGGGAGCCAGGACTCCAGATACATATGTATCAGATGATGGCCTTATCTGACATTAATAGGAGGGGAAGGAGGCTTGATTTCCCCAGCATAGGAGGATGCTAGAGGGGTGAGGTGGGATTAAGTTGATGGGTAGAGGAACACCCTCAGAGAGGCAAGGGAGAGGAAGGATAGAATAGGGGTTTGGTGGAAGGGTAACTGGGAAGGGAGATATCATTTAAAATGTAAACCAATAAAATGATTAGTCAAATAAATAAATAAAATCTACAAAATGAAAAATAGGCTCTTGTAATAAATATGATGCACTTGAGGTCAAAATACTCAAAATTGGACATTTAGATTAAAATTCATGATATCACATTTTCTTTAAAGATCTTTGGGAAATGATGAACTTTCCAAATGTCATACAGTTTTCAGAGGTTAAAGAGTTGGTAAACTGAAATGACACAGCCATTTACATCAACACTTAAGCTCTGTCCATAAAAACCTGTACTATAGACCCTAACCATTTTTTAACTCCATGCAATCATCAGTTTCAAATCCATATACTCCTCTAGGGATTATTTCATTTTACTTTATTTTTTTTTCCTATAACAGTGCATGGTCTTTTCTCTCATAGTCATTCTATTGGATACTCTAAGGCTGTTCCTGTTCCTGTTCCTGGTCTTACTCTGAGGTCTCTCACAGCAGAAACTGTAGTCATTGATCTATTCCCTGAGCAGTGGCCTTAGAGTTCTCTACAGGCCACTTTAAATTTTACTCAACATTATGAGGCAGAATCCTACTGCTGAGGTGAAATTTAATAGATAAGGTTAAATCAGATTTAACACTGTGACTTGAGTCATGATTTTCCTCTCTTTCCAAGTAACATCGGTTACTTTGTATTTTTGGAAATAGAGCACTTTATATTCACTGTCAGTAACTCTGTATGCACATCGGAACTTCATTTTATCATGTGCCTAAATCAATGTTCTTCACACACTCATTGGGGATACTACCTATCAGTTCTAGCCTCATAAAGGTGTATAAACAAGTAGATTGCACACATATGTGGAAAAACTTTTATTGGAAAGTACAAAAATGAACTCATGTTACATTTCTGAGTTACATGGTTTTAATTTGAAAAATCGCTAAAAGGTATTAAATTTCATTAAATTGAAGAAATATGTTCAAAATGAATTAAGGGAAGGAACTACTTTGGAATGGAGGAACGTAAAAGAAAGGAAAGGGAAAGGGAAGAAAACAGGAAGGGAGAGGGAAGGGAAAGGAAAGGAAATAGGAAGGGAAAGGGAGGGGAATAGGGAAGGGAAGGGAAGGGAAGGGAAGGGAAGGGAAGGGAAGGGAAGGGAAGGGAAGGGAAGGGAAGGGAAGGGAAGGGAAGGGAAGGGAAGGGAAGGGAAGGGAAGGGAAGGGGGAAGGGAAGGGAAGGGAAGGGAAGGGAAGGGAAGGGAAGGGAAGGGAAGGGAAGGGAAGGGAAGGGAAGGGAAGGGAAGGGAAGGGAAGGGAAGGGAAGGGAAGGGGGAAGGGAAGGGAAGGGAAGTCATTTGTAATTTAAGATCTCTGTTGAGCACTCCGGCACTTGTACCATTATTATATGTGAAGTGCTGCTTTCTAGGCTTAAAATGAATCATTTTATCTATATCTGTTTCCATTGACTTAAATCATATAACTCTGCTAATGTAAGGTATTTTAGCAAAAGAGTTTACACAACTATCTTTAGGTAGAAGAGGGTGGGTGGGTTCCCTCATAGAGGCAACGGAAGGGGGGATGAAATGGGGATTTGCAGAGGGAAAACCAGGAAGGGGGACAACATTTGAAATGCAAAAAAATAAAATAATCAAAACAAATAAACAGAAACAAAAAGCAAAACAAAACAAAAACAAAAAATTAAGAAGAAAAAAAAAAGGAATACATTTACAAAGCAGACGATTTATAATTTCCAGATCACAACATCCAAATGTTATCACTTTATCACAATTCAAAATCATCTGTGAGGGTGAAAATTATACCTTGTGTGCTTTCCCATGGATCAGTTGTGTGAAAAATTTGATGAGAGCCATCTTCTACTCTCTATTGCTGAGTGCACATTCACTGGTGACCAAAAATACTCTGCTGGGAGAGAACTGAGGACAGGGCTAGCAATGGGTATGGGTAATATTATCTCTGCTTCACAAGAAGTGTATTCATCATGATCTCCAAGTAATAGAAAAATGAATGCATCAAAGTTCCTCCTTCACTGCAATAGGAATTTAAAAATATTTCTATGAGACATTACAAATCTATGAGATTGATTATGAATACCCTGGGGTTTTGAAAATTTTCTGCCCCCATGAGATTACAAGACATAGTTCTGTCCACCTTTTCACTCCCTTCACTGGTTAATAATACTTATAAGAACCTCCAAAGTTAGGCTGTACTTTTAATTTTTTTCTGTGAATTATATTTAATAATGTTGTTACCATGGTTCAGGGACCAACCTTATTTAAAAACATGTAATATGGTGTTTATGTTCTGATTTTAAGCAAATTTCCTTCTCTCACAGGCATTTTTTAATAAATCTGTAAGTTAAACATGTATTATTTTGGGAAAACCTAGAAAGGACTTTACATTAAAGAACATTTTCTGTCTAAATATATAAAGGAGTATATATTAAGAGTAACATTATATATTTCCTATAAGAATGCTTTGTTTTTATATATGTTTAGAGAATTCATATATGTACTCCTAAAATTATTATACGATTGACCACTAATACCTCTCTCATATACCCCTCCCATTAGTGCTGACCCTTTTCCTCTTCCAACTATAACGAACCACACCCATGCCTTTAAAAAGACAGTTTTTAATTAGAGTTACTGGAATGATGATGGATATGGAGTTAGTTAATGGAGCAAGGGAAACTTACTGGTTAAAAATGACACCCTTTCACCAGCAACAACCCATCCCAGCAATAGATAAGGCCTCACAAGTGCCTCTACTATCCAAGATGGAGTGCTGAATCACCCAGACTTGTACAGGTATACACAGGCAATGCCTTTATTATGTCAATTGTTCACTCATATTCAGAAGAAAGCATATTATAGCACTCCTGCCTACCCTTCAGGTCCTATAATTGCTTCTGTCTATGATATTCACTGGTCTTGGAGGAGGTGATATAAACCTGCTCCATTTAGGAGTAAGTATCAAACAATTATCTCCTCCATCTTTTCAAGAGTTGTATGTCACTAACACCTCCTTGCTGCAAAAAGAAGCTTCTCTATGCAAGATTCAGAGATGCAGTAGATCATGTGTATAAATAGAAATATTCAGGTGGCAGATTGATGCCTTGCTATTTAGCAAAACAGTCATAGCATATTCCCACCAAGGCCTGGGACTTCACAAGCCATAGGCTTTCAGAATGTTCACATTACGAATATGTATTCCCTCTTATGCAAAATGCAATGTAAAGATGGTTTGTTATCCCTTATTCAATCAACCATGCCATTATTACACCAGTGGGTAAATTTTATAATTTGTTTCATTATTCTAGAATTCAAATCTGAATTCTAAGCAACACCTTTGAAGATTGTTTCTTCCACTAGTCATTGGAGAATAATGTTCTGAAGGAACTCATAATGTGAGTTCTCATAAAATAAAAAAGAAGTTATTATTTTGCAGATATAAGGCACAAAATTAACATTACCATTATAAAATAGAAGGATGGTGGGAGAGCCAAGAATGAGAAGAATGAAGCAAGGCCCAAACTGAACAAGGCAAATAGTGATATGGTTTGCTTCTTTTATCGTAATTGTAGCCATTATGTACTTAGTCTCCATTTTGCTCATAAAGTGAAATGAAGTTCAGATACTTTCCAGAATTAATGATTGTAGCTGGCACTAAAACCAAAATTGCTAGTAGGCCAAAATGCTATGGTGGTATTACTCGTACTCTGCTTTTTTGATACTCTAGAAATTCACTATCCACAACTACATTTATTTAGGACCAGTCAGCTTGAAAGTCAGCTGATAACACATTATATAGTTAGCCAAAATGTAATACTGCTTCCCTTTTTGCCTTTTGAAATTTTGACCCTAGATTTTCCCATAAAAAGCCTGCCTTAAAAACAGAGGAACTCCATAGTTTGGCTCCAAGGTCCTCTCTGTGGTCCTGATCAATCGGCCTGTATTAAGCTGATCAGCTGATCAATAAACTTTCACCATAGCTGAGATTGGTGGTCAGTGCATGGCCATTTGCAAACCCCAACAATAGCAAATTTGCAGCTTCCTGTTTTCTGGCATGTGATGACTCATCAGAGATTTGAAACAGTAATAGTGTCCCCGACCATCCATCTCCACTGCTATCAGAACAAGGAGACTCTCTTCACCCAGCTACACCCCTTGCATGTTAGTATCATCAGTGTGTATCACATGTTGTTGCCATGTTCCAGCACCCTGGGGTCTCCACTAAAACTTAGGCTTCACTTTCACAGATTCAGGCAAATAGCCCTACAGAATCTTTTTCTGTGGCCCTGGTTCTTGTGTATACTGTGTGGCCTCAGCGTCTCTCAAAAACCATGAAACAGGAGCTAGAGAGATGACTCAGCTGATAAGAGCACTGACTGCTCTTCCAGAGGTTCTGAATTCAATCCCCAGCAGCCACATGGTGGCTCATAACCATCTGCAATGGGATCTGATGCCCTTTCTGGTATGTCTGAAGAGAGCAACAGTGTACTCATGTATAGAAAATAAATAAATAAACCTTAAAAAATAAAACATGGAACACCATTACATAACTTCTGATGTTTTATAGCATTCATGCTTAGAAAACGATTATGTACACAATGTTGCCTAGGTTTCCTGAAACTTGAGATGAGGCTTGCCACCTTAAGGACTACAGCTATGTCAATTTCTGTGAGATCTTACACTTAGGGCAGATATTTTATGATTCCAGTTCAGACCTGGACATTTTTCTTTAATCATATCACCGTCTTTTGGTAACTTGATGCAAATTTTAAGCTTCCAGAGCTCTTTCCTCTAAAATCTCTATTATCTTTTGTGTCTTTTCAACCCAATTATATTTTTTAATGTAGACATAGATAAATTATATGAAACATCCATAGTGTTGGAGCAATGGCTCAATGAAGAACAGCACTTACTGTATTTGCAGAAGACCAGGGTCTACTTTCAGCATCTACTTTTTTTTTTGGTTTTTTTTCGAGACAGGGTTTCTCTGTATAGCCCTGGCTGTCCTGGAACTCACTTTGAAGACCAGGCTGGCCTCGAACTCAGAAATCCACCTGCCTCTGCCTCCCGAGTGCTGGGATTAAAGGCTTGTGCCACCACGCCCGGCTTCAGCATCTACTTTGTGGCTCACAAGTGTATTAGCCAGGGGACTCTAGACAAATCATGCACACACACACAGAGAAACACACAGATACACACACACACAGAGACACAGACACAGACAGACACATACAGACACATACAGATACAGACACACAGATACACACAGACACAGACACACACCCACATACTTTTTAGATTAGCTTAGAGTTTGGGTTCAAGTGAGTCCAATAATAGATGTCAAATGAAAGAATGTCCAAACAGCCAGTAGTTAGTTCTTCAGTCCAAGAGGCAGAATGTCTCACCTTGTCTTCAGTAAAGTTGGTGTCCCACCCTCAAAAATGTAGATTCTAATGCCAGTGAAGAAACTAACTTACCAGAAAGATCAAAGTTAAGCAGGCAAAGAACAAGCATTTCCTACGTTCATTTCAGGTCTTTTATAGAAGCTTCTACCAGAAAGTGTGGCCCAAACTAAAGTCAGACCTTCCTACCTTAGAAATAACTCTCTCTCTCTCTCTCTCTCTCTCTCTCTCACTCTCTCTCTCTCTCTCTCTCTCTTTCTCTCTCTCTCTCTCTCTCTCACTCTCTCTCTCTCTCTCTCTCTTTCTCTCTCTCTCTCTCTCATTTTTTTGAGACAGGGTTTCTCTGTGTAGCCTTGGCTGTCCTGGAACTCACTTTATAGACCAGACTGGCCTCAAACTCAGAAATCTGCCTGCCTCTGCCTTTCAAGTGCTGGGATTAAAGGCATGAACCACCATGCCCGGCTGGGCCTTCTCTCTTAAAATGATTAAATTAAGAAATTTCAAGACACATTTATTTCATTTACCAATTTTAATAGATATTCTAATAGCTAAATTTCTTTCAAAATCCATAGATTTATGAGATTATAGTTCACTTGACTTTAATTTTTATTATCTTTTTAAAAGAATACCACTCCAAAATTAATTAGACTCTAAAATCTATAAAACTCACGAGTTTTGCAAAAGCATATAATGCTTAAAATTTTACTCCTAATTCCGTGGTGGAGTTTTTGGTTTTAATGTTGTATAAGTGCATAAAATATATTCAACACTGAAACTACAAAATTTAATGTGAAGCTTCACAGCATCTTTCCAAAAGCCAAGTCTAATTGTATATATGTTCTTTGAAATGGACTTTAACTTAATTCGTACTGTGTAAGTGTAATTTCACAAATAGATTTCTCACATAGAGTGTTAATGCATTATCAACAGAATAGTTTCATGTACTTCTCCATAAGATGTAATCATGGAGGTCTTTTACAAAGTCAATATAGTTTTACTTTGTTGTTTAGATTATGTTGTGTATATTAAGTGTATGGGAACATGAAGAAACTTCTTCAACTCATGCACATGCCAGAAGAACATGAGGAGACATTGAATATCCTTGTCTATCTTTCTCTACTTCATTTCCTTGAGAATAGATCTATGACTGACTGAGTCTTGATCTAGCTGTGCTATTCAGCGATTAGTTGTCCAATTCAAACCTGGGCCTGCCTGGTTCTGGTTCACCTACAGTGGGTAAAAAATAATCTACCATAATTGGTTTTGGACATAAGTGGTAAGTATCCAAATCATCCTCCTTCTTAAACAACAAGTACATCCATCCACTGAGCCATTCAGTTTTAATATTTATCATGAACCATTATAAGTCTCTTCCTCATTTTCCTGATGGCATTTATCATTTCCTTATTCCTGAAAGTGTAAACCATAGGATTGAGCAGTGGTGTCAAGACATCTGTAAACACAAAAACATTTTTCTCAAAGGAAAATGCAGATGTAGGCCGTGCATATATTAATATACAGGGAACAAAGAAAAAAACTACAACAGTAATATGGGATCCACAGGTAGAAAGAGCCTTGCGACGCCCTTCTGAGCTGTGGGCTCTCAGAGAGAACAATATAACACCATAGGAAACAAGCAAAAAGGAGAATATAATTATGCAGATAGACCCACTGTTGGCAAACACCAAAATGATAAAAATGTGTATATCAGTGCAGGCAAGCTTCAGCAATGGAAACAAGTCACATATGAAATGATCAATAACATTGGGTCCACAGAAGGGCAATTTTAAAGTAAAGGCAATTTGTATGATAGAATGCAAGAATCCTCCAGCCCAGGCTACCCCGACCAGAATGCCACAGAGCCTCCGATTCATGATGAAAGAGTAGTGCAAGGGCTTGCAAATGGCCACATAGCGGTCATAGGCCATGGCAGCGAGAACAATGACCTCTACAGCAGTAAGAAAGTGCACAGCAAAGACTTGTGTCATACAATATTCAAAAGAGATAATCTTCCTCTCATAAATCATGTCCACGATCATCTTAGGTGTGACAACAGAGGAGACACAAGCATCCAGGAAGGACAAGAATGCCAAGAAGAAGTACATGGGGGAGCCCAGTAGTGTAGGACTGTAGACAATGGTCACCACAATTATCATGTTGCCCACAAGAGTTGCAAGATAGACCAATAAAAATATAACAAATGATATTTTCTCAATTTGTGGATTTTGTGAAAGTCCCAGAAGTATAAACTCATTGACATAGCTCTGGTTATGCATGATTCTCCAAAGGACTCAGAAAGAGTAGGGTATTTATGAAATTCTGAAATTATAAGAAAAACATGTATTGTACAAATCTAGAGTATCAGCATTAACAATAAGGTGCATCTTTATACAAAAATATCATAATTGACTTTATTACTATTCCAATTTTTGAAAAGTATAGTTAGATATCACATAGAATTGAGGTAGAAATTATTGTAAAATTTACAATACCCACAATTTTTTAACATTTGAGATAAAACCATCTATTTGTGTTAGGAAAAGAATCACATTTGACATTTCAGTTCTCATCATTCTCTAAATGTTTTCTGTAGTAAAATATTAGAAGACATTAGAAACCATACCTGAATAATAAACCAAAGGTTACACTTTATTAAACATGTCTACCATCTTCATGGAACTAGACAGGACTGAGTTGTCTACAGTAATGGACTGAAGCTTCATCTACCAAAATAAGAAGAGATAAAATAGACTTTGAAATCCTTGACATTTTAAATTTTCTTTCAAAGCATGATGTACATTAGAATTCATATTCAAATTTGTTCTTCAAACATAGAAAGTTCAATACAACAATATCTACAATTATCATGATGTTAATGAAAAGTGCTGAAAAAAATCACTTTAATTCGTCAACTTATAGTGTGATCAGAGCTCTGTAAATGATGCTGTTGTCAGGATTACTAAATGAAGTGGGAATATGCAACCATATAGGATTCAGCTTCCTCATCAACAATATGTGGCATATGGAAAACTGTTAACTAAAACTTTCAGTTTAAAAAAAATCAAGCCATTTAAACTTGGTTTCAAGATCCTCTAGCTCCACCAGCCATGACCTTGCCTGAGCATCCATAAAACAGAGTGATATTTTTAAAAAATGGGAATATCAGAGTAGAGGTTGCCTTTGTGCAGGATCCATCTGTCTAGAAGGGAACTACATCCTATTCATTGTTCATTTGTGAATCTGATTTTTCCATAAAAGCAACAAGGTAAAGAAAGAGTGGAGAATCAAGACATGATGAAACAATCCACTGTATGAAAATTGGTAAAAATAAATAGCTGAAGAAGAAAAACTACTCACTGAATATCATTAAGATTTCTGAGATTTAATTATTTGTCCAATATTTATACAATAAGATATTGCTTATAAAAATTACTTTACAAAAAATTAATATAAAACATGTTCCTAACCAGATTACTTGTGCATCTCCAAGGACTATTGAGAGGATTACATTTGACAATGTGAAATACTACTTATGGTATTGCCCTTGCACTCACTTGTAAACCCAGCTTCTTCATGTGGATCATCTAGTCAAATATAACAGATCTGGAACTACATTTCCACAGAAAATCATAGTTTAAAATGTATTTCTATCTTCTGGGTATATTTGGAATGTTTTATTAAATGTATTTTTGGTGTGAATATCTGTATTAATAAATCATATATATAAATCATATATATATATATATATATATATATATATATATATATATATATATATATATATATATATATATATATATAAAAATGACTGGCCTTTACATAGAACATATACAATTTCAGTTGAAGATGGCAGAGAAAGAGGATGAAGAGGAGGGAGGAGGAGGAAATACATACCTTTCAACAACCACTTCCAGTATGTTCCTAGGGCAGTTCTTCAATAGTATCTATAACATAATCACTATTTACAATGACAAACTACAGCAAAAAAATAATCAAACACACAAAACAACAACCCCGTACATAATGACCTCTGGGCCACTAGACCTGGCATAATCATTTAAAGTAGATTAAGTGCTCACCACATAATTCAGCAGTTATTCTGTGCTAAGTCAGGATGGACAAAACGCTGCAATGAGTAAGGAGATCATAGGGCACGGTGTTCATGCATGGCGTATTTTAATGAAAACCAACTTTTCTCACAATGAAAAAATATGGGAATAAAAGCAAAGCAGCTTCAAATTCTTGAGAATTATTTCTGATTATAGACCTTTAGATTTCCTATAGAATAGGTGTGGAACTAGATGTTCCTAAAATTTGAAAAGTCTGGGGACATTCAAAGTTTCTTTCTTCAAATCTCATCAAAATAATAAGCAGAAGTATTGGAGGAGATATTGAGTGTTAAGGAAAAGGGGACCTCAGGCAATGATTCAAAGCAGAAAAAAAGATTGTATATTACACTCTTGCCTTTATCATAGGCAAAGCTGTTAGTGTTTTTTTGTATATATTTTCACGAGACAACATACTTGTTTTTATGGGTTATAGTGAAACATGATAATTTCAATCCATAGCATGGTCTAATGTTCTTAACCAATGGTGAAATGGGGAAGCTTTGTCCTCACTCACAGATATTTAGATATTCAGATTTTGATTGCCATCTTCTTCTACTACTACTACTACAACAACAACAACAAAAAATCAAGCAACCAATCTGAGCGAAATCTTCTTCTAATGGAATCAAAGCCTTGTGTTAACTTTAAATTAAGTAAGTATTAGCTGAATTTTTTATCTTTACTTAAGATTCTCCTGATTAAACTGATGGTGTCATTTGCCAGAAAGCAGTTTTCAAAATTATTTATGAAGTCAATAGTGGACAGTATAGCATATTCACTATGATTTGTGATCATGAGTTACAATTTTTTTTATAATTTAGGAGATGATAAACCTAAACATTAGCTGTAGCCTAGATATATTTCTATAAAATAAAGTAACTAATAGATGAAAAGTAAGCTAAATATACACAAAAATCTCTTATTAGTTAAACTAATATATTTTGGGTTATTTCACAATCACACCAAATAAACTCTTATTAAAGAACAGAGGCAATGTCAAGTAAAACTCATTAAGTGATATCTCAAAATCATCTGTTCTGTCTTTTTTATTTTGACAACATTAATTTAAAATGTATTTGAAAATTGAAAGTGTCCAGGGTAGTTGAAACAATTTTTCTAAGAAGCAACACATTGCAAATTCAGTTCGAGAATTTAAAATTAAAGCAGGTACAATTCAGACATCAAAATGTAGAGTACACCATAAGTTTTTAACCTGTGTAGAACTAGAAAAAGACACATAGAGTCAAAAGGTGTTTCTTTTTCAAAGGAAAATGAGAAAGTCATGAAAACCAGTTGGAGCAGGTATAAAACAGTTGTCTTTCATATTCTGTTGTTGAGTCCATCCATGGGTCCTAAAGTTGACATGGTTTTATTGTCAGTAGTCTTGTAAAATTAAAATTCTTTACCTTACTACCCTATAATATTACTTCTAATGTATTTGCTACTTAAAGAAGAAGTGGCTACACGTTTACAACAAAACTTAGAGCAAATGTATTCATTCATACATGCAAAGAGGAAAAACAGCTATTGCTTCAACCATAATTTTCTTCCCATTGCAATACTTCTTAGAAAATGATGTCACTCATTTTTTAGTATTTCCAGGTTTCCATTGATTCCTTAAAAGTGCCTCCCCCTTTCCCAAGACATCACCACACACAATAGGCTGCTCCCCACATTTCCACGCCAAATTTTATTTTTATGTCTGCTATTACTTAATAATTTACTTTAGGTATTTCTTGTTATGCCTGATATTCGGGGAAATAGATATTTTTACCTTTTAAATTTTCACCGAGGTACTTCATTTGTTTCTTTGTTATTTGTGTGACTCTAAAATGAGAGCAAATAGAATGTTAAGCAGAAATTCAAACTCAGCTATGGGAGAATCTAGGAGGAAGAGGATGAGGCTGTGCCTGAACACAATACATTGCATACATGAAAGTTTCAAATAATGATAAAAATATATTTACAAAGTAGTTATCAAAATAGCTTTATTTGTAAATAGTCATGTATTGAACAAATTCTCAAATCTCAGGTTTTATGGCAACTTGGACACACAATTAACGTAGCTTGGAGTGACTTGGGTCCTGAGCCTCCAGCTTCCCCTGGGGTCATAGTGTTACAAACTTGTGCCACCACACCTAGCCAAATTCACTGTTTTTAAGTCATATTCTATAAACTAAAACTCAAAAATAACTTGTCATTATTGATGCCACCATTATTTTAAGCAGTGCCTACCTAGCCACACTGTGATGAAATGACTCAATCAAAAGAAAATACATTTCTTACAATGACACTATAAAGTATTCTGATTATAATAAAGGAAATAATAAATATTATATACTTCAATAATAACAAGTACCTTGTTACTATCAAATTAGTTAAAATTAAACGTCAACTAAATCGCACAAAATTTATATTTTAATTGTAAATAATAAATCAATATCATAACTTACACTCATTTCCGAAAATATGAAGGTGTGCCCTTTGAGTCTCACCATATGTCAATTCTATAAAAGCTCTAAAGGTATATGTCTCCTATTCTCTTTATTTTAATTAGATATTTTTTCTCTCTCTCTTTCTCTATGATATTGTAACCATCACTCTTGGCCAAGATTCTCTACTTGTTTCCAGCTTGTTCTTCCACATCTAAGAGGCAGCAGTAGAGCGGGTCTCGTCTCTGCTTTTAAAGTGCTATATTTATGTGGTTATTACAGCAAAACATAATGAAAACTCCAAAATTCCTCCTTCACTGTAACCAGACATCATGAATGTGGAAGTGATTCTCTTACCCCTTGGGTTTTTAAAACATGCCTGCCCTCATGAGATTCTAAGACAAACTTTTCTACATGTTTATACATATAACAATATTCATAATGCTTTTTGGCCATCCAAACATATGTTATGAGATTTTTTTAAAATTACATTAAGGTTATGTTTGCTAGTATTCTTGTGTACTGTATCTTTCAGATAATAAACACAATTCTATAGTGGATGGAGTTCAAAGTCTCTGTGCAGTATTTGAGAAAATTTCTTTCTGTCACCAGGAATTGTTAAAATCAATGTCAGGAAAATATTCATCATTTTGGGAAATATTATCAAATATTTTTCTTTAAAGAAAAAAATATATAAAATAATGATTATAGAAATATTTTTAGTTCCTGTAAGAATTTTTGCTTTTTTTAACTAACTTTGACTATTTCATATATGTACACAATTTATTATGATCATATTGACTACATAATTGTCTCTTCTTGTCCTGTAGATGTTCTTTTCAAGTACTTCTTCCTATATTTATAACTTTTTTATGGACCAATGAGTTTAATTATGTTTGTTCAGATGAACATAGATAAAATATTTATGACTGAACCATTGAAAAACTTACTGATAACTGCACTCCTGTAGATAGCTTTACCAACTACCATTAAATTCAAGATTGGTAGAAACACCTGAGTGCTTCCCCTTTCATAACACAATATTGAAGAATAAATTTTGTGCCAGTGTTATACAGGTATGCACAACCTGATGCTGCTTATTCATGATTAAAATGGCCATGTCACATAAAGCAGACACTGGATCATAGCCCATCTACCAAATCCCTAGAACTTGTTTTCTATATTGTTCTCTATTTTGAGCTATTTCTCTGTCTATGAAATGTTAGTATAGGTGTCCCATTTAGGTAGGAGCATTGAACATTTTCTTATTCCAAGCAGCTAATTGAAAAATCTCTGCATTAATGTCCACACACTGCAAAAAGAACCTTGTCTAACATATCCTGAAAATAGTTGAGAAATATAAATATGAATATTAAAAGGCAATATTCATTTAGAGGAAGAATAGTAGTAGTTTATGGAGAGCATAAAGGCCTATGACTTCATAATCCATAGGCATTTGACCAAGTTTTTATTACTAACTATGTATTAGCTCCTGTAGCACATGATTTAAATACAATCTGACAGTGATTAATTACCCTCAAAGCACATATGGCAATATTAAACCAATAGACTTAGCTTTCCTGAAACCCCCATATTCTAGAACATAAACTCCACAGCTAAGAATGGCATTTGGTGTCTCTTCTCCTCTAAAGCCTATATTGGACCTTCTGCCAGGATTGCTAGTCAGCAGAAAGGACTTTTTTCAGGAGCTCTCAAATGTGAGTTCCTATGAAATAAGATGTTGCATACATTAAAAATACAAAGTCAGAGGGTAAAGAGTAAATATAATAATACCCTAAACAATAGCTAGAAAGGAATAAATACTCAGGAGATCTGAGAGAGTAAAATACAGACTGTGAGGATGAGTTAAGATCCACCCATGGTAGAGATAACAGTTGGAAGACAGAAGAGTATGAAGTAGAGATGAGAGTGGCTAGATTTCATTATGTACTTGTGTGAAATTTTCAAAGAACTAATTTTATGCATGAAAAAGAAAATGACAAAATCATTTTGAGCAAATGAGTATTTTAATCTGATGTTGATTTCAATATTTTTGAATTATTTTATTCCCTTTTCTGTTATTTTTGTTGAAGTGTAAGCTTGATTTTATACTGTGATAATTTTATACATGCATATGTGTTTGATAAAATATGTACCCTTTAATTTTTACTTTATCCTCCACCACCTGCATCTTTCTTCTACATTCATGTGATTTATTTTTTTTAATCAACCCAGTGAGGACATTTAGTGTTATAGATGTGTACATGTGAATGACCAACTTCTGGGGACATACTTAGCCTTTGAGAGGTCACATTCATAAAGAAAGCTGACTCCTTTGCACACTATTGTATTCAATGTCAATAGAACCCCAGTTAAAGATACAAACTCATGATGATTTCCTTTAGCATGCTTGGAGACTGACTGGTTTATCTTGAGCAGATGTTATACACATAATCATAGCCTTGACTTTATGTTTATAGTATGTGTATAGCAGCTCTGTTATGTCTTAGACATAATCTCACCACAAATGTTCAGTATAGGGTAACTCCAATTAAATCCTTTTGTAAGTCTGTTTTAAGAATCTTCTACAGAGATAGGTTTCTCAATTTTCTTTAAAAGTTTGAAGTTTTAGTTATCTTCTAAATTGCCTTCCTGTTTTGGTTAATTTGCTTTTATTTGTTTGTTTTTGGTAGTATATATCTTGATAGTATTTCTTGTGACATATTTGGTGTGATTATTCCTTTCAAAATTCTGGACTTAGAAATCATAACTTTACATGTTTTATCATGGAAAGTCTTGATTTCTACCTCAGTTTTAGTGGATAGTTTTTTTAAATAGGTTCTCCAAATTGATAGCTGTGATCTTTTAGGACTTCAAATGAATCCTACACATCCTGCTAACTTTTTAGTTTTCTGTTGAATTGTCAAATGTTATTATCAAGAGTTTGTTAACAATATGAATTTTATCTCTTGCAACTTGTAATCCTCTTACATAAGAGAGTGTCTTTAATTTTTTGGCTATAATATGTTGTACAGAATTTCAGTACTGGTCCTATTTGGTGTTCTGTAGGCCATTTATACCTGGATGGGACATCTCTTTGTTTGAGAAATTTTCTTCTCTAAGTTCATTGAAAATATTCTTTTTTTTTCCTTTTTTTAGTCACCAAAATAATTTATTTATTTATTTAGATAGTTTCTTTATTTACATTTCAAATGCTATTCCCTTTCGTAGTTTCCCCTCCTAAACACCCCTATCCCGCCCCACATCCCCTACTCACCAACCCACCCACTCCCACTTCCCTGTCCTGGTATCCCCTACACTGGAGTATCAAACCTTTACAGGCAAAGGGCCAGCCTCTCATCCTATTGATTACCAAAAAGACCATCTTCTGCTACATATGCAACTTGAACCATGGGTCCCTCTATGTATACTCTTTGATTGGTGGTTTAATCCATGGAAACTCTGGGGTGTCTGGTTGGTTCATATTGTTGTTCCTCCTAGGAACCCCTTTAGATCCTTGGGTCCTTTCTCTAGTTCTTCCATTCAGGATTCTGTACTCAGTCCAATGGTTGGCTGAGAGAATCCACCTCTGTATTTGTCAGGCATTGGTAGTGTCTCTCAGGAGACAGCTATATCAGGCTTCTGTCAGCAAGCACTTGTTGGAATCCACAATATTGTCTATGTTTGGGGGCTGTATATGGGATGGATCCCTAGGTGGGGCAGTTTCTGGATGGCCCTTCCTTCAGTCTTTGCTCCACACTTTGTCTATATGACTCCTTCCATGGTTATTTTGTTCTCCCTTCTATGAAGGACCAAAGTATCCACACTTTGTTATTCCTTCTTCTTGAGCTTCATGTGGTCTGTGAATTGTACCTTGGCTCTTCTGAGCTTCTGGGCTAATATCCACTTTTCAGTGAGTACATGCTATGTGTGTTCTTTTGTGACTGGGTTACCTCACTCAACATGATGTTTTCTAGATCCATTCATTTGCCTGTAAATTTTATGAAGTTTTATTGTTTTTATTTACTGAGTAGTATTTCATCGATAAATAAACCACATTTACTGTATCCATTTCTCTGTTGAGGGACATTTGGTCTGTTTCCATCTTGTGGCTATTATAAATAAGGCTGCCATGAACATAGTGGTGCTTGTATCCCTATTATGTGTTAGACCATCATCTGGGTATATGCCCAGGAGTGGTATAGCTGGGTTACCAGACAGTACAATGTCCAATTCTCTGAAGAACTGCCAGAATGATTTCCTGAGTGGTTGTGCCAGCTTGCTACCACCAGCAATAGAGGAGTTTTCTTCTTTTCCAGGTCCTTGCCAGGATCTGCTATCACCTGGATTTCAAATCTTAGCCTTTCTCACTGATGTGAGATGGAATCTCAGGGGTGTTTTGATTTGCATTTCCCTAATAACTAAGGATGTTGAACATTTCTTTAGGTGCTTCTCAGCCATTTGAATGTCCTTAGCCTAGAATTCTCAGTTTATCCCTGTTCCCAATTTTTAATAGGGTTATTTGGTTCTCTGGTGCCTAACTTCTTGAATTTTTTTGTATATACTGGATATTAGCCCTCTATCAGTTGTAAAATTGGTAAAGATATTTTCCCAATCAGGTGGTTGCTCATTTGTCCTATTGAGAGTGTCCTTTGCTTTACAGAAGCTTTGCACTTTTATGAAGTCTCATTTGTTGATTCTTGATCTTCGAGCATTAGCCATTGGTGTTCTTTCTGTTCAGGAAAACTTCCCCTACACCCATGTGTTCAAGGTTTTCCCCACTCTCTCTCTTCTCTCATAATCCATGTATCTGGTTTTATGTGGAGGTCATTGATCCACTTGGACTTGAGTTTTGTACAGGGACATAAGAATGGATAAATTTGCATTCTTCTATATGTTGACTGCCAGTTGAACCAGCACCATTTGTTGGAAAGGCTGTGTTTTTTTCCACTGGATGGTTTTAGCCTCTTTGTCAAAGATCAAGTAACTATAGGTGTGTGGGTTCATTTCTGGGTCTTCAATTCTATTCCATGGATCGACTTGGCGGTCACTGTACTAATGCCATGCAGTTTTTTTCACTATTGCTCTGCAATACACATTGAGGTCAGGCATGGTGATTCCCCAGATGCTCTTTTATTGTTGAGAATAGTTTTCACTATCCTGGGTTTTTGGTTCTTCCAAATGAATTTGAAAATTGCTCTTTCTAATTCTATCAAGAATTGAGTTGGAATTTTTGATGAATATTGCATTGAATCTATAGATTGTTTTCAGCAAGATGGCCATTTTTTTTTTGCTATATTAATCCTGCTAATATATGAGCATGGGAGATCTTTCCATCTTCTGAGGTCTTCTTTGATTTCTTTCTTCAAAGACTTGAAGTTCTTCTTGTATAGATCTTTCACTTGTTTGGTTAGAGTCACACCAAGTTATTTTATATTGTTTGTGACTATTGTGAAAGGTGTCATTTCCCTAATTTCTTCCTCAGCCAGTATATCCTTTGAGTATAGGAAGACTACTGATTTGTTTGAGTTAATTTTATATCCAGCCACATTGCAGAATTATTTTATCAGGTGTATGATTTCTCTGGTGGAATTTTGGGGGTCACTTAAATATACTATCATATCATCTGTAAACAGTGTTATTTTGACTTCTTTATTTCCAATTTGTATCCCTTTGACCTCTATTTGTTGTCTAATTGCTCTAGCTAGAAGTTCAAGTACTATATTCAATAGGTAGGGGAAGAGTGGGTAGCCTTGTCTAGTCCCTGATTTTAGTGAGATTGCTTCAAGTTTCTCTCTATTTCGTTTGATGTGACTACTGTTTTGCTGTACATTGCTTTTACTGTTTTTGTGTGTGCACCTTGAATAATTGATCTTTCTAAGAATTTTATCATGGAGGGATGTTGAATTTTGTCAAATGCTTTTTCAGCATCTAATGAGAAAACAAACTCAAATGACTCGGAAACACCTGCATTTCAGGTTAAATTTATAGCTCTGTCCTTGTGTTTCTCTGTTCTGAAACCTCAAAATAATACTTAGGAACCCATTATTACTTGGTTTTGTTTCAGTAGTTTTCTTTCCATTATTTTAAATACATAATTTTCAACATTTTAACAAACTATGAATAAAAGATATTCTAATATTTTCCAATATGTCATTATAATTATGAGCATAAAATGTACATGTCTTTAATTTTCACATAGCAATAAAGAACAGTCAATTCACAAGAAGTGTGAGCTCAAAGCAAAGTTTTTAATCCAAATATTAACTCAGTTCTTAAAATTAAATAAATTCTTTAAATATGAGAAATTCTAAAGTGCATGTGTAAGTAAATATTGTTTTTATTCAATTTTAAATATAGTTTTGAGAATTTTTTTACATTGGTACTGCATTTATTTAACTTTTCTCAATCAAAAATTCTCTCTTCTCCATCTCACGTTTATTACTACTTATTTCTTTTTCAATTCTTTTAATTCATAGATAGATAGATGATAGATAGATAGATAGACCCCCACCCATGTATATATTAATGAGTCTATTAAGTATTATCCATAAATTCATGTATTAAACTGAACATTGGATTTGAATAGCCTAAAAGATACGTTATTCCTGGGGGGGAGAAAAGGGTTTTGTACTCTCAGCAGACATTGATTTTATCTAGAGTGTTGTCGTTGTGAAATTGCTCCCATCCACACTGATACAATAAATCAACTGGTGTTGTCATTGTTCAAGGACTTTTAATCAACCCTATGGCTATTACAAGGCTGTACATATTAGTCATGCTGAGAATACAAAATTTAGCAGCAAGTGTTCTGGTTTTCTGACTTTTATAATATTTCTGTACACTTTTATAGTGTATTTAATATATTTTTGGATTGTTTGCTTTTGTGCTTATGCATATATGTTCTCTGTCCCTATCCCTGTCTGTCTGTCTGTTGTCTCATTCCTCTGTCTCTGTCTCTCTCTCTCATTGTGTGTGTGTGTGTGTGTGTTGTGGAAAATATTAAATAAAAGACCAGCAGACTTCCTTGTTATCACAGATCCCATTGGATACATCTGGTTGACTTCAACTTGGTTGTCTTTCTGGGCTAGAGATCCCGAGTACCTTAGAAGACCACTGTCACCAGCCCCACACAATGACCTTCCACCCCGCGGTCAGCTGCCAAAAAACCCATCAACCCAGTAGAAACAAAACTCTTGAAACTTATAATTAACCAATTCGATTTGTGTATCAATAAATTCTTATTTTACAAGATGCCAACACAATTATTTCAGAACCAATTGATAATAAGAAAAGCTTTATCTCCATTACTTTAACCTTATGATATCATAACTACCTGTGGCTGTCTAAAGCTGTTTCACTTCTGCCTCCACCTTGGCCTTCCCTGTAGTTCTGAGAATTCTCTGCGACTCTGAGCTCCACCTCTCTCTCGGTCCAATCACAGGCCTCTTGCTGCCCTAAGGTAATTAGGCATGGAAAATCCTGCAACGTGTGTGTGTGTGTGTGTGTGTGTGTGTGTGTGTGTGTGTGTTTGTGTGTGTGTGTGTGTGTGCACGTGTGTGCGTGCGCAAGAGCAAGCACATGCAATGAATGCACTATCAGTGCCCTTTAGTTTTCATGCACACCAAGAAAGGGGAATTGGATATCTTCATCTGTTTCACATTGTCTTAGTTTCTAGAGAGAAGGTCTGTGGATGGACCCAGAACTTGCTAGATCTCTGATAGATTAGATGGCCAATGTTCAACTGCATCTCACCTGTCTCAGAAATACAAGCACTAGGTTAAAAGCACACTGCCATACTTGACTAGAGACATAGGCAAAGGGGATGCAGAGAAATTTCTTATATTTACACAGTGCTGAATGTGTTTCTTCCGCAGAACTATCTTACTAGCCTAAGGCATTAGTTATTTTAATATGTCAGGAGCCACTAATAAACTTCTCCACATTTTCCTGATGGCATTCTTCATTTCCTTATTCCTGAAAGTGTAAACCACAGGATTGAGTAACGGTGTCAAGACATCATCAAATACAAATACATATTTCTCCAAAGAGAATGGAGATGTAGGTCGTGCATATATTAATATGCATGGAACAAAGAACAAAACCACAACAGTAATGTGGGACCCACAGGTAGAGAGAGCTTTACGTCTCCCTTCAGAACTGTGGGTTCTCAGAGAGAACAAGATGACAACGTAGGAAACAAGCAAAAAGGAAAAGATAATGATGCAGATAGACCCACTGTTAGCAAACACTAAAATTACAAATATGTGTGTGTCAGTGCAAGCAAGCTTCAGCAATGGGAACAAGTCACATATGAAATGATCAATAAAATTGGGTCCACAAAAAGGCAACTGCAAAGTGAAGATAATTTGTATGATGGAATGCAAAAATCCCCCGGCAAAGGCTACCCCTACTAGGATGCCACAGAGCCTCCTGTTCATTATTGAAGAATAATGCAAGGGCTTACAAATGGCCACATACCGGTCATAAGCCATAGCTGCTAGAATGATCACCTCCACAGCACTGAAGAAGTGGACAGAAAACACTTGCGTCATACAACATTCAAAGGAGATGGTCTTTCTCATATAGAATAAATCTATAATCATCTTGGGTGTGACAATAGAGGAGACACATGCATCCAATAAGGACAAGAATGCCAAGAAGAAGTACATTGGGGAACCCAGCAACACAGGACTCCAAACAATGGTCACAAAAATTGTCATGTTGCCTCCAATTGTTGGAAGATAGATCAACAAAAATATAACAAATAGGAGCTTCTCAACTTTTGGGTTTTGTGAAAGTCCCAGGAGTATGAACTCGGTGACAATGGTCTGGTTTTGCATGATTCATTAGAAGAGAATAGAAGAAGTAAAAATTGTTATTATAAATCTGCAATGAAGAAAATGTGTTGCTTCATATAATGTGTAATACCATCTTCAACAAAAAGGTCCTTTATTTGGCAGAATTATCTTCACTGATTTATTACCCTTGAAACAGAATATTAAAATATTTTAAAGTGCAGATTTACATATCAGGTCAAAGAAACACAAATTATTTAATACTTTACAACATCTCAAATATCGTAGTAGAACCTTTCTGTATGTGCTACAAAATAAGAATAATTTATCTTTGAAGGCTCAAGTTTCATAATTCTCAAGGGAATTTTTGAAAAGCAACATTGAAAGGCATTTTAAATCATACAACTGTTATACAAAATGTCATAATTTATTAACTGTGTCTCTCATCAACATTTAATGAGGCAATGCCAGAGAATATGCAAAAACTAAATGGAGCAGAGAATCTTATCTACCAAAGGAAGAAGAAACAAAAGCACCCCAGGGTGCACAGAAAAATGAGACTGTTTTTAACTGCTTTTCAAACTATGAAGTTAACTAGAACTTAAAATCAACTAATCTAAACTTCATGAAAAGAAATGTGATGTGGAAAAAAGTTTGCTATTACGCATGTTACAACGATTAAAGAGTTAAAACTTTATTTATATTTCATTGCATTAAAAAAATTATGTTGTAGGTCTGGGGAGATGTCTCTGCAAATAAGAGTACTGACTGTTCTTCCTGAGGTCATGAGTTCAAATCCCAGCAACCACATGCTGGCTCACAACCATCTGTAATGAGATCTGATGCCCTTTCCTGGTGTGTTTGAAGACAGCTACAATGTACTCAGATATAATAAATGAATAAATCTTTAAAAGAAAAAAGAAAAAAATTATGCTGTCATGACACCTAAGTGAAAGTAAAGATACTAAAGTTAGTAACTGCTCAGGATAGAACCCTAGTGAATAATATGTGGCATTGTTAAAATTTTTAATGAAAAAATATGAATAAAAGTGGAAAGTGTAAACAACAAAATATGTTTAACACATATTTTGTTCTGTTTTGTGTTGTTCTGTTTTGTTCTGTGTTTTTCAGTAAGAACTTCACTTGGTCTTTTGTAGTCTTATTCTCTCTCTTTAAAACTTAGAGTACCTTTTTCCTTTGCTCATGTGTGAACAAGGCATATTGACAATGGCAACAGAGTAAAAATGGACCAATCAGCAAGATAGGAAAATTACTAAAAACTATATAGCTTACGTGAAAAAGTAATTCACTTTTCTCATTTAAGGAATTCAATTTTAACACCACCATGAATAACAAATTGAATATAATTTAGACTCTTGAGACTTAGTTATTTGTCAATTTTGAAAACTTGTGTGGTAGTGTAGAAGTGCTTGAAGAGAATACTTCAAGCTCTTGGCGCTATTCCAGAAGACCTAGATCACTTCTCTGTATACACATGGTGGCTTACATGCAAGGAGAACCATTATCCCCTTCTGAACTGTGTGTAATAAGCAGGGACCAGTACATATGCATGCACACAAACATTTAAAATAAAAATAATTAAATTATTTAAAATAAATAAAATGTAACCTTGTCTTGTAAATACCATTCTGAGAAAAATGGCTACTGATTTATATGAATTTAATATAAAATATATTTATTTTGTACACAAGGTTTATGAGAACTCAAGCAGAATAGGCAAAGGACTGCACAAAATACAAAGTTATGGGTCACAGTATACTTGCTTGCAAAACTTGCAATGAAACTCCAGAGGGAAAGAAGATAGGAGGACTTGAAGGAAGAAAAAGAGAAGAAATGGTATAAATATATTTTAAAAAAAAAATTCAAAGATATAGCTAAACCAAGAAAAGAAATACAAAATACAAGAGGAGGGTATAAAAACCTTACTTTAAATTCCTTAGACTTGTGCTGAAATCCAGACACTCCCATTTTACTGTGTCATGAATTATGTTACATAAATTTCTTGAAATTCTATACACCACAGCTTTATTATCTGTAAATTCTCCTAATAGGAAAGAGTATCAAAAGGGCTTACAGGGAAGTACAGTTGCTTCAGGTAACCTTCTTGCAGGGAACACCAACTAGAGTAGGAGATTGTAAGGAAAATAAGCTTTATGTTCTACCAAAATTTAGTAATTCTTACTTTTTGTCATGTCCTATTTAAGATAATCACTAGTAACAAAAAATTGTTCTATCATATTTTGAATCCATAAGTTTTTAAAATTTGTCTTAAAATATCCACCAGAGTATATATACAGGGTCATATATTACTATTAAAAGTTATAGGTTATAAATCATTTAGAAAATAATTGCTCTATAACAGCACTATTCTGAATTGAAGCCTTTAACACTAAGAGAGTATTGATTGGAAACTAAGCTCCATATAAATAAAAACTCTTGTTTAGATTAGGCAAGTATATCTCTGTTCTGTTCATAATTTTGACAACCACATGGGATATAAAGCTGTGTAGTAGAATCTTATGAATCCATATGAGGGGTATAATAAATTTTCCTGTTCAATCTTGTTGTGTTAATACAAATTTAGATAAAAACAGGACGTGCTGAGGATAAGAGAATATGATCATTACCATATGGGGCAATTATATTTACCTCCACCACAATATCAGTGCTCAGAGAACATTATGGAAGAGAATGGGAGAAATATAATAGCTGGGGTATGGGAAGGAACACACTAAAATACCTTCTGGATTGGATGCAGCTATTAATTTCTTGATCTCAAAGTAGCTGCAATTCTCTGCAAAAGATTAAGAATATCATAAATCCTAGCATGAATAGGGAAGATAATTTCCTCACCTAATGCTGGAGGTATTCACATTTAATGTTTACTAGGGGTAGGCAACCCTAGGATTTATTCAATGGTTGGTTCCCCATGTTCCAGTGTGTAAGGCTGAGAATCTAATATCTGAGAAATATTAATGGTATAGTGAGTTATCAAAAAATATGAGAATCATGTTGTGAGAATGTGTTTCATTTCACTTTGGAGGGTTACAAGAGGGGAATGAAGGTAGATAGTATCTTGTTTAGTTGTAGAGATGAATCAATATTTTAAATATACAGAAAAACTGAAAGTATACTAAAATTAGGCCAAATATAATGGTAAGTAGAAAGAAAATTGAATTACTCAATTCTCAAGTAGGCAAAAACAAACAACAAAAAAACCCCAGCAAAACAAGAAAACAAAACAAAACAGTTTCAGTGTAATATAAACTTGTCACAGACAAAATAACAAACTGCCAGTTTTGAGTTTTGGCTCAATGAAAGATAAATTGATAGTTCTTTGCCTTGGTGGAAAATTGAGATAGTCTAGTGTAGACACAGCTGCGCTCAAACTCACCTTTTAGATTGGGGTAGCCTTAAATTTCTTATATTCTCTCCTCCATCTTCAAATTCTATTATTAAAACATTGTGGCATTACACACAGACAAATCCACAATTTTATATATAGATATCCTGTAAACTATAAATTACAAAGAACATATGAGTATTGATTTCAGCATTATTTTAAACAACACCAACACATAGTGATATAAAAAGTGAATTATTCAAAGAACAAGTGTATTTTCACAATTATATCATTTATACTAGAATTGGTTCACTCCAATAATCTTTTAGAAAACATATCAGGAAGTATCTCTAGACAACAATTCTGTTTATACTTCTTGTACCATTAAACTCAGTCTTTAATTAAATGAAATGAGGATACAGTGTCAGACTGGACACAGAAATTCCTAAAACTCTTGTAACAGGGATGATTGGTAAATAACAAAATTACAACTCACCATCACATCACACTACTTATAAAGTACAATTAAAATGAAGATCTCAACTGTGAATCATTTTCAGTGTAAGTTTAGGCATTACTATGGTGACCTACCAGAAGAGGTAGGACCACCATTTTGCCTAAGGAGGGGTGAATCAGCCCAGCTTGGAAATGGAGCAGGCAGAAACTCCAATGCTGATCATAGTGAGTTAAGTCAGAAATTCAAAGAAATTACATGCTTGTTTAATGATATTGTTACTATATTTTTTGAAGTAGATGTGAATTGTGAAATTATATACATTTTGTAATACTTTCATTAAATATGATGTCCTGATTACAAGATAAATTAAAGTACCTTTGTATAACTAAAAACATCACTGAAAATGTACATTTATGAGTCTTATCATATAGGAGACTGTTGAAATATCTAGAGATGTCCAGTTCTCATTCTTGGTGAAGAATAGTCTCTTCAGTTGCGACCTAAAGGCGATATCTGTAGCCAATTATTTCTTACGATCTAGCAGATGCATGAGTGAAGGTTGAGAATGTCCCCAATGTTCCTCTCTTACAATCTTCATCACATTATAAGGATAAAGAAAAAAATAACAGAGCCAGAATCTCTCCTTAATTGCTAGTGGAACTTAATGTGATTTTCCTGAGAAAAGATCTACCTCTGAACCTCTGGGACTTCTCTTGAACTCCCACATGGTTTGAACAATTTCTTGCCCTTGAGTTGCTGAGATACAATACTTTATACTATTTCAATAATTAGAGTGTTCACAATTGTATTACATCCAAAATATGCTTTAAAAAATACTTTGGGAGGCTCTATTGATGATCCTTTTATAATATCATGTCAAGGAACTGACAGTTAATAAATGGATGGGATACTGTGTCACTTTGTAGAATTTAAGTGAAATTGCTGATTACTAATGTAACAGATGAGTTTTGTCATAAAGAGTCTATCAACTACTCTTTAAGAATAATATGAAGTTTTCTGGAATAACATTACTGATGAGAGTATGCAGTTATACCAGTGTCTTTATTTCTGTTTTTTTTTTAATTAGATATTTCATTTATTTACATTTCAAATGTTATGTATGCCCTTTCCAGGTTTCCCCTCTGCAAACTGCCATCCCATCCCCCCTCACCTTGCTTCTATGAGGGTGCTCACCTACGTACCCACCCACACCCACCTCACTGCCCTGACATTCTGCTACATTGGGGTCATCCAGCTTTCACAGAACTAAAAGCCTCTCTTCCCACTGATGGCAGCTAAGGCCATCCTCTGCTACATATGCAGCTGGAGTGATGGAACCCTCCACATGTACTTTTTGGTTGGTGGTTTAGTCCCTGGGAGATCTGTGGAGTCTGGTTGATTGATAGTGTTGTTTTTCCTATGGGGTTGCAAAACCTCTCAACTTTTTCAGTCCTTTCCCAGACTCCTGCATTGGATTCCCCATGCTCAGTCCAATGGTTGGCTATGAGCATCACATATATATTTGTCAGGCTCTGGCCCAGTCTCTCCAGAGACAGCTGTACCAGGCTCCTGACAGCAAGCACTTCTTAGTATCAGCAATAGTGTCTGGGTTTTGTAACTTTATGGGATGGATCCGAGATGGGGCAGTCTCTGGATGACCTTTCCTTGAGTCTCTGGTCCACACTTTTCCCTGTGTTTCCTTTAGAAAGGAGCAATTCTCTGTTAAAAATTTGTAAATGAGTGGGTGACCCCATCCCTCAACTGGAAGCCTTGCTTAACCTCAGGATATGGTCTCTACATGTTCTCCCACCCTTTTGTTGGGCATTTCAGGTAATCTCATTCCCTTTGAGTCCTGAGAACTTCTTACTCCCATGGTATCTGAGACTTGCTGGTGGCTAACCCCAGTTCACATTGCTCATTGCTACACACCTCTCTGATAAATTTCCTGACCCTGTGTCTACCACCTCTGTTACCTCCCATACATGATCCTTCCCTGCTTTTTACCTCTCTCCAACCTCTATTTCTCTTAAGTTCCTCCCACTCTCTACCTCCTGTGAGTATTTTGTTTCTCCTTCTAAGAAGGACTAAAGCATCCACACATTGGTCTTCCTTCTTTTTTAACTTCATATAGTCTGTGAGTTGTATCATGGGTATTCGAAGCTTTTTGCCTAATATACATTTATCAGTGATTACATACCATGTGTGTGCTTTTGTGACTAGGTTACTTCACTCAGGATGATATTTTCTAGATCCATCCATTTGCCTGCAAATTTCATGAATTCATTGTTTTTTAATTGCTGAGAAGTAGTCCATTGTGTAAATGTACCACATTTTCTGTATCTATTCGTTTGAAGAATATCTGGGCTCTTTCAAGCTTCTGGATATCACAAATAAGGCTGCTATAAACATAGTGGAGCATATGTCCTTAATACATGTTGGAGCATCTTCTGGGTATATGCCCAGGAGTGGTATTGCTTGGTCCTCAGGTAGTATTATGGCCAATTTTCTAAGGAACTGCCAGAATGAATTCCAGAGTGGTTGTAGCAGCTTACAATCCCACCAACAATGGAGGAGTGTTCCTCTTTCTCCACATCCTTGCCAGCAACTGCTGTAACCTGAGTTTTTTATCTTAGCCATTCTGACTGGTGTGAGATGGAATCTCAGGGTCATTTTGATTTGCATTCCCCAGATGACTAAGGATGTTGAGCATTTCTTTAAGTACTTCTCAGTTATTCTATATTTCTCAGTTGCAGATTCTTTGTTTAGATCTACAACTCATTTTTAATAGGGTTATTTGGTTCCCTTGACTCTAACTTCTTGTCAAAATAAACTTGGAGAAGTTGTAGCTTATTGGGCTTCCACGTCCATGTTATTGTCTATCATTGAAGGATGTTGGGACAAGTATTTAAGGTGAAATATGAAGTCAGGAAGTGAAGTAGACACTGTGGAGGAACATTGTTATAGAAATGTACACTTGGATTTCTCAATTTGCTTTCTTATTAATCTCAATACCACCTGCTCACAAATTGTACTAATTTGATGATTGACCCTTCTATACCAACTATCAACCAAGAGGAACTCACCACAGGCTGGCCTACAGCCTATTATGATGGGTGTACTTTCTAAATTAATGTTTTCTCTGTTCATATGACTTTATCTGTTGTCCAGCTGACAAAAACAAAGAAATACACAAAATTAATCAAATAAGACCTAATGTTGTCAATTAAATTTTTTTGAAAATATATTTCACTTCTTTAGTAAGATTTATTCTGACACATACTTTTAGGCTATTTTGATAATATACAGTCCATAATATCTTTATATGTAAGTTTGTTGTTTATGTACAATAAATTTTCTGATGTTTTTGTGTGTCTGTGTTGTGTCCTGCTACTTTGATGAGATTTTCTATTAAGGGAAGAAAAATTCTGGTTAATTTTTGTTTTTGTTTTGTTGTTGTGTATGTGTCAAATAATAACATCTGAAAATAAGAATGGAATGACTGGTGATATTTATTAACTGAAAATATCAAACAGGTTCAAAGGAGGCTTAATCAAATCAATTCCCATAAGTGTTATAAAAGAGTGTTTATATACTATGATAACATATTCATGCAACTTTGGTAATCTTCTGGATCATATGGAGTAGATAAACTTAAGGTTTAACTGTAAAATTCTATTAAAGTTTTTAATAAAAATATGATTCATTTACACAATGGAATACTACTCAGCTATTGAGAACAAGGATATCCTGAGTTTTTCAGGCAAATGGATAGAGCTGGAAAATATCATCCTGAGTGAGGTAACTCAGACACAAAAAGACATGCATGGTATGTACTTCCTAATAAGTGGATATAGCCAAAAAATATGTCTAGAATACCCAAGATACAGTCCACAGAACTCAAAGACGTCAACAAGTTGAAGGGCCCAATGAAGATGCCTCAACCCACTTGGAAGGGAAGAAGAAAGCAATCAGAAAGCAGGTGGGAGGGAAGAACCTGGGAGAGAAAGTGGAAGGAGGGGGTTTGAGGAAGAGGGGAACATGATCTGGTATTGGGTGGGAGGAAAGGACTGAAATCCCTGGGGGCCAGTAGAAAGAATGGCAACCTCAGGAAGTAGGAGAATGGCAGAACCCTCTCAAATGTACCAGAGACCTGGAAGGTGAGAGTCTCTCATGACTCCAAGGGAGGGACCTTAGATGAAATGCCTTACAGTGGGGAGAGGAAACTTGTAGAGCCTATTTCGAACAGAAAGACAGTGTGTCAAGTGAGGGATAGGGTTGCCACCCCACAGTCAAAACTCTGACTCATAATTGTTCCTTTCTAAAAGAACTTCAGGGATTGAAATGATGAGGAAAAGAATGTCCGGGGACAGGGTCAAAGAGGAATCTAGCACAAGAGTAGGCTTCAAGACCTGACACTTATTATAGAGGCTATGGAGCACTCACAAAAAAGGACCTATCATGACTGCCCTCTCAAAGGCCCAGCAAGCAGCTGAAAGGGTCTGATGCAGATATTTGCACTCAACCGATGGACAGAAGTTGCTGAGTACCGTGAGTGAATTAGGAAAAAGCTGAAAGAAGCTGAGGAGAAAGGCGATCCTGTAGGAGAACCAGCAGTCTCAATTAATCTGGACCCCCAAGATCTCTCAGACCACAAACCACCAACCAGTCAGAACATACTAGCTGACATGAGGCCCCCAACACATATACAGCCGAGGACTGCTGGGTCTGGGTTCAGTCAGAGAAGATGCACCTAACACTCAAGAGACTGGAGGTTACAGGTAGTTTAGAGGTCTGGTGAGCTGGGGGTTGGAGATGGACATCCTCCTGGAGATAAGGGTTCAGGCAGTGGGTATGGGATGTGGAACAAATAGTTGGAGGGTGGACTGGGATGGGAATAAAATCTGGAGTATAAATAAATAATAAGTAAATAAATAAGTAAATGAGTAAATAAAAGATTAAGTTTTAAAAAAGACTCTTATCTCTTTCCAACACCACATTTTCTCTGCTTTTGAGTGTACACAGAGCAATTTCCTTTGTCTCAGGAACCAGACACAGAGGAGACTGACCTAGATTTGGAACTGAAATATGCACAACACATGAGAAAGAACTAAGAACAGACAGATGGAATACACACAACAGACAGCAGACATACCAGTCACCACAAACTACAGACAGGCAGAAAAACATGGAGAGACATAAATAATTAAATTATGGGCTCACATTTTATCAAACTAATGCAAGAAAGAGTTTATGTTTCTGATTTGTAATGTGACATCTACAGATTTTACTATTTCCTCTGTGATTTCTGTATTATTTTTTCCCAATGGAAAGTCTCATGTGTCTTCTGTAGTTCCATGTATATTGTTTCTGACAATTAACATCAATTAGAAACAAACACTAGTAATGTTCAGCATTTTTTATCATAAAATTCAGTTGCTGGCTAGTATTGTTGATTCTGAGTAGACGGTGATTAACAGAAAGTTAATTTCCCATAAATTCCTCATGATAATGAACAGAAACATAACCATGATATAAATATTCTCCATTGATAAGTATAAATAAGTAATTATTATTTGTACATACAAAGTTATGAATATTACAATCATAATAAATTGAAATTAATTGACATTTTGGAAACTACTTTTAAATCTGCTTATTCTGGCTTCTATTTTTTTCCTGTAAAGAGTTGGGGACATGTGCTCACTATGTCATTATCTGTGCCCTGTTTTTTTTTTTGTTGTTGTTGTTCCTGAAAAGGAAGACTACATGGATATTTCTGTATGTAATCAAGTCTCAGAGCTCATTGGAATAGGATACTCACACTGTCCAAGAGAAATTCCAGATGGTCTAGCATATTTTATCTGTCATGAGATTGATGAAGTACTCATGTTTTCTAGCAGACAAGAATGGAATCACCTTAAAATGAAGCCAGATGATGCAGAAACACCTAAATGTCACTTCAGGGTTTCTCCCTCTGCATTTATAGGTTATAAGGGCTCAATGTGTCATGTAGAAACCTTTTTTCTCTTGGAAAAACTTTAGTAATTTTCTTATAAAAATATACACTTATTTTGTCATCCAATTTTTTGAATAAAACATAGAGCTAATACAAAGAATTCAAAGAATTAGAGCATTTCAAATATACAATGAAGTAAATAAGGTAAAATTGAACTCCCTTTAATTTTATATAACAATGATGAGTAGCCAAGCCAGAGTGAAAATATGAACCCAGAAATATAGTCAACATCCCGCTATTAAGGTGCTCTATATCAAATTTTGTAATATCATCATAAAAACACTGCTTTATTTTCTCAATAAAATACTAGGTTCTTTATTCTTTAGAATTAGAGGTATATTTTTGTGTGCTTAGATTGTCATGTGTGTCTGTATATGTGTGTGTGTGGGTGTGTGTGCATGTGTTTGTGTGTGTGTGTTTATTTCTGTTTTACATGTTGATACACATGATGCTTGTATCTGGGAAAATGCATACAAAACCAAAAGAGGGACTGATTGGAAGCATTTGTAGCATTCTCTCTTATTTTATTAAAGCATCACTCCATTAAAATTTAAACTCTGTTTTTCAAATATATAAATGATTAAGTAAAACAATGGAATCTTCAAATCTCTTATTCACTAGAGCAAAGTGGGCTTTCATACTTATATTCTGACATAAGTTATGAAAAATGAAACTCATCTACACATTTTGACCTAGCAAGTATCTTTATCCATTGATGAATTTCCCAAATGGTATAAAAGCAATACTAATATCTAACAAAAATCATTATTAGCCTCTTCCACATTTTTCTGTTGGCATTTATCATTCCCTTATTCCTGAAAGTGTAAACCATAGGATTTAGCAATGGTGTCAGGACAATGACAAATATAAGGGTGTCTTTCTATTAGGAGAATGCAGATGCATCCCGTGCATATATTAATATGCATGGAACAAGGAACAAAACTACAATAGTAACTTGGGCTCAACAGGTGGAAAGAGCTTTCCGTCGTCCTTCAGAACTGTGCGCTCTCAGAGAGAACAAAATGACACCATAAGAAACAAGCAACAAGGAGAAGATAATGATGCAGATAGCACCACTGTTTGCAAACACCAAAAGAACAAATATATGAGTGTCCGTGTTTATAAAAACATTAACTTTGGTCATAAAATATCTACTATAAATAATCCGAGCATCAGTGTTTATAGAAGTTTCTCAAGAATAAATAATTGGGATGAGAAAGAGGCATGATTTTCTTAATGCAGTAGGCTGTACACAATACCCACATGTTAAATCATTTTATCACAAATTAAAAATTTGTCATAGAGGGGCATAGTATCTTACTTTACCTCACCAAACGTCTCTTCTGTGAAAAAATCTGAAATTGTTGTCTCTTTCATTCAGTGCTGTTCAAGATTCTCTGCTTGTTTCCAGCTTATACTTCCACATCTAAGGAGAAACTGAGAGAAGCTCTCGCAGTAAGGGTGAAGGATGTTACCTCTGCTTCCTGTTTGCTGTATTCATTATGGCTGCCGAACAAAACATAACAAAGGATCCAAAATTGCATCCTCATTACACCTGGAATTTAAAGAGGATTCCCTGAGACAACATTAATGTGTGAGACTAATTCTTAGCTCTCAGAGGACTTGAAAAAATTTTGGCCACATGAGATCCAAGACCAATTTTGTGTAATGTTTCATTTATTCCACAATTTACACTGCTTTCATGGCCATCTTGTATTTTTTTAATTTATAAGAGGTTTTATTTGATAATAAATTCATATACCATCATTTTCAGAAAGAGGAAACTATTTTACAGTGGATAAAGTAGTGTCTCCTTGCAGAACTTAGTTAAAATGCTGTCTGCCAAAGGTATCTATCAATACATATGTAAGGAAATATGCAAAGACTATACACTAATGCAATGTTTTATTTATCAACATGTGATACATATAATAAGAGGTTTTCATTATGGTTGTGCTCCAGGTCAACAACTCTCAAGGATATATCTCATAGTTGGGCAACACAAAATGGACTTGAACTTGGGTTTTGGAAAGCAAAGGTTGGTGGGTAGGAAAATAGAGGTGAATATTGGAGGTATTCAGGTAGCCAAGGTGATTTAATGCATTTAATGCTTGAAATTTTCAAAAAATTAAAACATTATTTGATTTTAAAAAAATAACCATGATCTTCAGAATTCTTGAAAATTTGTTATTTGCTTATTTGTTTATATTGTTGCTGTTTGGGGTGGTGGTTATGTTGGTGGTAGTGGTATGTGTGTGTGTGTGTGTGTGTGTGTGTGTGTTTGCCTGAAGCATACTCTCATCTCAGCCTCCTTTGTGCTGTGATTATAGACATTATATTTCATTCATACTTTCTAATTTTGCAATTTTCCAAATAAAGAGGTCTGAAATTCAAATTTTGTTTTTATAGCTCTCAGGCAGAAGGAGATTTTTGTTCTAAGTTTTTATGGATGACTTTGAGTGTGAATTGAGTACCTAGTGGTTTCATATTTATCATCCTCCTCCATATTGCAGCAGGCTTCTTTTATTTTCACTATAAAGCATGGCTTACTTGCTTGCATCACAAGTAAACTCACACCTCCCATTTTTATATTGTTTAATTCACTTTTTCATTAAAGATATGTGTTTGATTTTCTTCATCATGTACTCCAGTAACTATTTATTTGTTTACTTGTATGTTTCTCTGTGTGTATTTATATGTGGTGTCTTCATGAGTTTCTTTATGTACGAATACGAGTTTACGTGCATAGGTAAGAGGTCAATAACAAGGTCTCTTCTATTTTTCCTCACCATGTTTTTGAAATAATGGATTGTCCTGTATTTGAACCTCAACTCTTCAACTATGTTCATTTTTGTGGCTACTGATGTTTTCTTCTCCCAAATAAAAAGATTTCATACATGCCATACTATCCCTGGCTTTTTACATGGGAGCTAGGTATCTGAATTCAGATTCACACTCTTTTCAGGAAACATTTCATCATATTAACTATCTCCCTCCTTGAAATTTTTATTTTGTTTATTTAATGAAGGTATTTGTGCTATCATCTTTCATAAAAATAATTTTTATGTTTGTTGTTAGTAGACAAGGGCAAAGAAAATAAAATATTAGTATTTTAACTAAGAAGCATATATGTAAGTAGTGTTACGGGATAAGAGAACATATGAGCCTGAATGTGGTTCAAGAGTACCTTGGGAGACAACTACCAAAGGTTTTGATCAAGCATTTCTTTTATCTAATTTGTATTCTAAGAAAATATTTTCTGAAACACTTTGTTCTTTTCACTAGGAAGCATCTTTTTATTACCATCTTTTGTATCTCCACATGGATTTAATTTTCATATTTACATGAAGAATTTATTTCCAAGCATTCTGATGGTACATGGTGGCTCATACCTTTAGTATCACCACCAAGGAGGCACAGGAAAAGTCTACTTCTGTGAAGTTTAAACGGCATGGACTATGTAAATATTTAGGCCAGCCAGAGCTCTATAGTGATCCCCTGTCTCTAAAAGAATTTTAAATTAGTAGTCACAGAATCTACAATAAATATATTATGTATTAGCAAAGTGTTATACTGTTAGAATATTAAAACTTTTAACAATTTAATTACACCTAAACAAAGTCAAAGAGTGAATAAAATAAAATAACAAAAACAAAATAAAATAAAAAAACAAAACCTTAACTAAATTGTAATCTTTAAACAACTATGAACATAAATAGCTTCAGGTAATTATCTACCAGCTAAAATTTTTCATTTATTCTGTTCTGACATATTATTTCCAAGTTTCATAAGTAGACACTTGGAGTTAAGATACAAAATAATGTTTGAAATCAATGTACCATTGAACAAAGTGAATCTGTTTGGTTCCTATGTAGTGCTCAAAGAAATATTTTATTTCATAGTTTAATTTCCTACATTGGAAGTACAACTTTATAGAGCAACTAAACAACCACTATCAGATCTTTATTTCTTAAGTTAATTCTTATGTCCTTAAAGATGAGAAGATCTATGCACAGGGCAACAACTTCACTGTTTAAATATGAACTGAACAAGGATGACACTGATGAAAGTTCCAAACTGCATGTAGAAGTGCCCACAAGGTTTTAACTCTACACAAAGTAGTATAGACAATGGAGGAAAGCTGGAAACTGGAGAAGTAGGCTTTTCCAAGGAAGAAGAGATCAACTGGTTGATTAGTGACAAACAGTCAGCCTGGAAAACATGTAAAACGGTAGCACTACAAACACTGAACATGCTGTATTTAGTAATAAATTAGCTTTACAAAGGAGTTCATAAATTAGTAGGAGAGCACAGAGGGGTTTATTAGAGCATGTGGATGGGGAAAAAAACATGGGAGAAAGGTTGTAATCAAATTATAATTGAAAAATAAAATGAAAAAAGGAATTGTACCTACTATGGATCAGACGAGAGACACTAAAACTAGGTGGGCAAACACGGGCATATTCAAACTTTTGTTTTACCTCTGATCTCATGTAATTCACATGTGTTTTTCTGGTATATGTTGATCCCAAATTTTAATTTTTTAATCATTTTGCAATGATAAATTTATACAATCTCACAAATCTGCTAAATGCTAGGAATCTTTAGCAAAATTTAGTTATTTTTAACTAAATTTTAATTTTAATACATTATTTAGTATATTTGGTCAAAATACTCAGTTGACCTGAGGTGCTGTTGGTTATGAAAGGAAAAGTATATTATACAAAGTTAATTGCCTGAAACTTCCACTGGACAATCTAAATGTAATGAACCATAACTGTGAAGTGATATAAAATGCACAGCTTTAAATTATCTCTCTTAATAATTATTTGAATGCTTCCATGTGTATACACAAAGTTGATAATGTTAAAATCATGAAATTAGTTGAAATAAATTACTCTCTTGAAATAATTTTATTTTTTCTCTTATATTTTATTATTTAAAAGTTATTAATTTTTATCATATTCTTTCTGATCTCAAGCCCAAAATTCACTCCCTTCCCTTCCCACTTAGCTTTGACTTTTTTCTCAAAGAAACAAAATCCATACCCAAACCAAGAAAACAAAATGAAACACCACCCAAATAGAAAACAAAAAACAAAAAACAAAGACAAAGTCCATCAAACTGTGAAGGGTAATTCTCTGGTTTCTCTGGAGACTCAGCCATGTCATGTGACATTTTTTGGAAACTATTATGGGAGGATGTTTTTGCTGAAGCAGACACCTTAGTGTTTTTCTGGAAAAAGGACATGTGATGTTTTGCTAGAGCAGATGCTTAAGAGAACATGTGATGTTTGGGAAGGGTATAAATATAACTCAATGGACAATGAACAATGCTGTATGGTATTGATATGCCTTGCCATTCTTTGCTGGTTATCCTTTGATTTGATAGGAAAAAAAAAAAAACATCAAAGAATGTCTGGTGGTGCAATGGTAAGAGCCTTAATTTCTTTTTCTACATCAAATTTCCATTGCTGCTAATTTGTGTGAACTGAACTGCTGATATCTCGATAAAAGCACATTAGATTAGATTAGATTAGACAAAAGAACTATTTTAAAACAGGTCCATATTGTTTTTTACCTTCCATTTCCACTACATCTGGTGGATGGTGGGCTAAAAGAAAGATTAAAGCACTTATGTATACTTACTGAAGTAGGTTTTGAAAAATATGTCTACAAAACTACAAACAAATAAATTTACACACACACACACACAAAACCATACAGTACACTATGTGTTGACCAACTACTCCTGACCATAAATCCTGCACTGAATTGGTTTATATTCTCAGTATCACTCCATTGGAGGAGACTAATTTTTCCCTTTCCACATCTGTATAAATGTCCATTCAGTTGTTAGCTTCTCCCTTGGTGACTAGATTTCCATTCATTCATTCTTAAGAATATAATAAAATAAAAAAGATAAATCAGAACTATCATTTCAAAGTTGGACAGGGAAAACCAACAGTAGAAATGAGGCCCAAGAGAAGGTACAAGAATCAGGGACCATTTGTTAATATACACTCTGGAATTCCATAAAAACACTAAAACGTATGCACACATACAACTCTTGCAGGCCCTGTGCATGTGAAAGACCCCATGAAGAGCCCCTTGCTCAGGCCTCGATACAATAGCAGACACCCAAGAACTCACGAGAGACCAAACTTGATGTAAACCACATGAGGCTTTATTCAGGGAAAGCCAGAGCTCTGGGAATGACTCATAGACCATGCAGGGTAGAGGATTTGATTGACCTCGAGGGGAAAGAGGTCCCAGTGTTTATAGGCCCTCAGGGGGGAAAGGAGAAAGGGAGAGTAGGGGATTTCCAGATCTAAACAATATCTATTCTCAAGAAATGGGTATGGGAGAAGTACAAGGAAAGTGTCTGGTGCAGGTGTAGCAACTCAGGATTGGCCCAGCTGTGGTTGCTGGGGAGATTTCCTGACTCTTTCCCAGCAACCAATATAGCAACTAATATCACAGACACCTGGCAGTGAGGTGCAGCAGCAGGCACACACCTGGGTTCAAGGAACGGTCAGAACATTGGCAGACACACAGGTTTCAGGAGAGGCCAGAGCATTGTGCACCTCTGTTTTTCTAAATCAGTGTAGCTAGTTCTGCTAACAATGAAATCTATCTTGCTAATTTCAGGGCTTCTGTGACCTTTTACATTCTGTCAGAATCTTTCATATGCCGCTTTGTGCTACATCCACTGCAGTAGTGACCCACAAGACAGGCCAACAAGCCTGGATGAAGTCCCAAAGCGAAAAGTTCACGGAAACTCAGTCTTCTGGAACTGTGGCATCCTGAAATAATGAATGCTCCAATAAAGTCCTTGCTGTAGTCGGTAAATGGATCTGTGTGCTTTCCCTTAATATTGCTTTATTATAAGTACCTCTAAAGATTGATTTTTGACATATAGCTAAGTTAGATTCTAGGCAGACCTAGGCAGTCAGTCCTTGAGCTGACACTGGGCATGTGATAGCTAAGTCACTGCCCTACACAAGAATTTACAATCATCTAGGAAGAAAGAAGGTTGTGGACTAAGGACGAACCAAAGTAGATACTTAGAACTATAGATAGCTGAGTTACACCCATACACAGGAATCTACAATAGTCTAGGGGGAAAGTGGACTATACAGTAGACTAGAATTGGAACTATGGCAAGGGCATGAAGACCCTGCCCCTGGCTTCTAAGGTTGAGCTAACCGTAGGCGGGGCTGCTTTTGATCCCAGTTGTTAACATTGAATTTTATCCCAGTTGGTTCCTGTTAGCTTTTTGTACCCATTCTTCTGTTTTGTGTAAAAGTCACTTATAAGACTAGTGCTCACTTTGAGAAAAATTACATTCAGATACCACACTCTCTTGTGTTCGTGTCTGTCTGTCACCCCCTTCTTGCCAACTCCTTGCCCATCTGTCTGGAAGCCCGAAATTTCTTCCAAGGATTGAGGGAGGCCACCTGGGGCCGGTCCGTGGCAGCTTTGCTCTCTGTGAGTTCATATAAGAGGTTGGCTTTCCTGGTGTCCTTAATCCTCTCTACCTCTGACATTCTTTCCCTCCCTTCTTCTTCAAGATTCCTTGAACACTGAGGAGAAGGATTTATAGTTTTGAGTTCCAATGACTCACACATCCTTTTTAGAGCTCTCTCTCTCTCTCTCTCTCTCTCTCTCTCTCTCTCCCTCTCTTTCTCTCTCCTAGTTTGATCAGCTCAGTTCCCTAAATATCTCAACTTCTTTGTCTTGCTATTTCTGAAGTGTATGGAAATGGACTTCCCCCTGCTTAGCACCACCATTTTCATAATGGATTATGGAGCGTCTCCTTTGCTGTCTTGATGATAAGCAATTATGCCGTGACTAGAAGTGCTAAAGCAGATGTTATCTTATAGCATTGTATAGGATCTATATAGGAGTCTCCTGAGGCAGAACTAATTGTTCGAGGACATTAAGTGTGCATAATTCACAGAATTCTATTTGTGACCTTATTTTGATCATGTTCCCTTAGTTTTCTTCAATATGGGTTGTCATATAACAGTGTAAAACAAACGTTTTATTTTTGTTTACAATATTTCATAGAGTTTATCAGTGCATCATTGTACCATGACCCTTTAACAATATCCTTTATACAGTCTCACGAAATTCCACATTTATATTCAAACAGGAAAGATGACTTTACTCACAAGAGTTGAATATGTACTTAGAAAGCATTCAAAGTATTATTGCAAAGATAATATAAAACTCAAATGTTGAGGCATTCTATGCTATGTGATTTCTATGTGAAGATGAAAAGGTGAAATATATTTAATTACATTAAACATGAATAAAAGTTGAAAAAAGCAAGTAGTGTTTCAGAAAATAAAGGAAGAGGAGAAAAAAGGAATGAGGGAAGGAAAAAGGAAGGAAGGAAGGCAATAAAGAATGAAAGTAAAGAGGAACTGAGGAAGGAAAAGTGAAGGGAGGAAGGATGGAAGGAAATAAAGAAGGAAGCAAGGAAGAAAATGGGGAGAGAAGGCAGAGAGGACTTGGCTCTATAACAAATATTTTTGGACTTAGGTTGTTACTACCTTTAAGTGCTACCTTCTTGTTTTCTTCTATACTTTTACTAACTTCTGTGTTTTGATTTGGGTTATAAAACTGAATTACAAGTAAGGTATGAGCATGTGATGCCCTCATGTACCCAGTTATGCAGTAAAAACCTCAATGTTTTCATTAAACACATAATGTCCTGACCACAAAACAAATGCAAAGCACCTTTTCGTAATTAAAATATTTCTAAAAATACAAAATTATACTTATCAGTCCTAGCATGCAGTGTTTTGGTGAAATATCTACAGATGGCTAATTCTTATTCTCTATGAAAAAAAGTCCATTGAGTAGTGACCAAAAGGCAATATTTGTAGCCAATTTTTCCTTCCATACCAAGAAATATACTAGTGAAGATGGAGAATGTTGCCAATGTTCCTCTCATACAGCCTTGATTATACTTTAAGGATAAAGAAGAAATAATAGAGTCAAAATCCCTCCTTAACTGTGAAAGAAAGATGAAATTTGAAGACCTGTAAATCATATAAATTACTCAGAAATTTCTGCTTGTTTGTGAGCCTAGAGGCTGCCTGGGCCTGAGAATAAAGAAAATCAAACCCGGCCATGTCCCTTATTTAAAACATTGCTGAGAACAGCTTGACCATAAAGATAAAGAGGAATGTGAGGACGTAACAGGGCTTTCTGAACTGAGTCAACAATTCACAGAACTCTGACACCCTGCATGTACATATAATTTTTCTGCTGATGTTTGAATAAGCCAATAGTGTGTCTCTATGCTGAATTCTACACCCCTAAGCCCCTTATCCCATAAAAAACCCTAGCTTTCAAGCCTTGTGGCCAATATTCATTATCTCCTGTGTGGGATACATGTCTATCAGTAGCTCTGTCATTAAACTACCTCCTGTAATTACATCAAGATGGTCTTTTCGTGATTCTTTGGTGCCCTTTGAATTGGGAATTAAGTGGGGGGTCTTCCCACTAGGTTCTATCAACTGCACATGTAAATTAATGTGATTTTCCTGAGAGCTGATCTACCTCTGAGACTTACCCTAATCTCCCTGAGGGTCAGAACAATTTCTTGCTCTTGAGTTGCTGCAAAACAATACTGTATACCTTTTTAGTAGCTAGAATATCTACCATTCTATTACATCCAAAGTCAGCTTTAAGAGTACTTTGAAAAGTTCTACTGATGATTTTATATATATATATATATATATATATATATATATATATATATATATACCATCATGTCAGGGAACGGACAATCGCATGTCTCTTGAAGAATTTAAGTGAAATTCCTGTACACTCATCCAACATAACAGATGGGTTTTATCATAAGGGATCTATCAATTAATCTATAAGAAATATGAATTATTCTTAGGAAACACTAGTGAGAACAGTATGTACTTTTAGCAATGCCTTTATTTTCTTTAGGATGCTTTGCTTCATTTTTATTTTTGACAATTTTACACATATGTACGCTATATGATAACATCCACAGGATATCCTATCTTATTTCCTTCCCATCCTTATAGCTACCTTCTTCTCAAATAGTCTTTCTATATTCCTGTCTTTTGTTTTTGACCCAATATCTTTAGGATTGCTTGTAGAAGCATGAATAGAGGATTATCAAGGCCTGGGAAATTTCCTTATGTGTATATAACTGAAGAAAATGTTACTCCTTTTGTAGCACCTTTAACTGTCCTCAGTGAGAAGTGGAAACTCATGAGTCCCTCCTCTATCCAGGACACAAAGTTGAAAGGGCTAAGTCCTTCATCAGTCTTATGCAGGTATGCACAGGTGCTATATGCTCACAGTGTTAGCAGCTAGGTTTTGTCCATGTGATGATTTGCATATGCTCAGCCAAGGGAGTGGTACTATTAGATGGTTTGACCCTGTTGGAGTAGGTATGGCCCTTTTGAGTAGGTGTGTCACTGTGAGTGTGGGCTTTATGATCCTCATCCTAGCTGCCTGGAATTCAGTATTCTGTTAGCAGCCTTCAGATGAAGATCCAGAAGTCTCAGCTCCTCCTGCACCTTTTCTGTCTGGATGCCACTATGTTCCAATTTTGATGATAATGGACTGAACCTCTGAAATTATAAGCCAGCCCCAATTAAATGTTATCCTTACAAGAGTTGCCTTGGTTATGGCAACTGTTCACTGCAGTAAGATCCTAACTAAGACAGACCAAAAGACAGAAATTCTTAGCACCCATCTTAATTTTCCATTATCTTACATTGTCACTACCATCTCTTATAAGACATTTACTGGTTCTAGGAGCAGAAGCTAGTCATGAGCTTTGGACAGCCATACACTCTCTGTACTTGGCAGCTTTAGGTGTCTCTCTATCACCAAACAGTGCAAAAGTAAGCTTCTCTGACTGGTGCTAAGAGGTACTCCAGTTGACAGAGATGGAATCTAGACAATGTGTTCTTTTATCTATACAAAAGCAGTTGATTCTTTCCTAAGATCTATGACAATCTTCTTCCTAGCATTAATAGGATTAAGATGCTAGATATGTATCCCTCTCCTGTGCACAGGCATCAAATACTATCTGTATGTGTTTAACAACCTCCAAACACTCATGTCATCAATACAGCAGTGGGTACTTATATCTTGCCTGATAAGCCAGTACTCGATCATGCAGGATCCACAGAGCTCCTAAGGGATTTAGCTATTTTTGTTTTCTGGGTTTTTTTGTTTGTTTGTTTGTTTAACTTGGTTTAGTTATCTGAATAGAGACTATTTAACACTTTCTTGGACTTAATACATTAGCCAGCAGAAAATAACATTTTGAAAATTTCTTAACTTGGGAGCACCTATGAAATCAAATGAAGTTTAATATTTCCCACTTAGAACAAATTAAATGTTCCTATCTCAAAAGGAAGACATGACAGCACACAAAAAAATCATAGAACAAAAGTAGAAACAAAACTCAGTTGCACAATTTACTAATCCTGCTGATACATGTTTCTATCATCTTGACTTATATTGAAGCTTTGAGATCAATAAAAATTCTATAGTTCAAATATTTCAAATCTACTACCACCATAAGGCAGACCCCCTCAAAGATTCATCTCTACCCTAAGCATATTTTGCCTATGTAAAATGGCCTGAAATCTCTGAAGCCGAATATCTCCTTTGCCTTTAAAGCTACACCTTCACAGCTTTAAGGGATGGCTTATCTGATACACCATGAATGGGCTTCAAGTTTTCTACCCATTGCTACGATTCAGTCCCTATCAGAAAATCAGAAGCAAGACTATAAATCCTGAAATCTTACATAATTCATCACTACGAATACAGTGCCAGATGTACAAATCTGCTCAAATTACCTGATACTTTCAAGATGTTGCCAGAACCCTTTGGTTCATAGCTATATGAGCTTCTATGTCCTCCAAAAGGGAAGCACTTTCCTGGAAATTCTTTCCAAAAGCACTGAATTTTTTTTTCAGGTATATTCTCAGATGATACTTTCTCCTTAAAAATAAGTTCACTTTTTCTCATTTTGGAGCCTTTTTTTGGGTGGTGTCATGCGTTACTTTATCACAATTCCAAAAAGGATGTCTCTCTTTAGCAAATTAACCTATTTTTAAGGACACATCTTACTATGTGAATTCTTCTTACATGACAAAGTATACATTTTTAAAAGAGAAAGGCTCTTTTTCTGTATGAATAATGTCATTGTACACTCTTTGAAGTTTATCCTTGTGTTGTTCAAATGCTAAATCCTCTGCCCTCATATTTTATTCCAAACAAGACACTCCATTGTAATGTTTATGTCTAGAATCTCTTGTCTCAAAGTTGTGTAACCAATACTTACCATTTACTCTCTGCCTTGTCAAAAAAAAAAAAAAAAACTGATCAGAAAAACTTCCAGAAGTGGGGGAGGGAGAGACAGAGGATTAAGACAGATTTAGCCACATGGAGAAGGAGAGGGAAAATCATGAGAATTCTGCTAGAACACAGAAGGTTCCAAATGCAAATATTATGAGGATTTTGATTGGGAGGTAGCCAGATTAGTTTAGAGAATTAAAATATTGATCAACAACTGCCCCGGATTATGGTAAACCTTCAAATAAATCTTGGTCTCCTTGTGTCATTATTGAGGAATTATCTAAGATAAAATAAACAGCCATTGTGTTATTTTACTGCATATATTTCTATTAAAATTTTCTGTTACATTTTTCTTACTTGATAAACTACATATTCAAAGAACTATTTTTGCCCAAATTTGCTTCTCTATTTCACAGAAGACTAAGATGTGTGCAGTAATATATAGCCATGAAAGGGATTGAAATTTCCTCTGGAAAATTAACTATTTCATTAACTTTACACTCAACTTTGCACAAATACATAGAACATGGGTAGACTGAAACAAGATTCTTGACAAATATATCAGACAAGATATAAACACTCAATTTTATGAGATAGTCTTTATATCTCTTGGAGACATCAGTAGCCCTCTTTTTTTTTTTCTTTGAGTAGCTGGTCTTCCAAGCTTCTAACACAATGACTCAAAATATCCTTACCTTCAGAACAGTTTGCTAGATCACTGTATGAAACTCTTCCCAATTTACCATATTATTTACTTTTCTTCTTCTTGAAATCAAAGTCATATCAATAGACACTTAAAGTGTAGTGCTTTATTGTGGCTTACAGTTTAGGTATGTACTCTATCACAGTAGAGTGCCATAACTACTACTTTAGTTAGAAGCAAGTCATGTAATGATGGAGCCAATTACACAACATAAGGCTATGCAAGAACAATATGTGCTCCTGGAAGCTGAGCTCTCCTCAGCATGCTCCACACCAAAATTGTATTTATAATAAGTAATAAAAGTTGATGGGAGGTTCTAAAGTTCAAACATAATAAAAGTGATATATGGTATCACAAGCAGGGATATATAAGCAATGGAGAGATGAAGACATTTGTCATGTAGAAAGTGTTCAGTACTCTATAGTTTTTTTAATTATATAAAATTCCATATTAATGTGTTAACTTTGAAATTTTAATAATGACTTAGTTTGTTTACTCTAGGAGATTGCTTTAAAAGTGGTCAAAATGAATTTAGAAAGGTATCAGTTTGTTTGGTTTCTACTTCCATGTCTTTGTCTATCATTGAGGGAAGTAGGGGAAGAAATTCAAGCAGAAATTTGGAGGTAGGAAGTAAAGAAGACACTATGGAGGAACATTGCTTACAGGCTTGTACACCTGGACTACTCAATTTGAATTCTCATAAACCTCACGACCACCTTCACAGGAATTGTACTACGTTGGTGGTGGAACCTTCTATACCAATTACCAATCAAAGAAATACCTACAGGCTTGGCTACAGGCCAATATGATGGGGCCATTTTCTAAAACAATATGCCCTCTACACTAATGACTCTACATTGGGTCTAGTTGAAAAAAAGTATCAATTTTCTATCTAGGGTCTCCCTGAGGCAGGTCCACACAGGAGAGCTCACAGGCCACAGAAGCAACAGAGCTTCTTGGATAGGTTCCCTCAGGCCTTCATCCTCAGCCAGGAGGCAGAGCTAACCCTCAGTACTCTGTACACCTTCCCCACCAGAGGAAAGTTTGTCTACAGTGAGTGCCCAGACACCCAGGACACAGGTGTGATCACCATTTTCTATCTGGGGTCTCCCTCAGGCGGGACTGTGCAGGAGAGTATTCAGGCCACAGAAGCAACAGAGCTTCTTGAACAGAGTCCCTTTGGGCCTTCATCCTCAGCCAGAATGTGGAGGTGATTCTCAGTCCTCTGTGTACTTTTCGTACCAGGGGAGAGTTTGACTCCAGGGAGTGCTCTGACATTTGGGACTCAGGAGAAAGCTGATTACCCAGGAGTGTTGACAGAGGCTAACAGACTCAAAGGAGGAACAAGCTCCAGCCAGAGACAGCTAGAACATCAAACACCAGAGATTACCAGATTGAAAAAGGCAAATGAAAGAATCTTTCTAGCAGAAACCAAGACCACTAGACATCATGAGAACCCACTACGAAAACCACAGTGAGTCCTGGATCCTCCAACACACTGGAAAAGCAATATTTGATTTTGAAATCATATCTCATAATGCTGGTAGAGGATTTTAAGAAGGACATTAATACCTCACTTAAAGAAATACAAGAGAACACTGCTAAACAGGTAGAAGCCCTTAAAAAGGAAACACAAAAATCCCTTAAAGAATTACAGGAAAACACAATCAAACAGGTGATGGAATTGAACAAAACAATGCAAGAGCTAAAAATGGAAGTAGAAACAATAAAGAAAACCCAAAGGGAGAGAACTCTGGGGATAGAAGCCCTAGGAAAAAAAATCTGGAACCATAGATGTGAGCATCAGCAAAAAATACAAGAGATGGAAGAGAGAATCTCGGTGCAGAAGATTCCACAAAAAAAAAAAAAAAAAAAAAAAAAGACACAATAATCAAAGAAACTGCAAAATGCAAAAAGACCCTAACTCAAAACATCCAGGAAGCCCATGACACATTGAGAAGACCAAACCTAATGATAGTAGGTATAGATGAGAATAAAGATTTTCAACTTAAAGGGCCAGTAATATCTTCAACAAAGTTATAAAAGAAAACTTCCCTAACATAAAGAAAGGGATGCCCATGAACGTACAAGAAGCCTACAGCACTCCAAATAGACTGGACCAGAAAAGAAATTCCTCCCAACACCTAATATTCAGAACAACAAATGCACTAAATAAGTATAGAATATTAAAAGCAGTAAGAGAAAAAGGTCAAGTAACATATACAGGCAGACCTATCAGAATTACAACAGACTTCTCACTAGAGACTATAAAAGCCAGAAGATCCTGGACAGATGTTATACAGACACTAAGAGAATACAAATGCCAGTCCAGGCTACTATACCCAACAAAACTCTCAATTACCATAGATGGAGAAACCAAAGTATTCTATGACAAAACCAAATTCACACAATATATTTCCATGAATCCAGCCCTTCCAAGGCTAGTAAAGGGAAAACTTCAACACAAGGAGGAAACTATACCCTAGAAAAAGCAAGAAAGTAATACTTCAACAAACCTAAAAGAAGATAGGCACAAGAACAGAATCCCAACTCTAACAACAAAAATAACAGGGAACAACAATTACTTTTCCTTAATATCTCTTAATATCAATTGACTCAATTCCCCAATGAAAAGACATAGACTAACAGACTGGCTACATAAACAGGACCCAACTTTTTGCCGCATATAGGAAAGCCACCTCAAGGACAGACAGATACTAATTCAGAGTAAAAGGACGGAAAACAAAATTCTAAGCAAATGGTCCTAAGAAACAAGCTGGAGTAGCCATTCTCATATTGATTAAATTGACGTCCAACCCAAAGTTATCAAAAAAGACAAGGAGGGGCATTTTATTCTCATCAAAGGTAAAATCTACCAAGATGAACTCTTATCTGAACATCTATGCTCCAAATGCAAGTACAACCATATTCATTAAAGATACATTTGTAAAGATCAAAGCACACATTGCTGTGCACACAATAATAGTATAAGACTTCAACGCCCCACTCTCATCAATGGACAGATCCTGGAAACAGAAACTAAACAGAAACACAGTGAAACTAACAGAAGTTATGAAACAAATGGATTTAACGGATATCTACAGAACATGTCATCCTAAAACAAAAGGATATAACTTCATCCCAGCACCTCATGGTACCTTCTCCAAAATTAACCATATAAATGGTCACAAAACAGACCTCAACAGATACAAAAATATTGAAATAATCCCATGCATCCTATCAGATCACCATGGACTAAGACTGATCTTCAGTAACAACATAAATATTAAAGATCAACATTCATATGGAAGCTGAACAACACATTACTCATTGATAACTTGGTCAAGGAAGAAATAAAGAATGAAATTAAAGACTTTTTAGAGATTAATGAAACGAAGCCACAAAATACGAAAACTTGTGCAATACAATGAAAGCAGTCCTAAGAGGAAAACTCATAGCTCTAAGTGCCGCCATAAAGAAACCAGAGAGAACACACACTAGTAGCTTGACAGCAAAACTAAAAGCTCTAGAACAACAGGGAAGAAATTCACCCAAGAGGAGTAGACAGCATGTAGTCATAAAACTCAGGGCTGAAATCAACCAAGAGGAAACAAACAGGACTGACTATACAAAGAATCAACCAAACCAGGAGCTGGTTCTTTGAGAAAATCAACAAGATAGATAAATCTTTAGCCAGACTACTTAGAGGGCACAGAGACAGTATCCTAATTAACAAAATCAGAAATGAAAAGGGAGACATAACAACAGAACCTGAGGAAATCCAAAGCATCATCAAATCCTACTAAAAAAGCCTATACTCAACAAAACTGGAAAACCTGGGTGAAATGGAAAATTTCTAAAACAAAATACCAGGTACCAAAGTTAAATCAGGATCGGATTAACAATCTAATCAGTCACATATCCCCTAAAGAAATAGAAGCAGTCATTAATAGTACCCAAACCAAAAAAAAAAAAAAAAAGCCCAGGAACAAATGGGTTTAGTGTAGAGTTCTATCAGACCTTCAAAGAAAACGACATTTCAATTCTCAAACACTTCCACAAAATAGAAACAGAGAATACTCTACCTAATTCATTCTATGAAGCCACAATTACTCTAATACCTAAACCACACAAAGACCCAACAAAGATAGAGAAATTCAGACCAATTTCCCTTATGAATATCAATACAAAAATACTCAATAAAATTCTCCAAACCCAATCCAAGAACACATCAAAATGATAATCCATCGTGATCAAGTATGCTTCATCCCAGGGATACAGGGCTGGTTTAATATACTGAAATGCATAAACATAATCCACTATATAAACAAACTCAAAGACACAAACCACATGATCATCTCATTAGATGCTGAGAAATCATTTGACAAAATCCAATACCAATTCATGATAAAAGCCTTGGCAAGATTATGAATTCAAGGCCCATATCTAAACATAATAAAAGCAATATACAACAAACCAGTAGCTAACTTCAAACTAAATGGAGAGAAACTTGAAGCAATCCTACTAAAATCAGGGACTAGACAAGGCTGCCTACTTTCTCCCTACCTATTCAATATAGTACTTGAAGTCCTAGCCAGAGCAATTAGACAACAAAAGGAGATCAAATGGATACAAATTTGAAAGGAAGAAATCAAAATATCACTATTTGCAGATGATATGACAGTATATATAAGTGATCATAAAAATTCCACCAGAGAACTCCTAAACCGGATAAACAACTTCAGTGAAGTAGCTGGTTATAAAATTAACTCAAACTAATTAGTGGCCTTTCTCTACACAAAGGTTAAACAGGCTGAGAAAGAAATTAGGGAAACAACACCATTCACAATAGTCACAAGCAATATAAAATACCTTGGTGTGACTGTAAGGAAATGAAAGATCTGTATGATGAGAACTTTAAGTCTCTGAAGAAAGAAATCAAAGAAGATCTCAGAAGATGGAAAGATCTCTGATGCTCATGGATTGGCAGGATTAATATAGTAAAAATGGATAACTTGCCAAAAGCAATCTACAGATTCAATGCAATCCCCGTCAAAATTCCAAGTCAAGTTTGCTCGGAGTTAGAAAAGCAATTTGCAAATTTGTCTGGAATAACGAAAAACCTAGGATAGCAAAAACTGTTCTCAACAATAAGGAACCTCTGATGGAATCACCATCCCTGATCTCAAGTTGTACTACAGAGCAATTGTGATAAAACTACATGGTACTTGTACTGCAATAGACAGTTAGATCAATGGAATAGAATTGAAGACCCAGAAATAAACCCACACAAATATGGTCACTTGATCTTTGACAAAGGAACAAAAACCATCCAGGGGAAAATTTTCTTTCTTCTTCTTCTTCTTCTTCTTCTTCTTCTTCTTCTTCTTCTTCTTCTTCTTCTTCTTCTTCTTCTTCTTCTTCTTCTTCTTCTTCTTCTTCTCTTTCTCTTTCTCTTTCTTTCACTTTCTCTTTCTCTTTCTTTTTCTTTCTTTTTCTTTTTCTTTTTCATTTTCTTCCTTTTTCCCATTTTTAATAGATATTTTCTTCATTTACATTTCAAATGCTATCCCGAAAGTCCCCTATACCCTACCTGCCCTGCTCCCCAACCCACCCACTCCTGCTTCCTGTCCCTGGCATTCCCCTATACTGGGGCATATCATCTTCCCAAGTCCTAGGGCCTTTCCTCCCTTTGATGGCCTACTAAGCCAAACACTGCTACATATTCGACTAGAGACAGGAGCTCTGGGTGGGTACTGGTTAGTTCATATTGCTGTTCTGCCTATTGCGTTGCAGACCCTTTCAGCTCCTTGGGTGCTTTCTCTAGCTCCTTCATTTGGAGACCTGTGTTCCATAGATGACTGTGAGAATACACATGTCTCTTGTGAGGATATGCCAGTGCCTGGCAAAGACAGCATTTTCAACAAATGGTGTTGGCACAACTGTCGCCTATCATGTAGAAGAATTGGAATTAATCCATTCTTATCTCCTTGTACAAAGCTCAAGTGTAAGAGGATCAAGGAACTCCACATAAAACCATAGACACTGAAACTTATAGAGGAGAAAGTGGGGAAAAGCCTTGAAGATATGGGCACAGGGGAAAAATTCATGAACAGAACAACAATGACTTGTGCTATAAGATCAAAAAATGACAAATGGGACCTCATAAAATTGTAAAGCTTCCATAAGGCAAAAGACACTGTCAATAAAACCAAAAGGCTACCAACAGATTGGGAAAGGATCTTTCCCAATCCTAAATCTGATGGGGGACTATTATCCAATATACATATATATAAAGAACTCAAGAAGCTGGACTCCAAAAATCAAATAACCCTATTAGAAAATGGGGTACAGAGCTAAACAAAGAATTCTCAACTGAGATGGCTGAGAAGCACCTGAAAAAAAAATTCAACACCCTTAATCATCAGGAAAATGCAAATCAAAACAACCCTGAGATTCTACCTTACAATAGTCAGAATGGCTAAGATCAAAAGTTCAGGTTGCATCAGATGCTGGCTAGGATATGGAGAAAGAGGAACATTCCTCCATTGCTGGTGGGATTTCAAGCTGGTACAACCACTCTGGAAATCAGTTTGACCTTTAATCAGAAAATTGGACATAGTACTATTGGAAGATCTAACAATACCACCTCTGGGGATATACCCAGAAGATGCTCCAATATTTAATAAGGACACATGCTGCTCTATGTTCATAGCAGCCTGATTTATAATAGCAAAAAGCTGGAAAGAACCCAAATGTCCCTCAACAGAAGAATGGATACAGAAAATGTGGTACATTTACACAATGGAGTACTACTCAGCTCTTTAAAACAATGAATTTATGAAATTCTTAGTCAAATGGGTGGATCTAGAGGATATCATCCTGAGTGAGGTAACCCAATCACAAAAGAACACATATGATATGCACTCACTGATAAGTGGATATTATCGCAGAAACTTAGAATACCCAAGATACAATCTTCAAAACACCTTAAACTCAAGAAGAAGGAAGACCAACGTGTGGATACTTCGTTTCTTCTTAGAATGGGGAACAACATACCCATGGAAGGAGTTACAGAGAAAAAGTTCGGAGCTGAGACTGAAGGAACAACCATCCATAGACTGTCCCATCCAGGGATCCATCCCATAAACAACCAACAACCCAGACCCTATTGCATATGCCAACAAGATTTTGCTGACAGGACCCTGATATAGCTGTCTCCTGTGAGGCTATGCCAGTGCCTGGAAAATACAGAAGTGGATGCTCACAGTCATTTATTGGATGGAACTCAAGGTCCCCAATGAAGGAGCTAGAGAAAGTACCCAAAGAGCAGAAGAGGTCTGCAACCCCATAAGAGGAACAACAATATAAACTTACCAGTACTGCCAGAGCTAGCTGCATATGTACCAGAGGATTGCCTAGTTGGCCATTGATGGGAGGAGAGGCCCTTAATCTTGGGAAGATTATAAGCCCCAGAATAGGGGAATGCCAGGGCTAGGAAGCAGGGAGTAGGTGGGTTGGGGAGCAGGGGAAGGGGGAGTTTATAGGGGATTTTCAGAGAGGAAACTAGGAACAGGTTAGCATTTGAAATGTAAATGAAGAAAATATCTAATAAAAAATGCCATAAAGAAAAAAGTATCAAACACGTTTTAAAGATATCAATTGAATTTTATTGAAAATATATTTCACTTCTTTAGTAACATTTATTCTAAGATGTATTTTCAAATCATTTGAATAATGTTCATTCACTGACTTCTTTCTTGGTTAGTTTGTTGTTTATGTATAGAAAATTTGCTGACTTTAGTGTGTGTGTGTGTGTGTGTGTGTGTGTGTGTGTGTGTGTGTGTGTGTGTGCGTGTGTGGGTAGAGTAATATCATCTGAAAATAAGAACACTCTATCTGTGTTATGACATACATTTCCTGAGAGTAGCCAAAAGTTTGAAAAAAGACTTAAACAAACTTTAACAAAAATGTTGAAAAATCATGCTTCATACAGGTTAATAACACATGAATGCAGTTTTGAATACTCTCCTGGAGTCAATAAACTTACTTTTTCCTTGTAAAAATCTGGTAAACTTTGTTATAAAGAATATTTTATCCCTTTCCTACACCACATTCTTCTCCTTTTCAGTGTACACAGAGCAAAACCCTTTCTTAGGAAAAGGGACTACACAGAGAGGATTCTGGCTCAGACTTGGAACTGAAATATGCACAACATGCAAAACAGAAAAAAGGAAAGACAAATCAGACACGCAGAACAGACAGCAAATATACCAGGCACCACAACCTATAGACGTGCAGAAAAAAACATAGAGAGACAGAAATAAGTTTGACAAAGAGTGTGGGCTCACTCTCTGTCAAACTAAGCCTAGATTTTTTTTTTTTTTTGTCTCTGTTCCTTAAGTGACACATTTTGATACCTCCTCTCTGGTTCCTTTAATCATTAACTGATAACACCAAAACTGAGTTCTGTACATTTTTCCAAATGGGAATTTTCATGTGTTTTCTGTAGCTCCATGTGTATTGCCTCTGGCAGTTAAAATCAATGTGAAACAAATACTATTAATACTTAGCATATTTTTCCATAAAATTCAGCTGCTGGATAATTAATTCTGAACAGAAGGTATAGAACAGTAAGTTAATTTCCCATAAATTCTTCTTCATAAGGAACCAAAGTATAACCATGAAGTGACACAAATATTCTCTATTGAAAAGTATAAAAATATAATTTTTATTTGTATACCCAAAGTTATGAATATTGCAGTCACATAATACATTGAAATTAATTGACATTTTGGAAACTAATTTCAAACTTGCTTAGGCTGGCATCTATACAATATGTCAATATCTTTGCCTTACACTTCCTGTGAAATTAATGCCTGCAAGCCTTTTGTGTTATACTGGAATAGGAGATACACATTGGTATTTCTCTATATAATCAATTCCCAGTGCTCATTGGAGTGGGATAGTCACATCATCCAAGAGAAATTCCAGCTGTTCTCATGTACTTAATCTGTCATGAAATTAAGGAAGCGACTGATATTTTTTTTTTAGCAGACATGAACAGACTACCTTAAAATGAAGCCAGATGATGCAGGAAACCTAGAGGACAGATTGAGTTCTCTTTCTGCGTTTATAGGTTATAAGGTCTCAATGTGACAATAGAAACCTGTTTCCCTTAGAATGACTTCTGTACTTTTCTTGTTCAAGTACACATTTATTTTGTCAACCAAATTTTTAAATGGAGCATAGTTAATAAAAGGAAGCATTAAATAATTAAAATAATTTCAAATCTACATTAAATAATGATATGGTAAAATTGGATTGCCTTTAATTTTTATATAACAATGCTGAGTGCCCAATGCAGAGTGACACTATGAGAACAGAAACATATTCAACATCCTTCTGTTGAGGTACTCTGTATATATTGTATTTCTTCATAGAAATCACTATTTTATTTGCCCAATAAAATACAAAATTCTTTTTCCTTATATTTAAAAGCATATTTTGTTTGCCTGTATGTTTGTGTGTATGTGTGTGCATGTGTGTGTGTGTGTTATACATTTTAGTTGACATGGTGTTTGTGTCTGTGAACATGCATGCAGACCTAAAAGAAGGGATTGAATATGAGCCTTCCTATCCTTCTACCTTATTTTCTTGAGGGAAGACTCCAGTGAAACTTCCACTCACTGTTTGTCAAACATATTTTTGGTGAAGAAAAACCCTGGGATCTGCCAATCTTATATATATATATATATATATATATATATATATATATATATATATATATATTAGTACTAGATAAATTGTGCTTTCACGCTTAGATTCTGACATGACTTGTGAAAAACAAAACTCATGTACTCATTTTAACATAGCTAGTATCCTTTCCCATTGACTCATATTCCCAACACTGTAAAAGCAATATTAAAATCTAACAAAAATCATTTTCAGTCTCTTGCACATTTTTCTGATGGCATTTATCATTTCCTTATTTCTGAAAGTGTACACTGTAGGATTTAGCAATGGTGTCAGGACATTGACAAATAAAAGTGTGTGTTTCTCAAAGGAAAATGCAGATGTATCCCGTGCATATATTAATATGCATGGAACAAGGAACAAAACCACAACAGTAATGTGGGCTCCACAGGTGGAAAGAGCTTTCCTTTGTCCTTCAGAACTGTGGGCTCTCAGAGAGAACAAAATGACACCATAGGAAACAAGCAACAAGGAGAAGATAATGATGCAGATAGCACCACTGTTTGCAAACACCAAAAGAACAAATATATGAGTGTCCGTGCAGGCCAGCTTCAGCAATGGAAACAAGTCACATGTGTAATGATCAATGACATTGGGTCCACATAAAGGCAGCTGCAATGTGAATATAACTTGTATGATAGAGTGCAAGAAGCCCCCTGCCCAGGATATTGCTACCAAAATGCTACAGAGCCTCCGGGTAAGGATGAAAGAATAGTGCAAGGGCTTGCAAATAGCCACGTAGCGGTCATAGGCCATGGCTGCTAGGACAATCATTTCTGTTCCTGAGAAGAAATGGACTGAAAACAGTTGTGTCATGCAACAGCCAAAGGAGATGGTCTTCTTCTCATAGAATAAGTCTACAATCATCTTGGGTGTGACAGTGGAAGAGACACATAGATCCAGGAAGGACAAGAACGCCAAGAAGAAATACATGGGGGATCCCAGCAGTGCAGGGCTGTACATGATGGTCACAACAATTATTACGTTGCCCCCTATAGTTGCAAGATAGACTAACAAAAGTACAAAAAACAGTATTTTCTCAACTATTGGGTTCTGAGAAAGCCCCAAGATTATGAACTCAGTAACAAAACTCTGGTTTTGCATAATTCTCAAGAAGGCAGTCAAAATAAATTTTCCTCACATAAATCTTCATTTATGAAAAAATGTTTCATATATATATGAATACATAAAATATTTCCATCAACAAAAGGACATACCCAATACAAATGGATATATTTGCATTGAGGAATCTATTGTAATTTAAAATCAAATATTAGAAAAATGGAGGGTACAACGCTCTTGAATTGATTAAAAGATAAATTGTTGTACATTTTAAAGAAGCTGTGCATTAAATTTTAATTATGAGCACATCCACTGCATGAGTGGAGTAAAATAGTGTAACTTTGCATCATCAGCTTTTGTTAATCACTTTGGTGTCCTTGAAGTGAATATTAAAGTACATTTTAAAACCATTACCTAGATGTGAATAACTCAAGGCCAGGGCTGAGTATCTTGCAGTGACTTTTTGGAGTATTAGCCTATACAGCAATAGAAGAAAACGCAAACTGTATGTTAAGGTGCACACAAAAATCCTGACTACATTTTAAATTTGTTTAAAATTAAGAAATATATTGTAATCTCAAATAAATTATTCTTCACAAAAGAAAATTCTGTAGTAAGTCTCTAGCACTATACGAGACATGACCATACCTTTATCAAAATATTCTTGTTGTCATCCAATCTAAGAAAGAAATACTTTAGAAAGTACACGCTTCCTTCTGTGTTTTCACACTCCTGGTCAACAGGTCATTTCATTTTTCCTATTTAGTCTGATGTTCTAATCTACATATAAGAGAAAAGAAGCAAGGAATTATTAACCTGGGATTTTAAAAAATGTAGGTTACAAGAACCATGAGATCTCCTGAAATCAACTTGATGAACAGTTAGATTTTTAATCTTACTTGCAGTAGCACTAAGAGTTGTTCTTTGTAGTCTCCTCTGAATTAACACAAAATCTGTTCCTATATGAATGAGAGATCTTGACAAAGGCAACAGCAAATGAAGAAGGTTCAGAAACCAAAACCCCATATATGAATATTGGCGATATCACATAACTGAAAAGGGGAAATTATTCAATTAATTTTACAGTCATGAGACATTTATGCTATGTTAACAAGTTAAAGTAGTATTTAAAGGTCACATCTTTGGAAATCTGCATTTTAAAAATCTGTGAGTTAAAAATAATACAGTTGTGTCAAAAAAAGTTGTAGGAATCTTAATGGCAATAATTCAACTAGAACAGAGAAGATTTTACTTGTAAAACCTTCACAACTCATTTAAAATGGAGAAATTGAGTCAGTGGTCACTTAGATTTTCACTCCTATAGCGTGTTCTGTAGAGGAATATACATGCAAAATGCATAAAGAGAAACATATACATCAAGCCAGCCACAAACCCTGTATCTACAATAGTGTACTGCCCTAGCATCCTAATGTTTCTTATAATTAAAATATCTGAAATGATAGTAGAGTATAGTTATGGTTTATGATTATATTTTAGAGCAGTCAGAATATATACAAATAAAACACACGATGCAATCTTTGTCTAAATTGATTCATGTAACATAAAAGGAATAATAATGAGATATAAACTTTGGATTACTTGTAAACCATCTGAGCATTAATTTTCATTATACTAGAAATTGCTTGTCAAGCTTTAATGTGGTTTGACAATCAATAGTCATAATCTGCTGTGATGCTTATGAACCACAGTGAGAAATATGGTAAGATATTACTAAAGAAATAAGTAGGTACTCCTATTTCAGCAGTAACCAGCAGCACTCCTGATGCAACAGGGAAACTATGCCCATTACTAGCCATGGGTCTTAGAGGAAAATCTATTACTAGATCAGCTTAATTCCTAGTGGAATTTAAAAAGATATCCTTAAAACCATGGATAAGTTTAGATCTACCCTTTGTCAAGTAAGTTCTTCTTTGCAGAAAATGTAGATCATTACAAAAAAGGTAAGCCAAATATATAGCTAGAGTAATCACATGGAAGTCAGTCCCAACATATATATCTAGCATAGAGCTTCCACAACAAAGTTTCAGGGAACATGGTTGTAGAGGTACATGAAACCTGTAAGAACTACAGTGCAAGACACTCTACAGTGAGACTGGGTTTCCTAGAAATGGCAATTTTTTTTGTCTTATAAGTACTTTTATTTCATAAGTATATGTGATAATTGCCTAAACAAGACCTAAATAATGACCTGAATATGGCTGCCGAACAAGAACTGAATAATGAGTAGGACATCAATAGAGATGCTAATGTGGGAAAATAATTCTCATGGGCCCTACGTCTAGACAAAGAACCAAAAGCAAACTATGACTGCTGAGGGACTGAGAATTACTGCCAGGGATGAGCTCCCTGTTAGGTATCCAATAACAAGGGGTCAGCCCTAATATCATTTACATACATTCTACAATATACAGACTGAGCAGATTGTGTTTTTAAATTTTTCCATTTACATAGTATGTAAAAATAATAATGTTTTAAACAGCCAACAATTTGAGATGTTATGAAAAAGAAGATCAGAAGAGGATAGAGTGAGAGTGCATGGGAGGGGTTAGAGGGAGAAAAGGAAAGGAAGAAGTGATTTTACTATATCCCAGTTTGAAAGTAAATAGAGTTTAACAAAGAAAATAGTCAAATATTTGGCCAAATATAAATATTTTTTTTGTTTAGATACGGTTCTCACTTTTTCTACATTTTCTTGACAATGAATGCACAGTAAAGTAGTATGGCAGACTGAAGTGAATCATGTGAGGTACCATGTGAGCCTGTTTTAAGTTATTTCTGTTTACCTAATATTAGGCTAAATAAAATGATAAATAAAAATTAAAAAATATTTTACTTTCTGTTGTGGAAAGATCTGGGATATGGTCATCATACATTTTACACACTCTTGAAATTCTCAAACGAATAGAAAATACATTATAAATATAAGTAACAAAACAGCTTGATGTATAATACCCACTTGCCATTTACTGACCTATCACAGGAGGAGAATTTTTTTCCCCATGAAAGTGAATAGTCTTTGTTAATTGGCTAAGACCTCACCTTAAACTCACCACAGGAGAACTTAAGCTTTTGTTAGGTGCTATTAAGTGAGATGCAAATTAACTGGCAAAGATCTGCTGCAGACTGACCTTTAACATCAGTTTGCAAGTCTTTATGCTAGTGGTAGTGGAAAAGCCATAGTTATCCTAGGATGGGCACAAACTCAACATGTCCTTGAATTCTTGATCTTGTTGACTCCACTTCCAACTTCTGGTATTATAAGCATGTGTGATCACAAACAATAGAATGCATATATTTTATTAACATATTCTGCAAATTGTATATCAAAAAGAACATGAATATTGATGTCAAGGTTCTTTAAAAAAGCTTTATGCCAAAAATGAGATATTGAATCAGTCAAAAGAAAAATTGTTAAATAATATTTTAAAATTAATCACAATACCTTTAGCTTTTACATTTATTAAAGCAGTAAATAGAGAACATATATTAGATATTATTGCAGAACATTAAGCATGTTTTAAGTTTGAAACATGACTCCCCATACTGTTATCTAAATATTAAGTCGAGAAACTTTTATCATAGAAGCAAAGCAGTGTGTAAAATAGTGAAAAAATAAGAAAAAAATAAGAAAAATGTAAAACTATCATAGCTCTAAGGGGAGGGGAGAGAGGATAGGGGATTTTCAGAGAGGAAACTAGGAAATGGGGATAATATTTGAAATGTAAATAAAGAAAATATCTAATAAAAAAAGAAAAAGCAAAAAAAATAGACTATTACAAATTACTATCACATATGTTGTAATTAAAAGTTGAAAATTAGGCACCAAGATGACACACACTAAAATCTAATTTTTTCTCAATTTCTGAAAACAATGTCAAATTTTAAAAACACTCATCTGATTACCAAAAGTAAAAGTAATAAACTGATTTCACAGGGCATCTTAATGTGGAACATTTTAGTACATCATAATTTTTCATTGACAACCATATTGCCCTTGACTTTCTTTTAACTCATTTCTCTTTGGTTTCCAATCCATAATCTCCTTTAGAAAAAACTCATTTTATTTGTATTATGGATAAATACAGTAGATAATATGTACTATATTGCCCTAAAATATTCCAACACCTTTTCCATACCTGCCATGCATTTGAAAATCCTACAGGGGTAAAGTACTTTGGCCAGGGGTCACAGAACAGAAATTGTGTTCACTGAGCTATCTCTTATGAAGCAACCTAGGCAAGTGCTTCCCTGGTCCAACATCCACATTTTCTACTATTTCCTTCCCATTCATTTAAGCAGCTCAATAACTGTTGTATTGATATACTCTCAGACCACAGAATGTCTTCATTAACGTGAAGCACATGTAACATTCAAAATGGCCAGAGTGGTGAAAAGAGGGTTACTATTATGAATAGATGCTTTTAAATATGTTTAATATAAATGGCTAGTGTTCTTACAAATGGTGATAATTTATTAAAGTTTTATATGAAATCATCCAATGTGTTAAATTTTATGTCTGTCCTATTTTTAACTAAAGTTATTATCTATCGATACATGCTGCCTTTCCTGTGTTTGTAGCTAACTAGATTCAAATTCTCAACTTTTTGAAAAACATGTTCACTTCAGATAACTAATCTTTTTCTGCCCACAATGTTAATCTTGATTTCCCCAAATATCTCAACTTTACTTGCCCTACTATGTCTGGAATGTAGGGGAAGAGATTTCCTCTTTCTCTTCATGTCCTTCCTGGTGGATTTCTGAAACCTCTTTGGTATCCTAGTGATTTTACTCATTTTAAGACAGAAAACAAGCCAGAATCTTAACACCAAGAAAATCAGAACTTTAAGAGTTCAAAGGAAGAATATCCATGCTTTGAGAAATCTAAGTTGACATAATTAAATCAAAAAACTTCATGTGCATACTTGTGGGGTATTTTTTGTATAATATGTACTAGTGTGTATTTCTGGAACTAGAATATTTTATATTCGATATTCATACATATTGAAGGTGCTATGATGCTTCTGTTTTTCATGTTCTTATGTCAGCATTCTTTGTATAACCTCAAATCATTCTATCTTTCAATACAAGCTTCAGAATTATGAGTTACATGAGTACATGTTCAGATAATCAAGCTATTGTCAGAGAGATACTAGAAAGAAAAACTATAAGTTTGTGCTGGATTTCTTAATTTTTGGATTTTCATTTGAAGATGAATATGTTTATTTTCATTAATCCTTAAAAACTGAAAGCTTGAAAACCCATTGGAATGAATGAATAGGTGGAAGAAGTCTGCAGTATTATAAAAGTTATTGAGCACTGTGGACACTCAAAAAATTGTTTATCATGAAATGCTAGTCCATGATCTCTTTATGTAATATTATATTCAATAAAATGCTGATTTTGGTTATAATATTTATACAAAGATAAGTAAGCTGAGAAACAAGGTCTTTGAAGTTCTCACAAAAACAAATATGTGTGAAGTGAAAGGGCTATCATGATGTTAAACACAGTAGATTGCTTACAATACCCACATGCTAAATTACTTTGTCACATATTAAAAAAGCATTTATAAAAATACATATATAGGTAATATCCTTACTTTGTTTCACCATGTGTCACTTATGTGAAAGATCTGGTGATAAATATCCTTTGCATTCAGTCTTAACAAAGATTCTCTGTTGTTCGCAAGTCTTTCTTCGACATCTGAAGGACAGAAGGAACAAAGCTCTGGTATAGGATGCTACCACTGTAACTTTAGTATTATGTTCATCATGGTTGTTGACCAAACATAAAAGAAGAATCCAAATGTTTCCTACCTCGCTGCATCAGGTATTTATAAAGGTTTCTTACAGACCTCATGAATCTGTAAGATTAATTCTTAGTTCCCCAAGGTTTGTAAATTTTCTGGTCCCAGGAGAATCCATGACATACTTTTGGGCAGCTTTCCATGTATTGCAAATTTTATAATATTTCTATGCCCACCTAAAGTTGTGCTGTACATTTTTACACTTTGGAGAAGATTTTATATGAAAATAATTCCATATACTTCATTTTCAGGAAGCGTAGACTGTTCTATTTATTAATGGATGGAATGCAATGTCTTCATGCAGAACTCAAGGGAAAATTTGCCTTGTGTCAAAAGGAATCTATAAATGTACCTGTAAGAAAACTAATCATAGTATTATTTAACAGTGTTAAAACCTGATCAGTAAGAAAAATATTTATAAGCCAGGTGTGGTGGGGCACACCTTTAATCCCAGCACACGGGAGGCAGAGGCAGGCAGATTTCTGAGTTCGCAGCCATCCTGGTCTACAAAGTGAGTTCCAGGACAGCCAGAGCTATACAGAGAAACCCTGTCTCGAAAAACATATATATATATATATATATATATATATATATATATATATATATATGTGTGTGTGTGTGTGTGTGTGTGTATGTGTATGTATATGTATAAAATACATGAGGTATATAATAATAGAAATATTTGTTTTATCTTAAGAAAATGTTTATACTTTACATTCACTTATTTTCCACAATCCCATATACTTACACCATGTCTTATGATCACACTGCCCATCAGTATCTCTTCCTTTTCCACCATCATACTCTCTTTTTACTGCCCTCTTCTATATTCATGTTACTTTTACTGACCACTGAATTTATTCAGGGTAGCTTGTGTGCACATCCATGGGCCTTATTTCTGGCCTACTTACTTGTGGTTTGGTAAGTGAAGAAAATACTACACACTTTGCATATAACTTGAATTGCCAATATTTCTCAAGGAGGAACATTGCTTCATGAGACTGTGTTAAATCAGTGATGGTATATTGCAAAGCCTAAACTTAAGTTTATCGTATGTTTTTGTCTACTGTTTGTTATTGACTATAATATTCGTTCCATCTATTTCAGAAAACATATTCTAGCATACCCTCCCATCGTCTAGGAATAAATAGATTGCAGAGTATAGCATACTTGCATGAAAATATTGAACTCAAATGCCAGAGGTACTGAGGCACAGGCATATGGGTGGAGATGGTGGGAAAGAGCACAGGAGGTATTAGAAGAAGGAAAGCAAGGGGTGAAATTGGAATTATTATATTTTAACTAAATGTTTTGAATTCCACACCCACAACAAAGAAGGGGACAAAAAAAGTGAGCAGGAAGAGGAGGAAGAGGAGGAGGAGGAGACAAGGAGGATGAGGAGGAAAAGGAGGAGAGAGAAGGTGGAGAAAAAGAAGAAGGGAAAGCAGAAGGAGGAGGATGAAGAGGAGGAGGAGAAGAAGAAGAAGAAGAAGAAGAAGAAGAAGAAGAAGAAGAAGAAGAAGAAGAAGAAGAAGAAGAAAGAAAGAAAGAAAGAAAGAAAGAAAGAAAGAAAGAAAGAAAGAAAGAAGAAAGAAGAAGAAAGCAGAAAGAAGAAGAAGAAGAAGAAGAAGAAGAAGAAGAAGAAGAAGAAGAAGAAGAAGAAGAAGAAGAAGAAGAAGGAAGAAAGAAAGAAAAAAAGAAGAAAGAAGAAAGCAGAAAGAAGAAGAAGAAGAAGAAGGAAAGAAAGAAAGAAAGAAAGAAAGAAAGAAAGAAAGAAAGAAAGAAGAAAGAAGAAAGAAGAAAGAAGAAAGAAGAAAGAAAGAAAGAAAGAAAGAAGGAAAGAAGAAGAAGAAGAAGAAGAAGAAGAAGAAGAAGAAGAAGAAGAAGAAGAAGAAGAAGAAGAAGATTAAATACTATACAATCAAGGTAGATATGAGTAATTACTTTTACTCAGACTACTTTTACTCAAATATGGACCCTCTCCTTTTACTGTGTCATGAATTAGGTCGCATAATGTTTCTAAATATATATATATATATATATATATATATATATATATATATATATATATATATATATTTCAGATTTCATATTGTCTAGGGTTCTAACAGGAAGGATTAATTAACATCATGACCTAATGGGCTTTACTGTTGTTTTAGGTAGCCCTCCTGTAAAGAACACTAATGCACTACTAAACTGTAAAACAAACAAACAATTCTATGTTCATCTAGAAATTAGGTAAATATTGATTATATTTCATGTCCTATTTAATATTATCACTAGTTACAAACAAAACAGTGCCAGCATATTTTCAATAATACACATTCTAAAATTTACGTTAAAATAGACAGTGGCAAAGTTAGCAGGGCCATGTTTTGTTAACACATGGATTATGATCACAAATCATAATGAATATGATTAATAGGATAATATGACAAAAGGTTTATTCTGGAATCAATTTTCAACACAAAAAAGGTATTAGTTGAAAATTCACCTAAATATAAATAAAATTTGTTAATTAAATTGGACAAGTATATCCAATTTTCTCTCATAATCTTGACTCTGAAATGCAAAGTAACTGCAGCACAACCAAAGGTACATGTAAGTGATATTACAGAACATTCTATCCTATCTGATCTGTGTTACTGTGAAATTAGATCATACTGAAGGTGCTGAGAATGAGAGACAATGTGATCAGTTCTACACTGGACAATTATGTACTTTCTGACACACACTGCATTACTGATATTCAGGGAAAAATATGAAAATAAGGGGGGAATATATACCTAAGAATAGAAAAGCTTGCTCTAAAATATCTTCTGTACAGGATGTAGTTATTATCTTCATGAAATCACAGCAACTGTGGTTATCTTCAAAATATTTGCAAAGGATCAATGAAGATAAACTCCTGGTAAAAATGTTGAAGACCATTTTTAGGCCCCTATCATATTGAGAGAGAATACCCTATTGGTAGCTGATAGGAGATGAAAAAAGCATTATTTCCTAAAGATCTGACTAGTGTTAGATTAATGATGCCCCATGACTAGTGCCATATATATTTACATATGGATTAAATTGATTATCAAAACAGAAGGGATTCATCATGTTGTAAAGGGCATTAACAGTTGAGAGTAGATAGGAAAATGTATAATTGTATATGTGTATAATTTTGTAATATACTAAGAAAGTAAACATACATTAAAATTAGGCCAAATGTAATAGAAAGTAGAAAAATGTTCACTTCTTAATCTTAAATAGTCAAAACAAAATAAAACAAATGAACAAAAACAAAACTGCTAATACCAACCACAAAGAGCTTTAAATATAACATTCATTTGTTATAGAACAGACTAAGAGATTGGTCAAGCATATTCCATAAATTTCTCCTTTATTGGCTTCAGAGTATTGGGTCTTCTGTTGACATTTTTGATCCTCTTGAAAATGATTTTTGCACAGAATGAGATGTAGAGTTCTAAGCTAATATTTCTAACTATGGCTGTTCTGTCTAGCCAGCACCATTTGTTGAAGATGTTGTCAAATCTTCATTGTGTATGTTTAGCTTTGGTAAAATTCAGATTGCTGTAGTAGAGAATGAATATGTGTAGGTTTTCAAGTTTAGTCCATTGATTTATATGTCTGATTTCATACCAATGTCATAATTTTTTATTAGAATTTCTGTGTACTATAATGTAAAATCTGCGATGGTGATAACAACAGACACTATTTTATTGGTCAAGATTTTTTATTAGGTAATTATTTCATTTACATTTCCAATACTATCCCAAAAGTCCCCCACACGCTCCTCGACCCACTCCCCTACCCACCCACTCCCACTTCTTGGCCCTGGTGTTTCCCTGTACTGAGGCATATAAAGTTTGCAGGACTAATGGGCCTCGATTACCACTGATGGCCAACTAGGCCATCTTCTGATACATATGCAGCTAGAGACACAAGCTCCAGGGGTACTGGTTAGTTCATATTGTTGTTCCACCTATAGGGTTGCAGAACCCTTTAGCTCCTTGGTTACTTTCTCTAGCTCCCCCATTGGGGGCCCTATGATCCATTCAATATGCTAGGCCCCTACATAGTCCCAAAAGAGAGAGCTATATCTGGGTCCTTTCAGAAAAATCTTACTACTGTCTGCAATGGTGTCAGCGTTTGGAAGCTGATTATAGGATGGATCCCCGGATATGGCAGTCTCTAGATGGTCCATCCTTTCATCACAGCTCCAAACTTTGTCTCTGTAACTCCTTCCATGGGGGTTTGTTCCCAATTCTAAGAAAGGGCACAGTGTCCACACTTTGGTCTTCATTCTTCTTGAGTTTCATGCGTTTAGCAAATTGTATTTTATATCTTGTGTATTCTAAGTTTCTGGGCTAATATCCACGTATCAGTGAGTACATATTGTGTGAGTTCTTTTGTGATTGGGTTAACTCATTCAGGATGATGCCCTCCAGGTCCATCCATTTGACTAGGAATTTCATAAATTCATTCTTTTTAATAGCTGAGTAATACTCCATTGTATAAATGTACCACATTTTCTGTATCCATTCCTCTGTTGAGGGGCATTTGAGTTCTTTCCAGCTTCTGGCTATTATAAATAAGGCTGCTATGAACATAGTGGAGCATGTGTCCTTCTTTTTTTTTTTTTTTTTAAAGATTTATTTATTTATTATATGTAAGTACACTGTAGCTGTCTTCAGACACTCCAGAAGAGGGCGCCAGATCTCATTACAGATGGTTGTGAGCCACCATGTGGTTGCTGGGATTTGAACTCTGGACCTTTGGATGAGCAGTCGGGTGCTCTTACCCACTGAGCCATCTCACCAGCCCGCATGTGTCCTTCTTACTGGTTGGAACATCTTCTGGATATATGCCCAGGAGAGGTATTGCGGGATTCTCCAGTCATACTATGTCCTATTATCTGAGAAACCTCCAGACTGATTTCCAGAGTGGTTGTACAAGCTTGCAATCCCACCAACAATGGAGGAGTGTTCCTTGTTCTCTGCATCCTAGCCAGCATCTGCTGTCACCTGAGTTTTTGATCTTAGCCATTCTGACTGGTGTGAGGTGGAATCTCAGGGTTGTTTTGATTTGCATTTCCCTGATAATTAAGTATGTTGAACACTTTTTCAGGTGCTTCTCAGCCAATTGGTATTTGTCAGGTGAGATTTCTTTGTTTAGTTCTGAGCCCCATTTTTTAATGGGGATATTTGATTTTCTGGAGTCCACCTTCTTGAGTTCTCTCCATATATTGGATATTAGTCCCCTATCTGATTTAGAAGGGTAAAGACCCTTTCCCAATCTGTTGGCGGCCTTTTTGTCTTATTGACAGTGTCTTTTGCCTTGCAGAAGCTTTGTAATTTTATGAGGTCCCATTTTTCCATTCTTGATCTTATAGCACAAGCCATTGCTGTTCTATTCAGATTTTTTTCTTCAAGGATTTTCCCTACTTTCTCCTCTATAAGTTTCAGTGTCTCTGGTTTTATGTGTAGTTTCTTAATCCACTTAGATTTGACCTTAGTACAAGGAGATAGGAATGGATCAATTCACATTCTTCTAAATGATAAGCACCAGTTGTGCCAGTACCATTTGTTGAAAATGCTGTCTTTTTTCCACTGGATGGTTTTAGCTCCCTTGTCAAAGATCAAGTGACCATAGGTGTGTGGGTTCATTTCTGGGTCTTCAATTCAATTCCATTGGTCTACTTTTGTGTCGATATACCAGTACCATGTAGTTTTTATCACAATTGCCCTGTAGTACAGCTTTAGGTCAGGCATGGTGATTGCGCTGGAGGTTTTTTTAACCTTGAGCAGAGTTTTGGCTATCCTAGTTTATTTGTTATTCCAAATGAATTTGCAGATTGTTCTTTCTCATTCGTTGAAGAATTGAGTTGGAATTTTGATGGGGATTGCATTGAATCTGTAGATTGCTTTTGGCAAGATAGCCATCTTTACCATGTTGATCCTGCCAATCCATGAGCATGGGAGATCTTTCCATCTTCTGAGATCTTCTTTAATTTCTTTCTTCAGAGACTTGAAGTTCTTATCATACAGACCTTTCACTTCCTTAGTACCTTCTGTTTCTATTTTGTTTAATAGTTTGTGAAGAACTGGGATTAGATCTTCTTTGAAGGTCTGATAGAACTCTGCACTAAACTCATCTCGTCCTGGGCTTCTTTTGGTTGGGAGATTATTAATGACTGCTTCTATTTCTTTAGGGGATATAGGACTGTTTAGATAACTAACCTGATCTTGATTCAACTTTGTTACCTTGTATCTGTCTAGAAACGTTTCCATTTCATCCAGGTTCTCCAGTTTTGTTGAGTATAGCCTTTTGTAGAAGGATCTGATGGTGTTTTGGATTTCTTCAGGATCTGTTGTTATGTCTCCTTTTTATTTCTGATTTTGTTAATTAGGATGATATCCCTGTGCCCTCTAGTGAGTCTGGCTAAGGGTTTATCTATCTTGTTGATTTTCTCAATCAACCAGCTCCTAGTTTGGTTGATTCTCTGAATAATTCCTGTTTGCACTTGGTTGATTTCGCCCCTGAGTTTGATTATTTCCTGCAGTCTACTCCTCTTGGGTTAATTGGCTTCCTTTTGTTCTAGAGCTTTTAGGTGTGTTGTCAAGCTCCTAGTGTGTGCTCTCTCTAGTTTCTTTTTGGAGGCACTCAGAGCTATGAGTTTTCCTCTTAGAAATGCTTTCATTGCGTCCCATAAGTTTGGGTATGTTGTGGCTTCATTCATTGAACTCTAAAAAGTCCTTAATTTCTTTCTTTATTCCTTCCTCAACCAAGGTATCATTGAGAAGAGTGTTGTTCAGTTTCCGCGTGGATGTTGGCTTTCTCTTATTTATTTTGTTATTGAAGATCAGCCTTAATCCATAGTTATCTGATAGGATGCATGGGACAATTTCAAGATTTTTGTATCTGTTGAGGCTTGTTTTGTTAATAATTATGTGGTCAATTTTGGAGAAGGTACCATGAGGTGCTGAGAAGAAGGTATATCCTTTTGTTTTAGGATAAAATGTTCTGTAGATGTCTGTTAGACCCATGTGTTTCATAACTTTTGTTAGTTTCACTGTGTCCCTGTTTAGTTTCTGTTTCCATGATCTGTCCATTGGTGAAAGTGCTGTGTTGAAGTCTCCCACTATTATTGTGTGAGGTGCAATGTGTGCTTTGAGCTTTACTAAAGTTTCTTTAATAAATGTGGCTGCCCTTGTATTTGGAGTATAGATATTCAGAATTGAGAATTCCTCTTGGAAGATTTTACCTTTGATGTATATGATGTGTCTTTTTTGATGACATTGGAATTCGATTTTATTAGATATTAGAATGGCTACTCCAGCTTGTTTCTTCATACCATTTGCTTGGAAAATTGTTTTTCAGCCTTTCATTCTGAGGTAGTGTCTGTCTTTTTCCCTGAAATGGGTTTCCTGTAAGCAGCAAAATGTTGGGTCCTGTTTGTGTAGCCAGTCTGTTAGTCTATGTCATTTTATTGGGGAGTTGAGTCCATTGATACTAAGAGTTATTAAGGAAAAGTAATTGTTGCTTCCTATTATTTTTGTTGTTAAAGTTTGCATTCTGTTCTTGTGGCTCTCTTCTTTTAGATTTGTTGAAGGATTACTTTCTTGTTTTTTCTAGGACGTTGTTTCGGTCCTTGTATTTTTTTTTTTTCTGTTATTATCCTTTGAAGGGCTGGATTCGTGGAAATATAATGTGTGAATTTGTTTCTGTTGTGGTATACTTTGGCTTCTCCATCTATGGTAATTGAAAGTTTGGCTGGGTATAGGAGTCCGGGCTGGCATTTGTGTTCTCTTAGTGTCTGTATAACATCTGTCCAGGATCTTCTGGCTTTCATAGTCTCAGGTGAAAAATCTGGTGTAATTCTGATAGGCTTGCCTTTATATATTACTTGACCTTCCTCCCTTACTGCTTTTAATATTCTATCTTTATTTAGTGCATTTCTTGTTCTGATTATTATTTGCCTGGAGGAATTTCTTTTCTGGTCCAGTCTATTTGGAGTTCTCTATGCTTCTTGTATGTTCATGGGCATCTCTTTCTTTAGGTTTGGGAAGTTTTCTTCTATAATTTTGTTGAAGATATTTGCTGGTCCTTTGAGTTTAAAATCTTCATTCTCATCTAGTCCTATTATCTGTAGGTTTGGTCTTCTCATTGTGTCCTGGATTTCCTGGATGTTTTGAGTTAGAATCTTTTTGCATTTTCCATTTTCTTTGATTGTTGTGTAGATGTTCTCTATGGAATCTTCTGCACCTGAGATTCTCTCTTTCATCTCTTGTATTCTGTTGCTGATGCTCACATCTATGGTTCCAGATTTCTTTCCTAGGGTTCTTATCTCCAGAGTTGCCTCACTTTGTGTTTTCTTTATTGTGTCTACTTCTCTTTTTAGGTCTGGTATGGTTTTGTTCATTCCCATCATCTGTTTGGATGTGTTGTCCTGTTTTTCTATAAGGACTTGCAATTTTTTGCAGTGTTCTCCTATATTTCCTTAAGTGACTTATTCAAGACCTTCTTGATGTCTTCTACCATCATCATGTATTCTACCATCATCACGATGATATGCCTTTAAATCCTGGTCTAGATTTTCTGGTTTGTTGGGGTGCCCTGGACTGGCTGAGGTGGGAGTGCTGATTTCTGATGAAGGTGAGTTGTCTTGGTTTCTGTTAGTAAGATTCTTTTTTTTTTAAAGATTTATTTATTTATTATATGTAAGTACACTGTATCTGTCTACAGATACTCCAGAAGAGGGTGTCAGATCTCGTCACCGATGGTTGTGAGCCACCATGTGGTTGCTGGGATTTGAACTGCAGACCTTTGGAAGAGCAGTCGGGTGCTCTTACCCACTGAGCCATCTCACCAGCCCTGTTAGTAAGATTCTTACATCTGCCTTTTGCCATCTACTAAACTCTAGAGTCAGTTGTTATAGTTGTCTCTGGTTAGAGCTTGTTCCTCTCATGATTCTGTTATTCTCTAACAGCTGATCTGGAAGACTAGCTCTCTCCTAAGTTTCAGTGGTCAGATCACCCTCTGCAGGCAGGCTCTCTTCTTTTAGGGAAGGTGCACAGATATCTGGTGTTCAGACTTGCCTCCTGGCCAAAGATTAAGGCCTGAAACAGGACCTGTCCCAGAAGCTGTTAGCTTCTGTAGTCCACACTCTCACCTGTGCAGACTAGTCTCGGTGGAGTCTGGGAACCAAGAAGGTGCCCGGATGTCTGGAGTGTGAAAAGGGGACTGCCTCGGAAGCTCTGTGGCTCTCCCCTGACCCAGAAAAGCTGTTAGCTTCTGTAGTCCACACTCTCACCTATGCAGACTAGTCTAGGTGGAGTCAAGGAACCTAGATGTCTCCTGCAGATGCTCTGGCAATTCCCTCCCAGGCCAAGCATACACCTCTCTTCTGGCAGGGAAGGTGCTCAGATGTCTGGAGCCCGAAAAGGGGGCTGTCTCAGAAGCTCTGTGGCTCCCCCCCTCCCCCGTCCCAGAAGCTGTTAGCCTCTGTAGTCCACACTCTCACCAATGTACACTAGTCGAAGTGGAGTCTGGAACCAAATTGTCTCCTGCAGATGCTCTGGCAATTCCCTCCTGGGCAAGGCAGACACCTCTCCTCTGGCAGGGAAGGATGTCTGGAATGCAAAAAGGGGCTTCCTAAGAAGCTCTATGGCTCCTGCCTGTTCCAGAAGCTGTTAGATTCTGTAGTCCACACTCTCACCTGTGCAGACTAGTCTCAGTGGAGTCTGGGAACCGAGATATCTCCTGCAGATGGTCAGGCAAAGCCCTCCTGGGACGGGCGGACACCTATCCTCATTGGTCAAGATTTTATTTGCTAGCTGAGTATCTGATATTTTCATAAGAAATTTTAAGATTTTTTTATTTTTTTATTTTTTTTTCAATTACAGAAAACTTTATTTTCTTTCTTTCTTTATTTATATTTTATTACGTATTTTCCTCAATTACATTTCCAATGCTATCCCAAAAGTCCCCCATACCCCACCACCACTTCCCTACCTACCCATTCCCATTCTTTTGGCCCTGGCATTCCCCTGTATTGGGGCATATAAAGTTTGCAAGTCCAATGGGGCTCTCTTTCCAGTGATGGCCGACTAGGCAATCTTTCGATACATATGTAGCTAGAGAAAAGAGCTCTGGGGTACTGGTTAGTTCATCATGTTGTTCCAACTATAGGGTTGCAGATCCCTTTAGCTCCTTGGGTACTTTCTCTAGCTTCTCCATTGGGAGCCCTGTGATCCATCCAATAGCTGACAGTGAGCATCCACTTCTGTGTTTGCTTGGCCCCGGCATAGTTTCACAAGAGAGAGCTATATCTGGGTCCTTTCAGCAAAATCTTGCTAGTGTATGCAATGGTGTCAGCGTTTGGAAGCTGATTATGGGATGGATCCCTGGATATGGCAGTCTCTAGATGGTCCATCCTTTCATCACAGCTCCAAACTTTGTCTCTGTAACTCCTTCCGTTGGTGTTTTGTTCCCAATTCTAAGAAGGGGCACAGTGTCCACACTTTGGTCTTCATTCTTCTTGAGTTTCATGCGTTTAGCAAATTGTATCTTATATCTTGGGTATCCTAAGTTTTGGCCTAATAAACACTTATCAGTGAATACATATTGTGTGAGTTCCTTTGGGATTGTGTTACCTCACTCAAGATGATGCCCTCCAGGTCCATCCATTTGGCTAGGAATTTCTTTTTTTTTTAATTTTTAATATTTTCATTACATATTTTCCTCAATTACATCTCCAATGCTATCCCAAAAGTCCCCCATAGCACCCCCCACTTCCCTACCCACCCATTCCCATTCTTTTGGCCCTGGCATTCCCCTATATTGGGGCATATAAAGTTTGCAAGTCCAATGGGCCTCTCTTTCCAGTGATGGCCGACTAGGCCATCTTTCCATACATATGCAGCTAGAGACAAGAGCTCCGGGGTACTGGTTAGTTCATCATGTTATTCCAACTATAGGGTTGCAGATCCCTTTAGCTCCTTGGGTACTTTCTCTAGCTTCTCCATTGGGAGCCCTGTGATACATCCAATAGCTGACAGTGAGCATCCACTCCTGTGTTTGCTAGGCCCCGGCATAGTCTCACAAGAGACAGCTATCTTTGGGACCTTTCAGCAAAATCTTGCTAGTGTATGCAATGATGTCCGCATTTAGAGGCTGATTATGGGATGGATCCCTGGATACAGCAGTCTCTAGATGGTCCATCCTTTCATCACAGCTCAAAACTTTGTCTCTGTAACTCCTTCCATGGGTGTTTTGTTCCCAATTCTAAGAAGGGGCACAGTGTCCACATTTTGGTCTTCATTCTTCTTGAGTTTCATGCATTTAGCAAATTGTATCTTATATCATGGGTATCCTAAGTTTTGGGCTAATATCCACTTATCAGTGAATACATATTGTGTGAGTTCCTTTGTGATTGTGTTACCTCACTCAAGATGATGCCCTCCAGGTCCATCCATTTGGCTAGGAATTTCATAAATTCATTCTTTTTAATAGCTGAGTAGTACTCCATTGTGTAAATGTACCATAATTTCTGTATCCATTCCTCTGTTGAGGGACATCTGGGTTCTTTCCAGCTTCTGGCTATTATAAATAGGGCTGCTATGAACATAGTGGAGCATGTGTCCTTCTTACCAGTTGGGACATCTTCTGGATATATGCCCAGGAGAGGTATTGCTGGATCCTCCGGTAGTACTATGTCCAATTTTCTGAGGAACCGCCAGACTGATTTCCAGAGTGGTTGTACCAGCTTGCAATCCCACCAACAATGGAGGAGTGTTCCTCTTTCTCCACTACCTTGCCAACATCTGCTGTCACCTGAATTTTTGATCTTAGCCATTCTGACTGGTGTGAGGTGGAATCTCAGGGTTGTTTTGATTTGCATTTCCCTGATGATTAAGGATGTTGAACATTTTTTCAGGTGCTTCTCTGCCATTTGGTATTCTTCAGGTAAGAATTCTTTGTTCAGTTCTGAGCCCCATTTTTTAATGGGGTTATTTGACTTTCTGGAGTCCACCTTCTTGAGTTCCTTATATATATTGGATATTAGACCCTTATCTGGTTTTGGATAGGTAAAGATCCTTTCCCAATCTGTTGGTAGTTTTTTTGTCTTATTGATGGTGTCTTTTGCCTTGCAGAAGCTTTGCAGTTTCATGATGTCCCACTTGTCAATTCTCGATCTTACAGCACAAGCCATTGCTGTTCTATTCAAGAATTTTTCCCCTGTGCCCATATCTTCACGGCTTTTCCCCACTTTCTCCTCTATAAGTTTCAGTGTCTCTGGTTTTATGTGAAGTTCCTTGATCCACTTAGACTTGACCTTAGTACAAGGAGATAGGAATGGATCGATTCGCATTCTTCTACATGATAACAACCAGATGTGTCAGCACCATTTGTTGAAAATGCTGTCTTTCTTCCACTGGATGGTTTTAGCTCCCTTGTCGAAGATCAAGTGACTGTAGGTGTTTGGGTTCATTTATGGGTCTTCAATTCTATTCCATTGGTCTATTTTTCTGTCACTATACCAGTACCACGCAGTTTTTATCACAATTGCTCTGTAGCAAAGCTTTAGGTCTGGCATGGTGATTCCACCAGAGGTTCTTTTATCCTTGAGAAGAGTTTTTGCTATCCTAGGTTTTTTGTTATTCCAGATGAATTTGCAGATTGCACTTTCTAATTCGTTGAAGAATTGAGTTGGAATTTTGATGGGGATTGCATTGAATCTGTAGATTGCTTTTGGCAAGATAGCCATTTTTAAAATGTTGATCCTGCCAATCCATGAGCATGGGAGATCTTTCCATCTTCTGAGATCTTATATAATTTCTTTCTTCAGAGACTTGAAGTTTTTATTATACAGATCTTTCACTTCCATAGTTAGAGTCACGCCAAGATATTTTATATTATTTGTGCCTATTGATAAGGGTATTGTTTCCCTAATTTCTTTCTCAGCCTGTTCATTCTTTGTGTAGAGAAAGGCCATTGATTTCTTTGAGTTAATTTTATATCCAGCTACTTCACAAAAGCTGTTTAATCAGGTTTAGGAGTTCTCTGGTGGAATTTTTAGGGTCACTTATATATACTATCATATCATCTACAAAAAGTGATATTTTGACTTCATCTTTTCCAATTTGTATCCCTTTGATCTCCTTTTGTTGTCGAATTGCTCTGGCTAGGACTTCAAGTACTTTGTTGAATAGGTATGGAGAAAGTGTACAGCCTTGTCTAGTCCCTGATTTTAGAGGGATTGCTTCAAGCTTCTCACCATTTACTTTGATGTTGGCTACTGGTTTGCTGTAGATTACTTTTATCATGTTTAGGTATGGGCCTTGAATTCCTAATCTTTCTAAGACTTTTATCATGAATGGGTGTTGGATCTTGTCAAATGATTTTTCCCCATCTAACGAGATGACCATGTGGTTTTTGTCTTTGAGTTTGTTTATATACTGGATTACGTTGATGGATTTCCGTATATTGAACCATCCCTGCATCCATGGGATGAAACCTACTTGGTCAGGATGGATGATTGTTTTGATGTGTTCTTGGATTCCGTTAGCAAAAACTTTATTGAGGATTTTTGCATCAATATTCATAAGGGATATTGGTCTGAAGTTTTCTATCTTTGTTGGGTCTTTTTGTGGTTTAGGTATCAGAGTAATTGTGGCTTCATAGAATGAGTTGGTTAGAGTACCTTCTGTTTCTATTTTGTGGAATAGTTTGTGAAGAACTGGGATTAGATCTTCTTTGAAGGTCTGATAGAACTCTGCACTAAACCCATATGGTCCTGGGCTTTTTTTTTTTTTTTTTTTTCGGTTGGGAAACTATTAATGACTGCTTCTATGTCTTTAGGGGATATAGGGCTGTTTAGATCATTACCCTGATCTTGATTCAACTTTGTTACCTGGTATCTGTTAGAAACTTCTCCATTTCATCCAGGTTCCCCAGTTTTGTTGAGTATAGCCTTTTGTAGAAGGATCTGATGGTGTTTTGGATTTCTTCAGGATCTGTTGTTATGTCTCCTTTTTCATTTCTGATTTTGTTAATTAGAATGCTTTCCCTGTGCCCTCTAGTGAGTCTGGCTAAGGGTTTATCTATCTTGTTGATTTTCTCAAAAAACCAGCTCCTTGATTGGTTGATTCTTTGAATAGTTCTTCTTGTTTCCGCTTGGTTGATTTGGCCCCTGAGTTTGATTATTTCCTGCTGTCTATTCCTCTTGGGTGAATTTGCTTCCTTTTGTTCTAGAGCTTTTAGGTGTGTTGTCAAGCTGCTAATGTGTGCTCTCTCAAGTTTCTTTTTGGAGGCACTCAGAGCTATGAGTTTTCCGCTTAGAAATGCTTCCATTGCGTCCCATAAGTTTGGGTATGTTGTGGCTTCATTTTCATAGAACTCTAAAAAGTCCTTAATTTCTTTCTTTGTTCCTTCCTTGACCAAGGTATCATTGAGAAGCGTGTTGTTCAGTTTCCACGTGAATGTTGGCTTTCTATTATTTATTTTATTATTGAAGATCAGCCTTAGTCCATGGTGATCTGATAGGATACATGGGACAATTTTAATATTTTTGTATCTGTTGAGTCCTGTTTTCTGACCAATTATGTGTTCAATTTTGGAGAAGGTACCATGAGGTGCTGAGAAGAAGGTATATCATTTTGTTTTAGGATAGAATGTTCTGTAGATATCTGCAAGATCCATTTGATTCATAACTTCTGTTAGTTTCACTGTGTCCCTGTTTAGTTTCTGTTTCCATGATCTGTCCATTGGTGAAAGTGGTGTGTTGAAGTCTCCCACTATTATTGTGTGAGGTGCAATGTGTGCTTTGAGCTTTACTAAAGTTTCTTTAATGAATGTGGCTGCCTTTGTATTTGGAGCATAGATATTCAGAAATGATAGTTCCACTTGGAGGATTTTACCTTTGATGAGTATGAAGTGCCCTTCCCTGTCTTTTTTGATGACTTTGGGTTGGAATTCAATCTTATCAGATATTAGAATGGCTACTCCAGCTTGTTTCTTCATACCATTTGCTTGGAAAATTGTTTTCCAGCCTTTCATTCTGAGGTAGTGTCTATCTTTTTCTCTGAGATGAGTTTCCTGTAAGCAGCAAAATGTTGGCTCTTATTTGTGTAGCCGGTTTGTTAGTCAATGTCTTTTTATTGAGGAGTTGAGTCCATTGATATTAAGAGATATTAAGGAAAAGTAATTGTTCCTTCCTGTTATTTTTGTTGTTAAAGTTGGCATTCTGTTCTTGTGGCTGTCTTCTTTTAGGTTTGTTGAGGGATTACCTTCTTGTTTTTTCTAGGGCGTGGTTCTCGTCCTTGTATTGTTTTTTTTTTTTTTCTGTTATTATCCTTTGAAGGGCTGGATTCATGGAGAGATAATGGGTGAATTTGGTTTTGTCGTGGAATACTTTGGTTTCTCCATCTATGTTAATTGAGATTTTGGCTGGGTATAGTAGCCTGGGCTGGAATTTGTGTTCTTTTAGTGTCTGTATAACATCTGTCCAGGATCTTCTGGCTTTCATAGTCTCTGGTGAAACATCTGGTGTAATTCTGATAGGCTTGCCTTTATATGTTACTTGGCCTTTTTCTCTTACTGCTTTTAGTATTCTGTCTTTATTTAGTGCATTTGTTGTTCTGATTATTATGTGTCGGGAGGTATTTCTTTTCTGGTCCAGCCTATTTGGAGTTCTGTAGGCTTCTTGTATGTTCATGGGCATCTCTTTCTTTAGATTTGGGATGTTTTCTTCTATAATTTTGTTGAAGATGTTTGCTGGTCCTTTGAGTTGAAAATCTTCATTCTCATCCACTCCTATTATCCGTAGGTTTGGTCTTCTCATTGTGTCCTGTATTTTCTGGATGTTTTGAGTTAGGATCTTTTTGCATTTTCCATTTTCTTTGATTGTTGTGCAGATGTTCTCTATGGAATCTTCTGCACCTGAGATTCTCTCTTCCATCTCTTGTATTCTGTTGCTGATGCTCGCATCTATGGTTCCAGATTTCTTTCCTAGGGTTTCTATCTCCAGTGTTGCCTCATTTTGGGTTTTCTTTATTGTGTCTACTTCCATTTTTAGATCTTGTATGGTTTTGTTCATTTCCATCACCTGTTTGAATGTGTTTTCCTGTTTTTCTTTAAGGACTTCTACCTGTTTGATTGTGTTATCCTGTTTTTCTTTAAGGACTTCTACCTGTTTGGTTGTCTTTTCCTGTTTTTCTTTAAGGACTTCTACCTGTTTGATTGTGTTATCCTGTTTTTCTTTAAGGACTTGTAACTCTTTAGCAATGTTTTCCTGTAATTCTTTAAGTGAGTTATTAACGTCCTTCTTGATGTCCTCTACCATCATCATGAGATATGCTTTTAAATCCAGGTCTAGCTTTTCAGGTGTGTTGGGGTGCCCTGGACTGGGCGAAGTGGGAGTGCTGGGTTCTGATGATGGTGAGTGGTCTTGGTTTCTGTTAGTAAGATTCTTACGTTTACCTTTCACCATCTGGTAATCTCCGGAATTGTTATAGTTGTCTCTGTTTAGAGATGGTTCTTCTGGTGATTCTGATTACTGTCTATCAGCAGACCTGGGAGACAGGCTCTCTCCTCTGTTTTTCAGTGGTTAGAGCACTCTCTGCTGGCAAACTCTCCTCTTACAGGGAAGGTGCACAGATATCTGGTGTTTGGACCTCCTCCTGGCTGAAGAAGAAGGCCCAAAACAGAACCTTTCCCAGGTGCTGTGTTGCTTTGGCAGGTCACAGAAGCTCTCAGCTTCAGTGGTACACACTCTCACCTGTGCAGACTAAGTTCCTAAGTTCAGAGGAGTCCTGGAACCAAGATGGCACTCCCTGCTCCTGAGGCAGAGGGCTCCCGTGCAGGGCGGACTTGTGTCCTCCCCAGCTGGGAGGGTGGCCGGATGTCTGGGGCCTGAAAAGGGTGCTGCCTCAGTGGCTCTGTGGCTCCCGCCTGTCCCAGAAGCTGTTTGCTTCTGTGGTGCACACTCTCACCTGTGCAGACTAAGTTCCTAAGTTCGGTGGAGTCCCGGAACCAAGATCAAGATTTTTTTTTTTAAATATAAGAATTGTGTAAATATTTTTATGGGAATTGCACTAATTCCCATAAAATAAATAAATAAGAGTTATAAAAAGTAAATAGATAAGAGTTACCAAAAACAAAGCCAAACAAACACTAAACATCCTGAGAGTAGTAATGCAGCCCAGAAAAGACAAATATGTTATGTAGGTATGTATTCTCTTAGAAGTTATCTTTAAAGCTTTCAATAAGCATTAAAATCTGTTCAAATATAGAATTTATATAGAGAGTTATATAGCAAGAGATAAGTTGGGAGGTAAGGGTAAATGATAGAATGTATAGAATGAATTTTGGGGGGCCAAGAGGGACAGGAATGGGAGGATTAAATGGACAACGTAAGGGAAGAAGGGAGTTAAGGAAAGTATATGGAGAGGAACAGCTAATACTGGGAACCATTTGAAGGGGTCATATAAATCCTATTATGGTAAAAGATTCTTTAAATATGTACATTTGGAAAAATGTAAATGGAATCTTCAAATAATGAGAGATTTAAAAGCAACCCTGTCATAATCAAGTGAAGCATCTAGTGCCAGAAATGGGCTATATATAATGAAGTGGTTGGACAAAGGGGCCCAGTGAAAACCCCCTAAACAGGGTATTTCCAAGACTATTGGTTGCTCTTTACAAAATAATGATAAAGCCCCATTCCTGGAGACCATACTTACACATCTCATTGAACACGGACAAAATGAATTGATTCCTATCAAGAGCCTTTACTCCTACTGCCTAATGTTCATGGTAGTGGAAGGGAGTCTGTACACTACCAGAGGAGAAAGTTAAGTGCTAAACTTGCTACAAATCCTTAGACTACAATTGTGACACATCTGCAATAATCACTAGCTCAACTCCTGCCTGCTTAGATTTAAGACCCTCTCTCCATGAGATGAAGCCTATACCTGATATTTCTTGATTGGCTAAGATCCTGAAATTCTATAAGACAGGAATGGGAAGAAAACTGAATACTATAAAAGAACTATAGAAATAAAATTCTGATATATACATACATAAGTGTTTCACTTAGCTATTATCAGAAAAGCATCTCCTTCAGGTGATAGTAACTAATGCAGAGACCCACAACCAGGCAATAAGTAGATGGGGAGAGACATTTGAACATTCAGACCTAAATGGGGTATCTTCATCAATCTATTCTTTCAGACCTAAGGATCTATGCACAGGAGGCAGAAAAATTATAATAGTCAGTGGCCATGGAAGACAACAGGGAAACATGGCCTTACAAACACTAATGACCGACACAGCCATTGGGTAAAAAAGTCTGTTTCTGCATATATGGGGCCTGCAGAGGTTTAAGAAAGATTATTTCTCAGTACAGGGAAGTGGAATAGACATGAGTGTCCATCTCTAATCAAGAAGATATCAACAAATAACAACTGCTAACAAATAAATAGTTTATTCCAGTGGAGTATCAAGGGATGTACAAATCACACTTAAAGACAGGCCACATACCCAGCTGTAATGGCCAAAACAAAAATGAACTAAATGATATTTTTGGAGACTTTTTAGTCTTACAAAGTTTTGTTTTATCATTTTTAACTTACTTGTCTTTTGCATACATGTTATGATTTCTGAATTTGTGTTTTCATGGTTGTTTCTCTCTCTCTCTCTGTGTGTGTGTGTGTGTGTACATACACTTTCAGAGATTTACTTTGCTTTTATTTTTGTTATTTTTTGTTTTATTGTGTTATTTTACTATTTGTTTTCTCAGGAGAGAGAGAGGAGAGGGAGAGGGAGAGGGAGAATCTGAGGGAGAGGTAGGAAACAGATTTCCCAATTTCAAGCACACATTTATTTTGCCAACCAGTTTTAGTTAAACTCTGAAAATGAAAGTATCCCAACAGCTAAACCTTTTCAAATAATTAATTGATTAAATGAGAGAATAAAATTAAACTGCCTTTATTTTTTAAGGCATTTTAATTAGATATTTTCTTTATTTACACTTCAAATGCTGTCCCCAAAGTCCCCTATGCTCCTGCCCCCGCCCTGCTCCCCAACCCACCCACTCCTGCTTCCTGGCCCTGGAATTCCCCTGTTTTGGGGCATAGGATCTTCATAATACCAAGGGCCTCTCCTCCCATTGATGGCCATCTAGGCCATCCTCTGCTATATATGCAACTAGAGACATACTGGATACTGGTTAGTTCATATTGTTGTTCCTCAAAGTTTGGTGCTGAGACAGAAGGAAAGACCATCCAGAGACTGCTCCACCCGGGGATACATCCCATATACAACCACTAAACCCAGACACTATTGCTTATGCCAGCAAGATTTTGCTGACAGGACCCTGGCAAATCTACTTTTTTAAAATATATATATCAAAGTTCAGTAGACTTCTCAGAGTGAATGTGTGAATGCAGAAACATAAATTCTCATGCCCATTATTGATGCCTTCTGTATTGAAAGATGTCATTATTGTGTAAAGAGTTATGAGTATATTTGCCCAATAAATTATTGACTGTTTTTATTCTCTTCATTGAGTTGTCAGGTGTTTTTTTGTTTTTGTTTTTTGTTGTTGTTGTTTTTGTGATTTGTTTGTTTGTTTGTTGGAGTGATTGGTTGATGGGTTGATTGATTGATTAATTGATTGATTGTGTTGTTGTGGGAGGTAAGGTAGGATGTGTGTCTGTTGGTATATGTGCCTGTTATAAAACATGTGAGTACATGTGAAAGATAAGTGATATTTCTGCCTGTTAACACTCATGCAGAACCAAACAAAGTCACACTTCTATAACTATCTATTATGTTCAACCTTATTTTCTTAGAATAAATCTCCACTGAACCTTGAACTCATTGTTCTTAAGCTGAATCCACAATGAAGTAAAACTCTCAAATTGGCAGATTCTCCTGTGTACTAGCATTGCATTAAGAATGTGTTTTTGTGCTCAGTTGCAGCATTAAAAGTAATGAAAATAAATCTCAAATCATTCTGTTTGCATAACAAGTGTCCCTTTCCCACAGAAGTAAAATATTTTAAAATTTATCAGAAACTATTAATCTCTTCCACATTTTCCTGATAGCATTCTTCATTTCCTTATTCCTAAAAGTGTAAACCATAGGATTTAGCAATGGTGTAAGGACATTGATAAATATAAGCATGTTTTTCTCAAAAGAGAATGCAGAAGTAGGTCTTGCATATATTAATAGGCATGGGACAAAGCACAAAAGCACAACAGTTATATGGGACCCACAGGTGGAGAGAGCTTTATGTCGACCATCAGAACTGTGGGCTCTCAGAGAGAACAAGATGACACCATAGGAGACAAGCAATAAGGAGAAGATTATAATGCATATAGCACCACTGTTAGCAAATATCAAAAGGACATAAATGTGTGTGTCTGTGCAGGCAAGCTTCAGTAATGGGAACAAGTCACACATGTAATGATCAATGACATTGGGTCCACAGAAGGGCAGCTGCAAAGTGAAGATGATTTGTATGATAGAATGCAAGAAGCCTCCTGCCCAGGACACCACTACCAAAATTCCACAGAGCCTCCGAGTCATGATAGAAGAATAGTGAAGTGGTTTGCAAATGGCCACATAGCGGTCATAGGCCATGGATGCCAGGACAATCACTTCTGCCCCAGTGAAGAAGTGGACTGTAAACAGTTGTGTCATACAACATTCAAAGGAGATGGTCTTCCTCTCACAGAAGCAATCTACAATTATCTTGGGGGTGACAGTAGATGAAGTGAATGCATCCAGTAAGGACAGGAATATCAAGAAGAAGTACATGGGGGAGCCCAGCAGTGCAGGGCTGTAGATGATGGTCACCACAATAATCATGTTGCCCCCAATAGTTGCAAGGTAGATCAGCAAAAATAAGACAAATAGTATTTTCTCCACATACAGGTTCTGTGAAAGTCCCAGGAGTATGAACTCAGTGACAAAGCTCTGGTTTTGCATGATTCATAAAAAGACTGTCAAAGTAAATTTTGTTAACATAAAATCTTCAAGTATGAGAAAAATTGCTGCTTATAAATTCACAATATCAACATCAACAAGATTACATACACCTATTAAAATTCCTTTGATTGAGTCTATTGCAATTGAAAATAAAATGTAAAAGGATTTTTGAAGGTAATAGTTGTGTAACCTGAAGAACTGATATAAACAAGAATGATTAAATACTTGAAAACAGACAGATTCAGAGGCAGGTGGATTTCTGAGTTCGAGGCCAGCCTGGTCTACAGAGTGAGTCCCAGGACAGCCAGGGCTATACAGAAAAACCCTGTCTCGAAAAAAAAAAATTTACAAAGATATTTAGTTGTTCAAGTGGAAATAAATACTTCATATTCTACTAATCAGCTTCTTAAAATCCTTTGTGTTTCTTCAAGAGAAATATTAAAACAATATTGAAAGTATAACCTAGGTAGGAACAAAAGACAAGAATTTATAAAGTATATCTGTCTCTTCATGGGATGAGCCATGGCTGAGTAGTCCTTATGCACAAATAGAAGAAGAGGCAAAATGTACTCTTTGGTGCACATAAAAAACCTTGGCTATTTTTACAATTTAGTTTATACTAGAAAAGCATACTTATGAATTATTCTTTCCTTCTACTTCATTTTAAAATTTGACTGGAACAATATTAGAAGTACTCTGTTTCCATCACATACACACACAATACTGAAAAATATGCCCCAAAAAATCCAAAGCAATACAGAAATAAGCAAAGAAAATATTATAGATCAGGTCTCAAGCTCTTGATATACACTGTAAGATAGAGGTTATTGTCACTTTCTTATTGTACAGTGTTTTAATCCAAGTTGCAAGACCAAATGAACAAGGAATTGATAACCATAGATTTTAAGAAATACATGTTTCAAGACTTTTGAGATCTCCAAAGGGTCAATTTTTGAACAGTGAATTATTTTTTCTTATTTAAAGCTACGTTAGTGGATATTCTTTCTATTCTCTTCACAAACAACAAGAAAACATCTTGTTATGATCTCCCCATGTCATTGTGGCATCTCGTCCAAGTGATGGAGCCAAATCTCACATACAAAAACCAGCAGCACATATCTGCATACGAGAAATCAGTCATTGAATTTGAATTAGATTCTTGAGATTAATAATCTGCTGCATAATAATGTTTTGTTTACTTGCTAAACTTAATAAACTTAATAAAATAAACTTAATAAAATGATATGACAGAGTTGGAAATTTGTATAAGGTTACTATAAAACATGTTTATAAACAATTTATATGTTCATCTTAAACAATTATGAAGAAGGTCAAGTTGAAAATGTGAAAATTATATTCATTGTCACATGACCACAAAATTCTACATTTAATTAATTCACTTGAAAACCTATCTGCCTCTTTAATCTACCTCTTTAATAGGCACTAATGTAATATTCCATCTTACATATTCATTTCCCCTCCTTGCCATGGCTACAAGGAATATCTATTCCCTTATTTGAAATATGAGACTAAAAATAATTCAACTGTATTGTGAAGAAAAGAATGTGATGATTTTAATGACTGTAATTTTAAAAAACAGAAACTATTTTACTTACTAATGTGTCTATCCTGAGGTGCTGATATATTTAATTTAAATCAAAGAACATTCTCACGAAGTTCTCAGAGCAGCTATCCACTAGAATCTGTAATCTGAAACTGAATCTATTCACAGGCTACTGCAAGACAAACTGGCATAAACTAACCCTATAATGTTATTGGCTCCGAAAAATACATATGTTCAAGAAGGACTGAGAAAATCACTATAGAATTTATTGGTTCTGATCTGGTTGTAAAGCACGATGGCCAATGAATTGGAGTAACTAAGAAGACCACAACATGGTGCCATGCATGAAAATGTCAGATTAAAAATCCTCATCCCTTATAATGATAATATTTGAATATAAAGGAAAACCTACACTAGACTCCTGATACCTGCCCCCAGGAGGCCTAAACTCTTACTGTTTTCTGAGACATAGATCAAGATATTTTATACACCTAAAATTCTACAATTCTTGGGTTTCACTTGTGCAAATAAATTTCTTTGGAAGGAATTTGAAAAGGTCTTTGTGGAAAATATATAAAAATAATGACAAAATTAGAATGTGAGAAGAAAGGTGGGGAATGCTCTGGACAAGGTGCTTACAGACAGGCAGGGTGATGAACTTCACTTCCTTTCTTCTAATTCTAATCCCTTTACCCCATCAGCAGTCCTGTAGCAGACCACCTGCTGCTGACTTCAAGTCCTTTCTGCCACCATCTGCAGCAGATCCCAAAGTTCTTCTTCAATAGCCTCCCTTATCACCCCATCACACTGTATTTGTAACCAGCTGTGACAGTCACTCCCTGGGAACCTGCTCTCCACACCGGCTAAAGGAAGCAGGTCAGCAATCTCCACTATATGTCTTCCTCCCCAAATCTAAACCCACAGGCTCATCCCAAATTCTGTTGAGCACCACCAGCATACCCTCTCCCTCTTCTCTGCAGCACTTCCACTGAATTATGCAGATCCTGGTGGCATACCTTGCATTCCTACCTCTTGTGGACCAGCTTGGCCACCTCCTTTTGCACTATACCCATTCCTAAGTGTCAACTCCCAATACCTAGAAAAGTTATACTGAGATCTTCAGTCCTCTCGCTGGACATGGATTCTGATGCATTTTTACCAGGAAACACACAAGCATTCTCCTGAGAACTAGATAAGAAACAGTTATTAGCACAAAAATTTACAATGATGCGAATCTTAGATACCTAATCCCTAATATAAAAACAAAATCAATGATTGCCAGGACAATATGTCTCCCTTTGATCCCAGCCAAACAATTACACTAGGTGATGGAAAATGCAATGTAGCTGAGGCATAAGATTAAAAACCTTAAAATTGCCTCTATGAGTATAATAGAGGTCCTTAAAGAGAGAGTAAATAAATAAGTCCCTTGAAGTAATTTATGAAAACACAGACACTTGAAGGAAATTAATAAGATAATACAATGCCTGAAAGTGTAAATTGAGCCCATAAAGAAAAATCAGAACCTTTAAACGTGGCATAACATCAAAAAGATCATCTACATGATAAAGTAAGTTTTATCCCAGAGATTCAGAGGTGGTTCAACATACTGAAAACCTGTCAATGTAATCCACCATGTAAACTAACTGAAAGAAAACCCACTTAGTTATCTCATTAAATTCTAATATACTTAGACAAAACCTAATGCCCCTTCATGATAAATGTCTTGGAGAGATATATCATGGATACAAGGGATATTTCTAAGCTTAATATAGGCAATTTACAGTAACCTGATAGCCAACATCAAATTAAATGGAGATTAAAAATTAAAGTAATTCCTCTAAAATCAGAAATAAGATAAGGCTGTCAACTCTACTTATGATATCTATTCAATATGATACTTAAAGTTACAAATTTGAATGGAAGCAGTCAAGTATTGTTTTCAAATGTTGTAATAGACTTGTATAATAAAAACTTCAAGTTTTTGAAGAAGATTGAAGATTATATCAGAAGATGGAAAGATCTCCCATGTTCATAAATCTGTATGATAAACTTAGTAAAAATGGTCATCTTATCTACAAATTTTATAAAATCCCTACTAAAATTCCAACACAATTCTTTATAGACTTCAAAAAAATATTCAACTTCATATGGAAAAAAAATCTAGGATAGCTAAAAGAAATCCTAGACAGTAAAATAACTTCTGATGGTATCACCATCTCTGATTTCAAACTATATTACAGAGTTATAGTAATAAAATCCACATAATATTGGCATAAAAATATGCAGGTTGATCAATGGATTCTAATGGAAGACCCAAACATAAATCCACACACCTTTGAACACTAGGATTTTTTGTAAAGAAATCAAACATATGCAAAAGAATAAGAGACAACCCTTGTACTTACTGTTAGGAATTGCATAGGAACACCAAGCTATGCAGCAATAAAAATTATTCAGAGTTTCTAGGTCAGACTGCTACAGGTTCTCTGAACTCCAACAACCTTCCTGAATCCCAGGTAATTAATTCTGTGAGAATGGAAATGAAAAAAGAAAACATCTGCATCCAATGTTTCTAGTCTAACTTGATATCTGCATGTAAAAAAATGAAAGTAGATGCATATTTATCACCGGGCGCAACACTCAGTTTGAAGTGGAGCAAAGACCTCTATATAAAGAAGATTCACTTAACCTGATACAAGAGAAACTGGGAATACTTCTGAATGTATTGGCACCAGATACAACTTTGTAAAATCACCACTATCACAGACACTGAGATAAGCAATTAATAAATGGAATTTCATGAAAATTAAAAGCATTATAAAACTCATTCTTACACACACAGATATGTGTAGCTCTCATCCCTCATCAAAGTTGTTTTCCTTTCCATCAGAAGGACATCCTTACAGAAAATCAAATCTGGTCAGATTATCCAGATCAACTGATCTTTCTGTGGCAAACAGATCCCTCTAAAGCTCAGATCCAGCACCTAAGGCTCAGGGGAAGTTCTGGAGAGGTACAGAAAAATTGTAATAGCCAGAAAACAAGGAACTCTTTTGTGAGACTGTCTCCCAGAGATGACACAGATGTTAAACCTATGGTATGTCTTAGCAATATGGCTGTCTAAACAAGAACAAGGATACCAATAGACATGCTAATGTGAAAAACAGAAATCCCATGGAACCCATCTCTAGACTAAGAACTATAGGCAAATAATGACTAATTGAGGGGGGAAATTTGTTCTTTCCCAGGAATGAACTGCCAGTTAAGTGTCCAATAACAAGTGATTAACCCTTATATAATTTACACACATGCAACAATAAACAAATTCATTCCACCTGAGCTATATTTTTTGTATTGTTTCACTTATATGTTACAATAATAATAGAAGCAGTCTATCAATCTGATGTTTGTTAGGAAGAAGACACAGAATGACTTTCCCAGGAATGAACTGCCCGTTAGGTGTCCAATAACAACTGATTAACCCTTATATCATTTACACACATGCATCAATAAAGAGATTCATTCTACTTGAGCTGTATATTTTGTATTGTTTCACTTATATGTTACAATAATAATAGAAGCAGTTATCAATTTCATGTTTGTTAGGAAGAAGACACAGAATGACTGGAAAGAAGGAATTTGGGAGGGGTTGGAGGGAGAACAGGAAAGTGAGATTTATGTAATTTTATTTTGTCTTGAAAAATGAATAAAAAATAAATATGGCAATAGAAAATTTATCCAAGTATAAATAGAATTCATTATTTAGATGAGACAAATATTTGCATTTTCCTTTCATCATCTTGCCAAATGAATGCTCCACAAAGTAGTGTGTTAGTATCAAAAAGAATATAGGTGAGATATGATCTGAGTCCTCTGTTTTATGTTATTTATGTTACTCTAAAAATGCACTAAATAAAATATTACGTTGAAATAGAAATATGTTTACTTACTGCTGATAGGAGGAGCTATGGTATGATCAAAATATCTTATACACATGTATGAAATTTTCAAATGAATAAAAAATTCTCTATAAATATGACTGAGAAGCAAAGGAGAACTGTGGTCTCTGTGTGTCATAAAGCAAGTGACCAGAGCTCAACACAAACTGACTTTATTCCAATGGTACTAGAAAGGATTGATGTAGACCTGTATGGTCACAAACTCATCATGTAGCCTAGAATGACTGAATTTATAATCTTCCTGCCTCTGCCTCATAGATCTGGGATTATAAACTTGTGTGACTACATTCAGTCAAATACACAGATTTTAGCATTAAAACCAAAAACTATTTATTTAAATATTAAATGCATGTTAATATTAACATTAACAATCTCTAAAAGTGCCTGCCAAAACTGAGAGGAAATATTGAATCATTTAAGGGGAAAATGTGCTTTTAAATTACATTTTAATTTGTACTTTACTTTGACCTTTATTCATGAAATACGTGTGGAATACATAGTAGTTATAGTTGAAGAACTTGAAAAATGTTTTTATTTTTGAAAGAGGACTCCACCCCCATATTTTTCCTAAAATAAATAATATGAAAAAATTTACAATGTAATATAATGCAGTGTCTATAAACTGAAAAATTAGAACAATATAAAACATTCATAATAGTTGATATAGTTAATAAGACTATTACAAATAAAGCTCTAATTATAATATCAAAAGTGATTTTTTTTAAAGTAAAGTTTTATAAATGGAAAATAAAGAGGAATATTAATTCACCATTCACAGGTTTTATAAACATAAAAGGGAGCTTAAAATTATAAACTCTATTAGTAAGAATTTTTTGTTTTCTTATAATTAAGAAACTGGAAATTAACAACAGATTAAATACACAAAAAGTAATTTCCTTTCAATTTCTGAAAACAATGTCAGATTTTCTGTCCATATTGTTTACCAAAATTGGAAGTAACAATTTAATTTAACAGGGCATCTTATGTAGACTACTTCATTATATTATAACTTTTCCATATATTGGATGTGACCCTATCACAATTCATTTCTCTTTGGTTTCCAATTCATACTCTCATTTAGGACCAACTCAATTATTTTATATTGCTATTCATAAGTATAGTAGATGGTATCTACTATATTACACGAAAATTGTCCATATTTTCTATAGCAGCCATGCATTTGAAACTCTTACTGGGGTAAACTATTTTCTCAGGGAGCACAAAGTAGGAACTGAGGTCACTGAGCTATCTCCTAAGCAGATAGGAAAATCTAAAATCCACATTGCCCAGTATTTCCTTCCCTTCCATGTAAACAGCTCAAATAATTGTATTATCAATATACCCTCAGACAGCAGAAGCTTTTCATTATTTGTGAGGCACATATAACATTTGAAATGGTCAGAGGGATGAATAGAGGGTTACTATTATGAATAGTTGCTTTTAAGTGTATTTAAAATGTCTATTTTTTATTCTTTTCTTATACATTAAATTCTGTGGGAATTTCCCCTCTCTTTTCTCCTCCCAGTCCGTTGACCTCCTCTCTTCCCCCAGGTCCACTTTTCCTCTATGTCCCTTCAAAAACAAGAGCAAGCCTCCCAGGGATATCACCCGAACATGGCATAACAAGTTCCAATAATATCAGGCACAAACCCTGACATCCAGGATCCCTGGAGTGGGACCGGGACATCAATCAGGCCATAAAACCTAAACTCTGTCCTGCCTGCAAAATGTGCTGGGGTTAAATCTGGTATAGAACTTCTGGAAGTGACCAGCCAATGACTTATCCAAATTGAGATCCCAGAGACCCAAGATAGAACTAAACATAACTATGAAAAAGAAAAAGGAAGAAGCAAAATAAGCAAACAAAAGTTCTATTGCTTTTATGCACAATGATAATATATTAAAATTATACATGAAATTATTCTATATGCTTAATTTCATGAGTCCATCCTATTTTTTAAACAAAAATTATTAGCTACCAAAGAGATTTTTTTTCACTCTTTTCGTGTCCTTCCTAATGGGTTTCTTAAGTCCTTTTGATGTCTTAGTAATTCTGCTCGTTTTAAGAGAGAGAACAAGCCAGAATCCTAGCACTAAAGAGTTTCATTCACTTTATTTTCCTAAAGGTTCAAAAGAAGAATGCTGATGCTTTGAGGAATCTAAGTGGACAAGATTAAATCAGAAGGCTTCACTTCATGACACAAGTTAAACTTTCGTAACCTGTATTCCTTTTATATTGCCTATACTAGTGTGAATTTGTGGAACTAGAACATTTTACATTTGTTTTCTATAGCTACTTAAGGTACAGAGTTGCTTTTACTTATTATTTATTTATGTTAAGATTTTTATATAACATCAAAGTATTCTGCCTTTCTATACAACTTTGTAATGCTTAGGTACTACTTCATTAATGAGCATATGTTTAAATAATCAAAGTTTTGTCAGACAGTAATAGGAAAAATATTTTTACTGGACTGGTAAATTGTTTGATTTTAAGATGAGGTTGAAATTTTGAACGTATGTTTAACTTAATTAATCCTGGAAAAATGAATGTCCTTAAAAAATGGGAAGAACTTTTTTGGAGGGATAAATAGCTGAGAGGACTTTCTGCTACAACAACAGTTATTTGAGCCCCATGGGATCTTGAACAATTATTTTTTTTTATGAAGTACTATTCTCTTATCTTCTCATATATAGTTTTATTAAATTGATAAAAATACTAATTTTGGTCATAAAATTTCTACTATGATGAATAATCTGTGCATGAGGGTTTATAGAAGTCTCTCAAGAGTAAATAATTGGGGTGAGAAAGAGGCATGATTTTCTAAATGCAGTACACAATACCCATATGTTAAATCACATTATCACAAATTAAAACTCTTTCATAAAGGTGCATACTATCTTACTTCACCTCACCTAATGTCCTTCTGTGAAAAAAAAATCTGAAGATTGTTGTCTTTTTATTCAGTGCTGTTCAAGATTCTCTGCTTGTTTCCACCTCATACTTCCACATCGAAGGAGAAACCCGAGAGTCGCTCTTGCAGTAAGGGTGGAGGATATTACCTCTGCTTCCTGGTTGCTGTATTCATCATGGCTGCTGAACAAAACATAACAAAGGATCCAAAATTGCCTCCTCATTACATCTGGAATTTAAAGAGGATTCCCTGAGACAACACTAATCTGTGAGACTAATTCTTAGCTCTCCCAGGACTTGAAAATTTTTTGGCCACATGAGATCCAAGAACCAATTTTGTGTAATGTTTCATATATTCCACAATTTACAGTGCTTTCATGGCCATCTTGTTTTTTTTTTTTTTTTTTTTTCAATTTAGAAGAGGTTTTATTTGATAATAAATTTATATACCAACATTTTCAGAAAGAGTAGACTATTTTATATTGGGTGAAATAGTGTCTCTTTGCAGAATTTAATTAAAATGCTGTCTGTCAAAGGTATCTATCAGAGAATATGTAAGGAAATATGTAAAGACTATTCACTAATTATATTTTATTCATAAATGCATATGGTACACATAATAAGTGGATCTTTTTCTCAGTACAGAGGCAAAGTGAAACCAGATTCTTGAAAGAAATACACCATAAATTTACCATAGTTCAGTTGCAGATACAGTCCTCCTCTTTCTGATAAATCTCAAAATTTCTCATATATACTAGCTAGCTCTCATAGTACTGGAAGTTGTGAGGTAAGCTATTATAGGATAAAGCTAAGCATCAGTCTCACCAAACTGCAATTCCTGAAAGGCTCGATAATTACAGACATAACAAAAGGCCAGGCTGAGCTACATACTGATATTTTCTCTTTATATAAAGAAATAGGAAGACAAACAGATCGTAAAGTCCATGATTATTTTGTCATTTTAAGGCAGTCCTATTAACATAGTTTTTTTTTTTTCAATAATGTCATTTACAAGAGAAGACTGAATTGGACAGCTCAACTTAAATGTAACAAGTAATTGAGACAAATACTTGAATGCTTTTGAAATGACATGTGGTTGCTGTGTTATTTTAATTTGAGAGCGTACATTTTTTCATGAATAGCACTGCAATTTCTCATTTTCCATTTCTATTAACTTTTGTCAAATATTTAATTTCATAAATATCCTTGTATGAGCAGATTAGAAGCATAGCAGGGGCTGCATGGACAAATAGCATCGAATAGCCACCTTTACAAAGTAAATGTTCACTGAAACAGAGTTATGGTGGCTTAGTGATGTCACTGTGTTCTGTACAAACTGAATTATTCCTAATCACATTCATGCAAGCCACATTGTCTCCTTGATGCCTTAGTGCCTGCTCCTCTAATTGTCTGCAATGTTGACCACTAGGTGTTTTGATTGGTTGTTGTCTCTTAATTTCCAGCACATACCTTTCATCTACATTACAATGTATGGAATTTAGAATTATAAATACTATTTATGAATCGAGAGTATAAAAACTTGCCATAATTGATCTGAATAAAAATACTTAATTGAATATAGTTAATGTCTGCATATGGTTTATGGTGCGTGTGCATCTGTTTGTTTTAGACCTACAAATGTTCTTCATTCTTATGTATGCAATCAAACAGCACAATGTTTCCTTGAAATTATTTTGTATACTACTTTAAAAGATGATCTAAGCTGATATACCTTCATTTTCTCCCTTTGCTTTTTTGTGAAGGATAGAGACAAGGTAGGCATTATTTATATGTAAGTAATGAACTAAGCCAATGGTGGATCACTTTGAGGTAAGGAGCTAGTTAACTATTGTCTAGCTTTTAATCTACAGTTAGCTTAGTTAAGATGACCAGAGACCTAAGAATGATAAATTATAATCTAGATGTCATATACTAATTAAAATGACAGAGGTTAGTCTATAGTCTGCTACCTAAACAGTTCTCCCAGATCCCTAATCACAACTTGGGCAGAGGCAGTCTGGCCATCAGGACCAGAAGATAAGAAGCTTTTTCTGTGAGGGAGGAGCATGGGAGAGATTGAACTCACATTGTCTAAAGCAATGTGTGGGAATCAATTATCCTGTGTCCTCTGTTTGCCCACAATTTATATCAGGTCCTGGCAGCAGGTGAAACTGTAGCAGCTATGCACAGAAGTTAGCATTCCAAGATCCAGGCAGTATCTTTTATCATTGCGCTCTTATCTTCTTAAAGACCTTGGGGGTCACTGTTAGAATTTGGTGGTCTCTGTCATAGTAAGTTTAAACATATTAAATTCCATATTCAGGACATCTCTGCCAGGTATGAGTGCTAGTACTTACTTAGCATGTCTAAGTTAAACAATCATTGTCTGTCTTTAGTTATTGAGTTAGCTAATTGTACCTTGTAAACAAAACAGGATGCAAAATAAAGTTTGGTATAATAAACTTTATTTCTTCTTAGCACAACTTAAATATATTTTTGAACATATTAAAGGATATTGTTGCTATTCTGTCTGGACTCCTCCCCCACAGTTACCTGGTAACAGCCAGGTAGGCCTGGCCCACTATAAAAGGAGCTGATTGCCCCCTACTCCTTCTCTTACTCTCTTACTTCTTCTCTTCTTTGCTTCTTGCCCCCTTGCTCTCCCTCTCTCCTCACTCCCTACTCTATCACCCTCTCTCCACGTGGTCATGGCTAGCCTCTACTTTTCTCCTCTCTCCTCTCTGCCTTTCTCTGCCTCTATTACTCTCTTAACAACCCTCCTCATGCCCTAAATAAACTCTAATCTATACTATACTATCTCATGTGGCTGGTCCCTCAGGGGGGAAAGGATGCCTTGGCATGGGCCTGCCAAGGCATCCACTTCCTTCATACCTCACCACGCCCCCATAGAACATATTCTTATGTCTTTATTTTTTTATAATCAGAACAGATATGATCACTCATAAAGTTACTGGCTATCATTATGTATTTCTCAATTACAGTATCTTTTGTGATGAAAGTCTGTCAGATTTAGGCCTTAAAAATCATGATTTTGTGTTGAAGTTCTTTTAGTATCAAAATAAAACTTTTCTATGTATAAACATACTCCATAAAGAAACTGGGAATTTTTTATTTCAAATCGAAAGTATCTTTTGGAAACCTGTTTTCCTGGTCTGCTCAGGTCACATGTTGCAGCCCTTAAGCAAGATAGTGGTGAAGCCATGACACTCCATAACAATGATGGCTGTCAGTTATGTGACTACCCTTAACCAAGATGTCAGTAAAGCTCCATCTTCTCTGGCCCTTACAAAAGATGAAAACTAACCATCTGTTGGTTATATCTCAGAGTGGTCATGTCACCTTAAATAATGTTAAAATCATTTCATAATTATCCATATTTTAAAAACATCAGAATACCTATTTTATTAGTGTCAGTGGCCAGAAAACCAAGAGGTGAATTGAGCATGTGACTAGATCAGGATTGAATTGCTTCATACAATGTGGTCATGCTAAGATGGTAAAGTCACATGGCAGGTTACAAACCATTTGGCTGATAGATATCTATGGTCTATCTGTAGATAGATGATAGGTAGATAGATAGATAGATAGATAGATAGATAGATAGATAGATAGATAGATAGATAGATTAGTGACAGACATGGCCACTAATATTTGAGTAATTTTTTCTTATTTTATCTATCTATCCATCTATCTATCTATCTATCTATCTATCTATCTATCTATCTATCTATCTATCTATTTACCATTTTTTCTTCCTTCCTTTATTTCTTTCCTTCTTTCTTTCTAGATAGATAGACAGAGATAGAGATTTTAAATGAGACTTACAACATTTATTATCATGTTACAAAGTTTGGCTGCCAACAAGGAAAATTTTTATACGTGAAAGCCTGAAGGTACAGCTTCAAGTCCTCATTAAAGAAATAATGGTTTGAATCCAATCCTTTATAAGTGTGAGTTTTAAGAAAAGAATTGCATAAAAATATTATCTCAACTTAAAAGTATCTTTAGAGATCCTTTTCCTTGGGGTTGGCTCATGCTGTATGTTGTTGTCCAGAATGGCTCCAACCCTGAGTGACAAGTTTGAGCTAATTATTTTTTTGTTACAGATGTTTTTATCCATAGCCAATAACTCATAAACCAACAATCTGTGATCTAGACTTGCAGAACATAGTAAACTTATACATTTAAAAACAGTCAGAAATAAACATGCAAGATGTGTTTAATGTAAAAAAACAGAGTAGTAAGCCCAGAGACTGAACAAAATCTTTGAAGTTGTTCCTTGGACCCCTTGGAGAAGGAAAATAGCCATCATATGGTTCTTTCACACAGTGTTTGAGCATTGATTTCTACACATTATGGACCTGGCCTCACACATTAACAAAATGGAGAATTAAGCTTCCCTATAAAAGACTAGAAATAATGCTGCACAGAAGCACCATAACTTCTGCTGTTATTGGATTCAAGATATAAGGGCTATTTTCTTTTCATTCGAATTTTATATATTTTTCCTAACACAGATGTATCACCTGATATAGGTTTTATATTCTATTCTATATCAGGTGTCATTCATGAAATAAGTCTTAGCAATTGTTACTAACAAATATTCATGTCTCTATTTCTCAGTTTTAGCTCTCCTTGGCATCTCCTACTTGACCTTTGACCTCCTTTGTACAATCAAAACCTGTTTCTACTAGAAATTAAGAGTAAAATGCCATGAGCATTAGCAAAGTTAATATGAGAAATATATTGTATGTTGGAGAATGGCTTTGTATGCTTTATACTCAAATGCTGATTATTGTACCTACAGATCTGGGTGCCATATGAATTTTGCTATTGTCATTACTATGAAGCATTTCTTTTGTGTTTTGTTGTTGTTGAAAGATATATAATGCTTTATAAAACTTAAGATTTATTTATTTTATTATCTTTAACCTTTCTTTTACAGTCTAGTAGCTATTGTCCTCCTGGTCCACCCCTGACATTCTTCATCCCATTCCTCATCCCCCATCTCCAACAGGATGTCCCCACTATCCCACCCTACCCCAATTCCATCTTGTCAGGCCTCCCCACTTCCTAGGTTCTCAAGTCTCAAGGGTACAATTTCTCTCACTGAGGCCAGACCAGACAGTTCTCTGCTGTGTATGTACCAGGGGCCTCGAACCAGCTAGTATATGCTGCCTGGTCAGTGGATCAGTGTCTGGGAGATCTCATGAGGAAGAAGTGGGTACAGATGAGTTAAAACTGCTGGTCTTACATGCTCCACTATGTTCATAGCAGCCTTATTTATAATAGCCAGAAGCTGGAAAGAACCCAGATGCCCCTCAACAGAGGAATGGATACAGAAAATGTGGTACATTTACACAATGGAGTACTACTCAGCTATTAAAAACAGTGAATTTATGAAATTCCTAGACAAATGGATGGACCTGGAAGGCATCATCCTGAGTGAGGTAATCCAATCACAAAAGAACTCACACAATATGTACTCACTGATAAGTGGATATTAGCCCAGAAACTTAGAATACCCAAGATATAAGATACAATTTGCTAAACAAATGAAACTCAAGAAGAACGAAGACCAAGGTGTGGACACAACAAAGTGTGGACACTTTGCCCCTTCATAGAATTGGGAACAAAACACCCATGGAAGGAGTTACAGAGACAAAGTTTGGAGCTGAGACGAAAAGATGGACCATCTAGAGACTGCCATATCTGGGGATCCATCCCATAATCAGCTTCAGTCATTGGTCAGGTGTAAGTATCTGTGGCTGTCCCAGTCAACTGTATGAAGCATTTCTTGACACACACACAATATCTTGTAAAAGATTGTTCTACATCACTTACTTAATCAATAAGGAGGAGACCAGACTATTAGCTGGGCAGAAGAAATAAGGCTGGTCCTCAGTGCCTTGAGGGGAAATGAAGACTCAGGTAAGAGAGGAAGTTTGCCATGAAGATTTGTCATGAGCAGGTAGTGCCATGTGGCTGTGAAGTGGCTGCAAAGTAGGCCAGAGAAGCATAGATGGAATAGAATAGCTGAAATCTCCCCAGCTTAGTGTCTGAAGCTTTTAATAAATATACTAGGTCTCAGTGTCATTTATGTAGGAGGTAAAAGGGTCAATAGAAGAGCGCTCCCCCTGTATTATTATCTACAATTTTATGCATGCATATATACTTAGTACTTGTGTGATAGATTCATATTAATAAAAGTTTATATCTTTCTTTCATACCTTCTAAATTTGGAATTTTGCAAATACAAAGGTCTAAAATTCAATTTTTTTATCTTTTATATATTTATTTTTTTACACTCAGATTTTATTACCTCTGGTCTACCCTCCCACATTCCATACCTCCTTCTTACCCACTGTCTCCATGAGAATGTCCCCACTCCCCAGCCCCCCACCCAACCAGACCTCTAAACTTCCTGCAGCTTCTAGTCTCTTGAGGGTTAGGTGTATCTTCTCTGACTAAATCCAAGACCAGCAGTCCTCTGTTGTATATATGTTGAGGGCCTCATACCAGCTGGTATATGCTGCCTGGTTGATGGTCCAGTGTTTGAGAGATCTAGGGGTTTCAGGTTAATTGAGACTGCAGGGTCGCTCTGCTCTTCAACTTCTTCCATCTTTTTCAGAATTCACCCACAAGGGACAGTAGCTTCTGTCCATTAGTTGGGTGCAAACATATGTATCTGACTATAAGATCAGCTGCTTGCTGAATCTTTTGGTGGAAATTCATGATAGGTCCCTTTTTGTGAGCACTCCATAGCCCCAGTAACAGTGTCAGATCTTGGGACCTCTCCTGAAACTGGATCCCACTTTGGGCCTATTGCTGGACCTTCTTTTCTTCAGGATCCTCTCCATTTCCATCCCTGCAGTTCTTTTAGACAGGAACAATTATAGGTCAGAGTTTTGACTGTGGGATGACAACACCCTCCCACACTTGATGCCCTATCTATCTGCTGGAGGTTCTTCTATGATTTTGTTAAAGCCATTTTCTGGTCCTATAAGCTGGGAATTTTTGTTCTCCTCTATTCTGATTATTCTTAGATTTGGTCTTTTCATGTGTTCTGAATTTCCTGGATGCTTTGGGTTAGGAGTTTCTTATGTTCTGAATTTTCTTTGACAGTTGTGTCAATCTCTTCTATGGTGTCTTCTACTCCTGATATTCTCTCTTCTATCTCTTGTATTCTGTTGGTGATACTTACATCTGTAATTCCTCACCTTTTCCTAGATTTTACATTTCCAGATTTGCCTCCATTTGTGGTTTCTTTTATTTCTACTTCCACTCTTAGGTCTTGGGCTGCATTATTCAATTCCTTCACCTGTTTGATTGTATTTTCCTCTATTTCTTTAAGGGATTGATTTGTTTCATCTTTAAGGGCTTCTACCTGTTGACCTGTGTTTTTCTATATTTCTTTTTTTTTTTTTTTTTGGTTTTTCGAGACAGGGTTTCTCTGTATCAGTGAGTTATTTATATCCTCCTTAAAGGACTCTATTATCTTCATGAAATAGGATTTTCGGTCTGTTTCCTGATTTTCAGGTGTGTTGGTGTATTCAGGGCTTGCTGTGTTGGGAGAACTGGTGCTTGCCTCCACCATTTGGTTATCCCTGGTGTTGATGGTCTAGGTGACTCTGTCTGTAGTCTGCCTCTTTTGTCCCTGGGCTGCTTCAGGTCTCCTGGTAGGCCTGTGGCCCTGACTCTAGTAGACCACCTGTGGGGCCTTCCAACTGGGGACTCTTCAGAGGGGGAAAGAAGCTGCCGATCTGTTTTCCTGGTTGCAGTAAATCTCCTGGGAGGCATTTAGACTGTTGAGTCTTCAGAGGAGCCGTCAGGCTGTTGTACTTGAAGCTGTTTTGGGGGTGGGGGTTATGGACTGTGTTTTCTATTTCTCTGTGTGCAGCAGAACTCCTGGGAGGCTTTCAATCTGTTGGGTTAGTTGCCCTGCATGCCACGGAGCCCCCTGGAGGTCTTCAGACTGTGGTGTCTGTGGCCCAGTTGCCCTATGTACAGAGGAGCTCCTGGGATGCCTTCAAGCTGTGATGTCTTCAGGGGTTCAGACAAGCTGGTGATCAGTTGTTCAGTTGCCCTGTGTGTAGCCTGTTGGATACCTCTATCTGTGGTATCAGTTGCATGAATGCTCTGACTGCAGTGGATCTTCTGGGATGGCTGAGGATATGGTATCTTCAGGCGAGCAAACTGGCTAGCTATCTTCTCTAGCAGAAAGGACAGGCAGAAGGGAAATGGTTTTGGTGGGTGATGAGTCCTGAATGCACTGGTCCCCCAGAGATAGCTCTGGGACATTGGGGGGGGGAAGGTAGCAGCAGGGGCAGTACTTACCAGTTGCTCTGAGTGCAACAGATCCTCTTAGATGGTCAGGATATAGTGTCTTCAGGGGAGAAGATCAGCTAGCAGTCTTCAAATATCGTTTTTATAGCTTTCAATCAGGAGATTCCCCCCCTCAAGTTGTGATGGATGACTTTGAGTATGAAAACCTAATGGTTTCAAATTGATCATGCCTTTCCATATTGCAGCAGCTTTCTTTAATTTCCATTATCAAAAAGCACAAGTACATGCACACCTCTCACTTTCATATCATTTAATCCATTCTTTCTTAATCTTATTTATTAGATATCATCTTTATTTACATTTCAAATGTTATCCCCTCTCCTAGTTTCTCTAGTTTTCCCTCTGAAAACACCTTATCCCTTATCCCCTCACCCTGCTCACCAACACACCCACTCATCCTTCCTGGCCCTGGCATTCCCCTATACTGAGACATAGAACCTTTACAGGACCAAGGGCCTCTCCTCCCATTGATGACCGACTAGGCCATCCTCTGCTACATATGCAGATAGAGCCATGGGTCCCTCCATGTGTTTTCTTTGAGTGGTGGTTTAGTCCCAGGGAGCTCTGGGGTTACTGGTTAGTTCATATTGTTGTTCCTCCCATGAGGCTGCAAACCCCTTCAGCTCCTTGGGAACTTTCTCTAGCTTAAAGATTCTGAGCTTTGATTTTTCTTTTTATCATGCACTCTAATAAATATTTATTTGTGTATATGTATGTGTGATGTATTCAGGAGTTTGTATGTGCATATTAGTATACATACATAGATAAGAGGTTACCAATGAGACCTTTTTCTTCTTTCTCTTCACAATATTTTGGAAATAAAGAGTTTTTTTCTGAACCAGAAACCCAACTCTTCAGCTAGGCTCACTGGCCAGTGAACTTTGGGGATACTCATGCTCCCATCTCCCTAACAATAGGATTATAGGCATACCAACCTTTACTACTTTTTTACTTCGAAGCTAGGTATGTGTACTCAGATTCTCACTCTTTGTTGGAAGCACTTTATCACATGAAACATTTCCCACTTCTAAAATGTTATTTTGTTTATTTACTAAAGTTATTTGTGCTATCATTTTTTATTATTTTTCTGTTTGCTGGTAGTAGATAAGGAGGGAAAAACACAATTAATAGTATTTTAACCAAGAAACAAATATGGAAGTAATGTTGCAGTGTAAGAGAGACTACTAGGGGTGGTGATGGTTCAAGGCAGAGAGTAATGGTAATACTCTGGTAGATAACTACCAAAGGTTTTGACTAAAGAATTGCTTTTATCTAATTTATGTTTTAAAAATGTATATTTTGAAACACTTTATTCTTTTACGTTTTTATATTTATTTACTTATTTATATCCAAAGCACTGCCAACTTCCTGGTCCCTTCTCACAGTGTCCCTCCCCAATCCCCCCTGCCTTTTGTCCTCTAAGAGGGTCAGCCCCCTGGATATTCTACTTCCTTGGTATATCAAGTCACTGCAGGATCATGTACATCCTTTCCCACTGAGGCCAGACAAAGCAGTCCTATTAGGGAATGGATTCCACAATCAGGCTGCAGCTTTAGAAACAGCCGCATTCCCGTTCTTGGGGGACTCAAATGAACACTGAGCTGCAATTCTGATACACACACACACACACACACACACACACACACACACACACACACACACACATATATATGTATGTATATGCACCTGGGGCCTTGTTTCAAGTTCTGTATACTTTTTGATTGGTAACTCAGTTTCTGAAAGATCCCAGGGGTCCAGGTTAGTTGTCACTGCTGGTCTTCCAGTAGAGTTTTTATCCTCTTTGAGGCCTTCAATCCTTCCAGCAACTCTTCAATAAAAGTCCCCAAACTCCATCCAATGTTTGGTTGTATGTATCTGCTTCTGTTTCAGTCATCTGCAGGGTAGGGCCTTTCAGAGGTCAATTATGTTTGGCTCCTATCTGCAGTCATAAGAGGATACTTCTGAACATGAGAGGCCTACAGAGAAGTGGTGAAGACTAATTTGTACTCTCGCACAATGGATAAATGTCTGTTAAGATATTATTAGCTTTTCCTATAGTGGCTAGATTTCATTCCTTCATTCATTCTTAAAAATATATAATAAAATAGATAAACCGTCACTTTCCAGTTGGACAACAACTAATAAAAGCAAATCAACAGAAGAAAAAGAGCCCAGTACAGGGTACAAGATTCAGATATTATTTATTAATACACTCAGGAATCCCATGTAAAACTAAACTGGAAGTCATAATAACATCACACATGGCCTGATGCAGGCCCTATGCATGCTGCCTTGCTCTCTGTGAGTTCCTATGAGGTTACTAGTTTTCGAGGGCCTTGTTTTCTTGCTGACTCCCATCCTCTCTGCTTCTTACACTCTTTCCTCCTCCTTTTCTGCAAAATTCCTGGAGCACTGAGGAGGATTTGAAGAGAACACCCCAGTGAGCATTTTGTGTTCCAAGGACTCTCACATCCCATTTAGTGCTGTGTATTTCAAAAGTCTCTCTCTCTCTGTCTCTCTCTGTCTCTCTCTGTTCCACTCTGTCTCTCTCTGTCTCTCTCTGTCTCTCTGACTCTCTCTCTCTCTCTCTCTCTCTCTCTCTCTCTCTCTCTCTCTCTCTCTCTCATCTACCTGTGGCTCTCTACATTTGCTCCCATCTGCTACAGAAGGAAGCTTCTCAGATGATGACTGAATAAGACCACTGACCTATTAGTTGAGCATAATATCATTAAGAGTGATTTTATTCCTGTTTTTATATTTATTTATTGAAAACAGTGGCACTTGTTTTTACCATAGGTTAAAATATGTTGCCTCTGTATTATTTTCCCTCTGAAATGGTAGGAGACATATGCTGGAGATGTCACTTTCTCATGCATGGTATTGATGAAAAATAATACCCAAATTCCTCTTTGTTTTTGAGCAGGAGCTGCTATGGGTAACACAGGACATTAAATTAGATGATTCAAGAACACCAAGAGGTGAAGTTCTGTTTTTGCTCCTCTTTCTGCATATTAAGGTTCTAAGATCTGACAAACCATTTATCTCTTAGAAATATTTCTCTTTTTCTTCTCATAATTACAAATGTACTTTATTTTGTAAGTCAACTTTTTAAATGAAAATACTGAGAATGTGTAGAATTTTCCTAGTTCCAAAAGGAAGAATCAGAATGTCAAAAATTCTACTAGTTTTAAAAGGAAGAGTCTCTTTAATTCAGGGATTTTTAAGATGAGCTGGCTTTAATTATCACATAACAATATTGAATAGCAAAGTCAGAATAAAAGCTTTAACAGAGAAAAACAGTTTTCTCATCTCAAAATTATTGTCCACCATAGAAAATGATGTCTTCATAATGAGTTAATAAATGCCATACCCGCACAAATCAGTATTGATGCTTTTATGCTTTGCTTTTAGTTTTCTGAGTGTAAGTTTTTTATGCATGTCAATGTATGTATGCCTATCTATTATGTGGTATGAGACATAAATATCTATATATATGAGGGATAGACAGTACTTCTTCCGATACACATGAACTTAGAGCCAAAAGAAGGTACTTATTATGACTATCTATGACACCAAATGCCATTCCTTTGTGCCAAAGTCTCCACTAATCCTTGAACTCACTGTTGTTGACTAGCAGTCTAGTGAGCCCGTTGAATTCATTAGTCTTAATTTCATAATTGGGTTAAACATGGAATGTTATGGCTTGCTTCTTACAAGGGTTCTGAGAATCCCAACTCATATCATAATTAGCAACTGCTCTGACCCATTGACCAATCTCCTCGGCACTATAAGTATAATATTTTAATAGTTATCAGAAACCACTTTAGATCTTCTGCACATTTTCTTGATGGCATTCTTCATTTCCTTATTCCTGAAAGTGTAAACCATAGGATTGAGCAGTGGTGTTACGACATTGACAAATATGACCACATACTTCTCATATGGGAATGGTGATGTAGTTCGTGCATATATTAATATGCATGGAACAAAGAACAAAACAACAACTGTAATATGGGATCCACAGGTAGAAAGAGCTTTAAGTCGTCCTTCAGTACTATGGCCTCTCAGAGAGAACAAGATGACACAATAGGAGACAAGCAGTAAGGAGAAAATAATGATGCAGATAGAGCCACTATTTGCAAAGACCAAAAAGACAAAAATGTGTGTATCAGTGCAAGCAAGCTTGAGTAATGGGAATAAGTCACAGATATAATTATCAATAACATTGGGTCCACAGAACGGTAACTGCAAAGTAAAGATAATTTGTATAATAGAATGTAAGAATCCCCCTGTCCAGGCTACCCCCACCAAAACACCACAGAGTCTCCAGGTCATGATGGAGGAGTAATGAAGGGGTTTGCAAATGGCCACATAGCGGTCATAGGCCATGGCTGCCAGGACAATGACCTCTGCACCAGTGAAGAAGTGAAAAGCAAACAGTTGTGTCATGCAGCCTTCAAAGGAGATGGTCTTCCTCTCATAGAAGAAATCTAAAATAAGCTTGGGTGTGACAACAGTAGAAGTGCAAGTATCTAGTAAGGACAGGAATATCAAGAAGAAGTACATGGGAGAACCCAGCAATGCAGGGCTGTAGATGATGGTTGCTATAATCATCATGTTGCCTCCAATTGTTGCTAGGTATACCAACAGAAATACCACAAACAGTATCTTCTCAATTTTGGGATTCTGAGAAAGCCCCAAGAGTATGAACTCATTGACAATGCTCTGGTTTCCCATGATTTTCAAAAATAAGGTGGAAGCAAAATATGTTCATGTAAAAATCTGTAATAATGATAAAAATATCATATAACTTTATTATGTCAATAATCAAAATGACATTCATATGAATTGATTGATTTTGTTATAATTTTAAACAAAATTTTAAAAATTAAAGAGTATATTTCTTTGATATAAAATTGAGACATAAAATTATTAATTACTTAAAATCAATTACACTTTTATTTTAAGGATTAAAAAATCTAAAAGTATCTCCTCTAACTCGGGTTAGAGGACAGAGATAGTTTACTCGTGAAGTGCCCATTTTTATAATTTTTTATTGATGTGAAACATCAGAAGATAACTTGAAACTACATTGTACATATGAACAAAATACTATAACATTAATTGTATCAGACATTCAAATCAGATGATGCAGTTGTGTGGAGACTGCAATGACTGATTGAAGCATTGCCTAATTAGCCAATAGAAAATAAAAGGCAAACTAATATAAGGTGCTCCTAACATTATTTTTATATTTTAAATCTCTTTAAAAGTACAAAATAGATTGTAACTTCAGATAAATTAATTAATTCTTTGTAATAATGAATTAGCAGTGCTGTGGGTCAGCATTACAAATCAAATGAACATATGTTAAATGAGGTAAAATGCCCCTCTTAATTCATCATTTAAAAACATGATCAAAAGTTGGTAAAACTTATGCTGCTGTCATGGAATCACAGTGAGATTGTTGAAAAAATAAATGACTTCTGCTCAAGACTCAACCTCATAGGCAGTGTAAGAAGAAGGGTAGTTGCTATTTATTTCTGTACAAGTTACAATAAAATTTAAGGCACAGAAAAATCTTATTAATTCAGGAATATAAGAGACAGAGGCCTCCATACTAACAGGTCTTCATAGAATCAGAAAATATGAAGGGTTTTTTTTTCTTTCCTAGTGAGGATTTTATGTCACTGTTGTTCTATATAGTCTCCCCTCTATAAACATTAAAGAATCTTTTTATGCTTTCTGTGTTTGAATGAAGTATACTCATAACATAAAAAGAGTAAATGCTTATTCCGAAGATGATAGACTAGTCACATATGGAAATTGTTGAAACACATAGCTGAAGAGAAATATCTTGTTGATTATAATTTAGACCCTTCAGATTCAATTAATTGGCATTTACTTATACAAAGTTAACTTGTTTAAGAAAATATTATTCTATAAGGCATAATACAGGGCATGATTTAATTTTATATTAAATTACCATAAAGCATATTCATAAATAGCATACATGCTCATCTCTAAGTGTTATGTGGAGGGGCAAATGAAAAATGTTAAAATGTCATTCATTGTAACATTTACTTACTATAATAAGGACAGTGTACTCATTTGAAAACTCAGCTACCTTACCTGTAGACAGCAGTTCCATAAACACTACAAAAGTAGTATAGCTCACTATCATCTGTAATATGAAATCTATATCCATCTGCAAGCTAAAGCCAAGGAAAGAGCTGTATAAAACTATTCTGAGTTATTAGATCAGACAGTGTTCAAAAATAATTTACAAGGAGGTTAATTTACATGTTATCATTCAGTGACAAAGCAGAAAAAGCAGACTTGCAATGAATAAGACAAAGACAGGGCATGTTACACATGCTTGAAAACATCATAAAGAAACATGACATTTCTTAAAATGATGATACTTGGAAATAGAAAAGGAAACTGCTCTAGACTCCTGAGATTTATATTCAGATACACATCTTTGCTATTTTCTGTAGCATAGATCAGGTTATGTTATGGCCCTAAAAATGTATAAGCTTTAGGATTCAGTTATAAAAGTTGATTTCAGTAATAATGTTGGGTTTGGTGTCTGCAGGCGGGATGAATACCTAGGTGGAGTGGTTTCTGGATGGTGGGTCCTTCAGTCTCTGCTCCATCCAAGAAGAACTTGCAGACAGGAGCCTAGTATAGCTGTTTCCTGAGAGGTTCTGCCAGCCCTCGACCAGTGCAGATGCAGATACTCACAGCCAACTATCGGACTGAGCCCAGGGACCATAATGAAAGAGTTAGGGGAAGAACTGAAGGAGCTGAAGGGGATTGCAACCCCATAGGAAGAACAACAATATCAACTAACCTGAACAGCCAGAACTCCCAGGAACTAAACCACCAACCAAAGAATACACATGGAGGGGCCCATGGCTCCAGCTACATATGTAGCAGAAGATTGTCTTATCTGGCCTCAATGGGAGAGGAGGCCCTTGGTCCTGTGGAGGTATAATACTCCAACGTCAGGGGAAGCTACAGTGGAGAGGCAGGAATGGGGGTAGGGTAGAGGAGCAAGGCAAAGGGAAAAGGGGAGGGGATAGGAGGTTTGCAGAGGGGAAACTTGGAAGAGGGACAACATTTGAAATGTAAATCGACAAAATAACTAATAAAAATGTTGATTTAATGGGAAGCTCTTTTGTGAAAATCATGTAAAAAATAATGATGACGCTTCATGATGGTGGAGCATGCCTTTAATCCAAGCACTTAGAAGGCAGAGGAACATGTGAGTTTGAGAGCAGCCTGTTTTACAGAGCAAATTCTAGGACAGCCAATGGTACATAGTGAAATCATGTCTCAATCCATTTCCCCTAAATGATGAAATAAGAAGTGCATGAAGAGAAATTACATATTAAAAAGAAGATTCCTCACAAAATGACACAGGGCTTAGAAGGTAATTATAGTGTTAAGTCTTGCACTTGTATAGCAAAATCTCATGAGTGATTTTCTTCATTTTTATTCACGAAGTAAACTCTTATTTCATTGATTGCAGTAGGATAAGACAACTTCAATGCATAATAGATTCTAACTTTCTTAATCCATATTGCATTGTGTTTGCCCCCATATCCACTCAAAGGCATTTCTGTTACAAAGAGGTTTGTAAATACCTATTTTTTAGTGGTTGCTTCTAATGTATGAAGAGAAGCAAATATGACTACTATAAATTATGTCTATGAAAAAATTAACTTTTGTGTTCTATTCAATATGCTCAGTAGTTCTTAACTAATTATCATTTCTGTATTAAAGTGTTTCTAAAATATAAGTTATTTAGAACTATATTAAATATCAGCTATCCTGGCATCCAGAATGGAAAGTACAGTGTAATCAGATTTATGATCACAAAGTGTATGATATTATCATTTAGAAGTTAATTGGCTTAAAAATAAGTAGTCTGAATTGAGTTACACAACTTATAAAGGGATAATAATTGAAATTCAGTCTAAACATAAGTAAAACTTCCTGTGTAGTTGAGGTAGTTGTATACCTATATTGTTAAACACATTCATGGCAAAACATTATACTCATACCTAATGAAACTGAGGGAGTAATATTCTAGAGCCATCTATACATTTTTGTCTGTGCTATTCAAAATTAGACTACATAAAACTGTTAAAAAGAAGTTTTTAAATATCTACTTTCTCTGTAGGTGCTTCTAAGAGAAGTAAATATGATTACCACAAATTGTATTCATGTGTGAAATTGTCTAAAAATGAGCAAAAAAATACTTTAAAGTAGGTATTCAACAATTTGGCATGTAATAGTCGTGTGCAATTGAATCTGCTATGACACCTCAAAGAGTTTGGGCAAAGAATTACACATGAGAGTTCTATATTTTAGAAAAATTGACAAAGTCAGATGTAGCACAATCTGGAAACTAATCCATCATGTAGCTTTTGATGACACTGAACTACTGATCATTATGGTTCACCTTTAAGTACTAAGATTACAAGCCCCTGCTGCCTCATACAGACCAATCAAAAATATTTGTAAGCATATTTTATCAAAAGGAACATGTGCCTGTTTATGTCAGCATTATTTTAATCAGTGCCTGCATATCTAAAGTGTGGTGGAATATTAATCCATCAAAATAAAAAGTCTTCTTATAATCACATCTTAAAATGTATTCAATTACTGTGACACCACTTCATTCATGTAGACATTTAGAACACATATTACAATAATTGCAGACCCCATAAGCATGTTTTCATTTTGAACCAGGCCTCTATACCCAAAATTGAATTCTAAAAATTAGATGAGAAAATTTTACAATAGAATCTAATATGGATTCTAAATTACTGAAAAATAAAAGAAGCCAAGCATTCATAAGAATTAAGATATGCAAATAAGACTCTTACAAATTACTATCACATGGCTGTATAACTAAAACTAATTATATGACAGTAAAGAAAACATATTTTAAAAGTTTAAGAGGAAAAGTAAACTGAAGATGAAATGTTCACTTATAAATGCATTAAATATATTCTATAAGATATATCTAAGGTAACATAAATTGGTAGCTTTTATTTGTAGTAAATATTTTAATCAAAATACTTAAAATTGAACACTAAGATTACACCCACAAAAGTAAACTACAATTTGAAGCTTGAAGATAACTCACAAGATTAACCAAAAGTGGACCAAATGAGCTAACATAACAGGCCATTTTATAGTAACCTTTCCATGAATGACTACAGATTCATACTTTCCCACTACAATACTCTTTGATATAAAATTCACATTGTCATGTAGAAACCAATTTGTTTTCTCCATAGTTCTGATATACTTTATTATTTTATTTCCTCTAAGAGTCATGCACTTCAGGTTTCTCATCTATTTCTGATCTGGCTCAGAGGTCCTTCACTGCAGAAGTGTGGCCACCAAGCCATTTCCTGAGCAGTGACCAAGGGGAGTACAACCCCCTGATTCTACCATTCATGTCATGTACTGTTTCCTTTCCATTCAAAGTTATAAATCCAACTTACCCAATATAGTAGAATATCTTTGCTATCTATGTAGTGTATTTTTCATATAAAATCATCAGAGGGATGAATAGAATGATTATCATTATAAAATATTGGTTTAAAATGTATGCCAACCAAATACTGTTATTATGAATGATGGAATACTATTCAAATTGTCCCATATCTTTACCTCTGTGAACACATTTCAATTCTTATCTGAGAATGTTATCTTTCAGTAAATGACACAGTTCTTGTATGTGTGTTCTTGTATTGTATGTTTGTGTCTAAGCAAGTTTCTTTCTATTACCCTAGGAAATCTGCTCTCTTCACATTCTCTTCACAATTCTTTTGGTTTCTACTCAATGTTGCTCTTTAATTTCCCAAAATGTATAAACTTTACTCTCTTACTAGTTCCTAAGTAATTTGTTGTTTCTTTCCATATTTGTCCTAATGAATTTCTGAAGCTCCTCTTTGATGTCTTGGTGATGCATTTTGTTTTAAGAGCAAGATGAAATCACATCTACCAGCACTGAAGCAGTTCAGAACTTTAGCTGTTTAGATTTCCTGATCAGTTCTAAGGTTAAGCCTCATGCTTATGAGAAATTAAGTGGAAATGGTTTAACAGAAGACTTTACTTTGTGACATTTCCTGGACCATGTTGGGGTATTTGTGGTAGGAGACACTTTGGATTTACTATCAGCACATCTGTAAGGCAGTGGAAGAACTTCAGTTTTTCACACCCTTGTGAAACACATTCATCACACATGCTCAAAGCTTTCAATCTAACAATCAAAATGCAATTAAATGTTGTTTCCTCTAAAACAAGCAGTTATGAAGCAAATAGACCCTGACTGTATTAAGCACAGCTTACTGCCCCCAATACCTAACTATTAAATCACTATATCACAAATTAAAAATCATTTCTAAAAATGTATAATATGCTTGCTATACCTTACCAAGAGTCACTTCTTTGAAAAATCTGAGGATATCCATCCTTTCCAGTCAGTACTGACAAAGATTCTCTGCCTGTTTCAGTCCGTTCCTTGAACATCTGAGGGAAATAGGAGGGCAGCTCTGACAGTGAGGGTGGAGGATGTTGTCTCTGCTTCTCAAGTGCTCAGTTTATCACCGTCGTTGAATGAAACATAAAGTCCTCCCTCACTGCATCTGAAATTTGAAGTTTTCCTGTGATATCCTGAACCTATGAGATGAAGTTTTAGTCTCCTGGGATTTGAAATCCCACCTCCCACGTTAAATACCAAGACACAGTTCTATACATTTTTTTAAACTTTCTTACATCTATGTCTATAGAGAGCAAATCAAGCCCTGAGTTAGTGAAATTTTGAAAGAATGTATATTTTTGACATAGGTACCACCATAAAGAGGACTCTAAAGTATTCTATCAATGGGACCTTGGTAAAGCCTTCTCATACAAGTTCAGAAAGGCAAAAACATGCTCTTTCCAAGTACACGTGTTTATCAGTGTATACAAAATCTAGGAACTACAGTGTTAATCTCCCTGATTTTTACAGCTTAAGACTGCTCATCTACAGAGACCTCCTACGGAGATTAGCTAAGACCACTCTACCTTGCACTGTATATAACAAACTCTCTAAGTTTCAAGTTTTGGTGGTGGTAGTAAGTTCAGCTTCATCAGAGCATACATCCCACCTGGCCCTAGCTTTTCTGTATGCATATGTATGTCTGTCTTTTCTTCATTCCTTTGTTGCCCTTAGACAGGGTTCTAGGACTCAAGCCACATGCAATATGTGCATCAGAAATTACATTTTTATGAGAATTTTTTTATTTGTTAGTATGTTCTCATATTATTAGTTTGAAAAATAGTACACTATTTTATATTGCATGGAATACATTTTTTCTGTGTAGAATTGGGACAAACAACTTTTGTCAGAAATAATATACCAGTTAATCTATAAGGAAATATACATCATTTTCTGAAACACTACCAAAAGACTATTTATTAAAGAAGTATGTTGTATATAAATATTTGTGGTATATATTAATAGGATTGTCAATTATTCCTTGTAAGAATATTTTTTACATTTTACTTAATTTTATAATTATATACATTCATATTATGTATTATAATGACACTATCTACCCATAATCTTTTCTTCTTCTTCTTGCAATCTTCAGGATCTTAGTATTATTAGCACTTGTGTTTCTACTATATGCTTATATTTTTATTGACTACTGGACTTAAAGGCAGTTTCTTGCATAAGGACAGAAAAAGAGGCTTTTTACTGGACTATAGGCAAATTACCTTTACCCAGACTTATCTCTAGTAGGTAATGACTCAAAAAGGAAAAAATTAGTTTTCTTCAATGGAGTTTCATTAGTATACAAACCACAATTAAGTTAGGACCCTTTCCCAGCAGGTTATGTCCAACACAAATGAACAGAGAGTATTTTTGAAGGTTTTCTATTTATAGGATTTCTGTATACAAATATGTGTAGGTAGCTGTATGTATGTGTGTGTGTGTGTGTGTGTGTGTGTGTGTGTGTGTGTAGTGTGTGTGTGTAGAGTGTGTGTGTGTGTTTGTGTGTGTATGTGTGTGTGTGTGTGTGTGGTGTCCATCTGTGTACCTGTGTGTGTATCAGTGTCTGTATGAGTTTCTTGTGACTTTTCTTTGACTCTTTTTATCTCTTTGCTTATTTGCTTTGTCCTATTTTGTTTTGGTTTTATAATATTATTTTCTTATTTCATTAATTTTTAGAATCTTTAAAAATGAGAGAGAGAAAATGGTAGGGAATTGGGTAAGTAGAAAGGTGAAAAGGGTCTTAAAGAAGTTAGGGTAGAGAAAAGAAGGATCAGTAGATATTGATAAGAAAGTCTATTTTCAATATAAAAATGAGCGGAAGCAATAACTGTTAGAAGATATTAGCAAATTCTAATCTTTAAACTAGGAGGAATGGAAATAGGCAGAAAGTTCTCAGTGTTATTATGTGTCTAAAATTTGTATTTAATTTCTCCTGGCATATTCTTACCAGAGTCCACAATTGGATACTAGATACAAATTGAATAATCAAGATAATATTTGAAATTGACATATGAGAAATATATTTTGCATATAATATTATGATTAGATTATGATTCATATTTTCAATTAAAATCACAAAATACCATAAAACAATTGAACAACCAGGAACATATGTGTATCCATTCTTCTGTTGAGGGACATCTGGGTTCTTTCCAGCTTCTGGCTATTATAAACACAAGAAAAACAAGAAAAGGGCAGACCAATGGGTGGATACTTCATTCCTCCTTAGAACAGGGAACAAAATACCCATGAAAGGAGTTACAGAGGCAAAGTTTGGAGTTAAGACGAAAGGATGGTCTATCCAGAAACTACCCCACCCAGGGATCCATCCCATAATCAGCCACCAAACCCAGACACTATTGCATATGTCAGAAAGATTTTGCTGAAGGGACCCTGTTATAGCTGTCTCGTATGAGGCTATGCCAGTGCCCAGCAAATACAGAAGTGGATGCTCACAGTCAGCTATAAGATGGAACACAGGGCCCCCAATGGAGAAGCTAGAGAAAACATCCAAGGAGCTGAAGGGGTCTGCAACCCTATAAGTGGAACAACAATATGAACTAACTAGTACCCCCAGAGCTCATATCTCTAGCTGCATATTTATCAGAAGATGGCCTAGTTGGCCATCACTGGGAAGAGAGGCCCCTTGGTATTACAAACTTTATATGCCCCAGTACAGGGGAATGCCAGGGCCAAGAAGCAGGAGTGGGTGGGTAGGGGATAAGGGTGGAGGGAGGGTATAGGAAACTTTCGGGATAGCATTTGAAATGTATATAAAGAAAATATCTAATAAAATAAATTTAATAAAAGAATCTCTAAGTGTATAGTGAGGATATTAAGAAGTCATATCTGACAAGAGTCAAACACATGACAGTCATAGAGATTAGGTGGGCAAATCACCCTAACACATGCAGGATTTTGTTGCACATTTGTTCTTATCAACACACTTTATTCAGATACTGTTCTACCAATATCTTAATACTTTACTCACCAAAGAAAATCAATACAATATTGCACATCCTCTACAGGATCCTATATTTTGGCTCTGGTAAATAAAAGGAAACAGACACAGAATTTTGAATTATTTTGCCCATAAAATTCAATTGGCCTGTTAGTACTCTCAGTTATAAAGGAAAATATGTAATTAAATTAGTTTTCTGAACATTCAACTTGATATCTTGGCTTTGTAAAACCAAAGCCAATAAGTGACCTAACATGTGTTAATTTTAGTGATTTCTATTGATAATTACTTGAATGTAATGATTTTCATATGTATACATAAAGTAAGGATCCCAAAATTATCAAACAAATTCATTTTGTTATTCTTTTTAATACTAATTTTAAACCTAGGTCTTCTGGGGCTGGTTAAATGACTCAGCAGATAAGAGACTGCTCTTCTGGAGTTCCTGAGTTCAAATCCCAGCAACCACATGGTGGCTCATAACCATCCATAATAAGAAACAAATTTTAAAAAAAAGTCTATGATCCAGAGAGAATGGAGCGGAGCAAGCTGTGGGCCAGAGCAAGCAGGGCCTGAGCAAGGATGGAGGTGTGGCTCTCTCTCTCTCTCTCTCTCTCTCTCTCTCTCTCTCTCTCTCTCTCTCTCTCTCTCTCTCTCTCTCTCTCTTTTTTAATGAGAAATTTTGCTCCAAGCTTATTGGTGTGGGTATTCTTTATAATCTTTCTTTCTTTCTTTCTTTCTCTTTCATTCTTTCTCTTTCTTTCTTTCTTTCTTTCTTTCTTTCTCTTTCATTCTTTCTCTTTCTTTCTTTCTTTCTTTCTTTCTTTCTTTCTTTCTTTCTTTCTTTCTTTCCTTCTTTCTTTCTTTCTTTCTTTAATATTTTTTATTACGTATTTTCGTCAATTACATTTCCAATGACTCTAGCTGCATATGTATCAAAAGATGGCCTAGTCGGCCATCACTGGAAAGAGAGGCCCATTGGATTTGCAAATTTTATATGCCCCAGTACAGGGGAATGCCAGGGCCAAAAAGTGGGAGTGGGTGGGTAGGGGAGTGGGGGGGAGGGTATGGGGACTTTCGGGATAGCATTGGAAATGTAATTGATGAAAATACATAATAAAAATATTAAAATAAATAAATGAATAAAGAAAAATTATAAAGAATACCCAGACCAATAAACTTAGAGCAAAATTTTATTCCTTCTCTAAATAGTGGAGGAAATGTGCTCATTACGTGAGGATGCTAGTCTTAGTCCTGACAGTATGTGGAGCCTAATATATGCCTTTGTTTGATCTAGAAGACAGGGTGCCTTGCAGATATTTCTATTTGAAATGAGATGATTGAATTTATTGGAATAGGACAGAAACAGCACTGAAGAGAAAAAAAGTACTTATACTTTCTACTAGATATGAAAGTACCAACCTTAAAAATCAAGTCAAATGATTTCAGAAAACCTAAATTTATGGCTGTTTTTGTTGTGTTCTCTGCATTTCAAGGTTGAGTTCTCACAGTATCTCTCAGAAAACAATTTCCTCTTGGGACAGTTTTGTGTGTTTCTTTCCTAGTTTCAGGTACACAAATATTTTATTTTTTAACCATTTTTATATAAAATATAGCTATAATGACACAGATTATAATTGTTAATTTTCTTCAAATATCCCCTTACATTTAAGGCAAGATGAAATAGAACTGGTTTTATTTTTTATAGAACATTACTAAGTAGTCAATTCACAGTTAACATGTCATCTCTGAAAGAAATTTCTCTACTCCAGTATTGATGCACTTCCTATTGAATGATGGCATACATAAATCATGAGGTGCTTGTGTAAGTAAATACAGAGGACTTTATTCTTTACATTAACTGTTCTAAGTTTAGTTACATTATTTTTGTCTCTTTACACACAGAGGTTGTTGGGTTTATATATATACATGATTTTACACATGATTCGGCAATGGGTTTGTGCCTATGCAGATGAATGTAGAGATCCAAAAGAACATTATATATGTCCATCTGTGGGGCAATGGGCTATGCACAGACAGTCTGGTCTTTGGTCAAGCTGAGGTGTGGAACCCTGGTACCTGGTGGTGGTAATTCCCACCTACATGGGACAGTAGAAGTTCCCTCATGTCTCCTGGATCCCTGGCTCCTGTCAAAGTTACCGCCCCCACAGCCCCCACAGGAGAAAGTGTGGCTAGTAGTCACAGACTATGTCCCAAGCTTCTGACCTTCAGGCTAGACTCCTCCCAGTTACCTAGCAACAACAAGATAACAGCCCACCATAAGAGGGGCTGCTTGGCCCCTCCTCTCTCTCTCTCTCTCTCTCTCTCTCTCTCTCTCTCTCTCTCTCTCTCTCTCTCTCTTTCTCTCTCTCTCTCCTCTCTTAAGCTTTTACTTTCCTTACTCTCCCTCTTACTCTAGCCTTTCTTCTCTCTCTCTCCTTTCCCACTTCTCTTCTCTTGGCCATGGCTGATCTCTCTCTCTCTCTCTCTCTCTCTCTCTCTCTTTCTACTTTTTCTCTTTCCCCCTGCCTTTCTACAATAATGCTCTAAAACCATAGACTGTCTCTGTTCATCAAGGCCCTCTGTGCTTTCCTCTAATGAGCCGTTTCTAATCACCCGTCAGAAGGCCTTCCTGTACTCCAGCCACAGACCAGACTAGGACTCTCACCTGCATGGGAACCTTTCTCCCTCTGCCCTCTCTCCTGTAACTCCGGAGCCTAGGGTGTCATCCCGGGGACCCCTGGTATTGAGGGCTGCCCCTTGTCCACCCCCTGTAGAGTGGCTTCACACAGTCAGATGCCCACCCAGGGCAGAGTGGAAAGCATCCGGCAGTTTTCCCACATCCACGTGCCAAGAGCATAGGAGGAACTCTGACTGGATGTAGGCTCTCTCCCTACCCTCTTTCCCCTACCCCTCACAGGCTCACATCCATCCACTGTTCTCTATTTTTTTTTTTTTGAGTCAAATACTAGACTGAGCATTGAACTTGCAGTTTGTCAAGCCTATTGGATTGACTTATCTCCACGTCAACACTGTTGGTTTAAACATGTGTTACTATGTCCAACATTTTGCATGTGTACTTTCACTGAGCCCAGGTCCTCTTGGCTGTACACCAAACATACTTACTAATTCATCTCTTCAGTACTGTAAAAGTATTCTTTAATATTTATCAGAAACCACTACCAATCTCTTCCACATTTTCCTTATGGCACTTTTCATTTCCTTATTCCTGAATGTATAAACCATAGGATTGAGCAATGGTGTCAGGACATTGGCAAATATAAGTGTGTTTTTTTCAAAGGAAAATGGAGATGAAGGTCGTGCATATATTAATATGCACGGAACAAAGAATAAAACAACAACTGTAATGTGGGATCCACAGGTGGAGAGAGCTTTATGTCTCCCTTCAGAACTGTGGGCTCTCAGAGAGAACAAGATGACACCATAGGAGACAAGAAGCAAGGAGAAGATAATGATGCAGATAGAACCACTATTGGCAAACACCAAAATAACAAAAATGCGTGTGTCAGTGCAGGCAAGCTTCAGTAATGGGAACAAGTCACACATATAATGGTCAATAACATTGGGTCCACAGAATGGTAACTGCAAAGTAAACACAATTTGTATGATAGAATGCAAGAATCCCCCAGCCCATGCTATGCCTACCAAAACACCACAGACCTTCCTGCTCATAATGGACGAATAGTGCAAGGGTTTGCAAATAGCCACATAACGGTCATAAGCCATAGCTGACAGTACAATCACCTCTACTGCAGTAAAGAAGTGTATGGCAAACAATTGGGTCATGCAGCCTTCAAAAGAGATGATCTTCCTTTCATAGAAGAAGCCTATGATCATCTTGGGTGTTACAACAGTAGAAGTGCATGCATCCAGTAAGGACAGGAATACCAAGAAGAAGTACATGGGGGAGCCCAGCAGGGCAGGGCTGTAAATGATAGTTGCCACAATTATCATATTGCCACCAATAGTTGCAAGGTAGATTAACAAAAATAGAAGAAACAATATTTTCTCAACTTTTGTGTTCTGAGAAAGACCCAGGAGTATGAACTCATTGACAAGGCTTTGATTTTGCATGATTCTCAAGAAGATGGAAACAAAATATGTTCAAATAAATCTACAATAATAAGAGGAAAAGGCTTCATGTTATTTATAACATCACCATCAAGTTGGTTCACCCTTATGCTAAATTACAATAATTGACTTTGCTACTATTGAGAATAAGATATTATAAATGTTTTGATTAGTACAATTGTATGGAATGTAGAATGGAAAAATGGGGCAAATTATGGAATTTTTTAAATACCCACATTTTATCTTTTAAGGGTCAGCTTTTATCAACCTTTAGAGGATTTTTGAAGTAAAATATTAGCACATCTTTTGACATTAAACCTAGATATGGGCAAAATAGCAGAATTGAAGCATGGATGTGGTCAGCAAAGAGTGGGACAGGGCTAAGGAGACTGCAGTGGGTGGCTGGCAGTGACCCTGACTTATCTACTGATTACAAGAAGAGGAAAAGTCCTATAGAGACATGTAAAAACCACAGCTACATCTTCAATGTGTTTACAAGCATATCTATAAACCTCAAATAAATTAATCTTTTTCTTAAATAGGAAATTCAGTGGAGGAAGTGTTTAGCTCTGTACAAGTTATGTTCCTTAAGTGTTAAAATTGCACTTTTAAATGATCAGTTGAAAACCTTAGCAGAAATTTACTAAAACCATGCAGTTATCAAGTAACAAAGCACAATAATTCCTAAAAAGCAACTTCACAGCCCCCAAGGGTCAACTCTTTAGCACATTGTATGGGTTATCCTTGATATTTTAATATAAATGAAAGGAGCATAACCTGAGTTCCCCAAGATATAAACAGCACAAATAGTGGGAAATTTTTATATTAAAACTTTAGCATAGAGGCTATTTTTCTGTGTCCTGCTTTTCAACATCAAAGCATCCTACGTTGTTACTGCTTCAGTGAAATTTCTTGAAAAAGGCAAGGAAGTAAAAGGATAAAGATTCAGAGGCTATGGACCAATCAGCTATGCATTTGGTGGGAATGGGAAACAAAAACGTGAAACAACTCACTGAATAAAGATCACAATCTTGACACTTCATTCTTTGCTACTTACTATACAATGTTAATTTATACAATGCTAAAAGAAAAATAATTCCACAAAGATGTATTATTTGAAATTTACATTAATTAATAAAACTATAATAATATATTTGTAGAGTTTATCCAATGATCTACAAGAATTTTAGGATAGTCCATTTGAAAATATCCAAATGTTATTAGTGTTGAGGTAACCTTTAAAAAACTCTAGAGGTAAGTCATTCACTTGTAAATGGAACTTGCTCAAAGGGACTTCTGATTTAGAAACATTTCTTTCTAAAAGAAAACCAAACAGAGGGACAAGTTCCAAGGGAAACAAGGCTCAATGTCAATTTTAAAATCTTACCTTTATCTTTTATATGCTTTTGATGCTTAGTAATGCCAAAAAAAATCTAGCACTGTCATATTTCCATTAAAACATTATCTAATATTTTGTTTAGATATTAACAATGGGGAATAGGGTATTTGTGGTTTATGATTACAGGGGTGATGGTTTTATATTATTTGAAAGATGTCTGATCCAAACACAAAGTATAGTCTAAATTGGGTCCTACATCATAAAAAAGCACCGGTTGAAATTTAGATTAACTATAAGTAAACATCGTTATTTAGATAAGGCAAAGGTATACATGTTTTCTGAATAATCTTGATACATGGATGCACAATAAAACATTTTGACAGTATCAAGTAAACCCCTTATTGTGGTTTTCTGGAGTGTTCTGTTCTAAAAAATTTATATTAATCTAAAATTATAGTCCAAGGTGCTGAGAATAAGACAGCAAACTCACCATTTATCCTAGGAAAAATCTAAAGTCCAGATATCGTTTCCTCCACCTCCAATCTGTGCCACTATACTTGGTCAAATCTAAAATGTATATCAAGATATGCTGCAGAATATAAAATGAAATATATATATATATATATATATATATATATTAATGTCAGTACTATTTTAAGCAGTATCTACACATATGTTACATAAAAATGAATTAGTCAAAAAATGCTTTAAAGTCATATAAAAATGATACCTTTTTTAGTTGTTTTATTAAAAGTGCACTAGAAAATAACCCCCCAACACAAGCATGTTTAAATTCTTATACTAATGAACCCAGACTTCAGATTCTATTCTAAAAATAAAACAAAACTTTATATTAGAATCTTGTGCAGTTGAAAGTATTGAAGAAAGATGTAAGACATTCATATTATGTATGATATGTAAATAAGACCATAAAAATTACAATCACATGATACTATAAGTTAAGCACTAATAGGAAGACTTGAACCATGGTGAAGTTTTCCAGTATGTTAAGTAACAAAATGATATGAAAGCTAAAGCATCATTTATTAATATCATATCTATTACAATATAAAAGACAAGATATAGCACATACACAAGAAGTTAGAATTAGCTGAATAGAGTTGCACATGCCTTTAATCCCAACACTCAGCAGGCAGAAGTAAGTAGATCTATTTGAGTTTGAGGCCAGCCTGGACTATGTAGTGAGTTCCAGGACAACCAAAGTTACATGCACAGATATATAATGATACTCTGTCTAAAAATGTAGTATTTGTTTGCAGTATGTGTTGTAACTATTATTAACTAATATTTAAATTTAAACATCAAAATAAAACCCACAAAATAAGATTTACTTTAAAGTTCTGAAAAAGGTTGTGAAACTATAGATTATTCATCAGAACAGTAAATGACAACAGCACAATATCTCACTTTAACATTCTTGCACTAAAAGCTATGTAGTTGAATATTAAAGATCTGACCCTCATTTTGACCATGGCCACTGTGTCGTCTCATTGAGGTGTGATCTTGGGAAGTATGATTTTATGTGCCCAACTGTCCATATTTCCCATTATTTTTTATTAATCTTAGCAACAAAAGTAATTATAGCAATGTATAAACCGTGTATAACATTTAAAACCATCAGGCAAGAACAGAGAGCTTGACATTCTAATCAATTAATTTTAAATTCATTTCAAATAAGTATTTAAATAGTATTACAATGATAAGCATAAATTGAAATCATTTTGAAACTGTCTTTATGTTAAATTTCATACATATATTTTTTATTTAAGATTATTAACTACCAATGAAATATTATTAGGTAGCTATAAAATTTCCTTTCCATATCTCTCTAAGAAATGCATTCCCCTCAGATTACTAATCCTTTGTCTTTGTGTGTGTTGTTCTGTTGAGTTCCCCTAATATCTCAAATTTACTCATCTTATTATTTTGAAATGCGTGGAAAAGGACTTTTCTATATCCTCTTGTCTAGTCCTCTTCTCATGTCTTGTTGATTCAGCCCATTTTAAGAAAGAGATAAGCCAAGATTTAAAATTACCTGAATTGAAGTAGTTCAAAGCTTCAGTTTAGTTTTTCCTGAAGGTTCAGAAGCAGAAAGCTAATGCTTAGGAGAATGTAGATGAATATAAATTAGAACAATTCACTTTGTAAATTAAGTCCCTCAGAAAATAAAGTTTTTCCTCTCTGTACTGTGAGTTAGTATGGGAATAGAACATTTTATAGTCGTTATTACTATTAAAGAGAGTTTGGCAACATTTTAATCTACTGTGACCCTATATCAGCATCCTTTATACAACCTCAAAAGGTTATATAAACATAAGAATAGTTAGAACAGAAACTGGAGTGGCCATTACTTCGTGAAGGTGCCAGCCATGGCGCTGAAAAGTCCATGAGTCTTCTTTGGCAGCAAACTCTTGTTTTTGTTGTTGTTGTTGCTTTGTTTTGTTTTTTGAGACAGGGTTTCTCTGTATAGTCTTGGTTGTCCTGGAACTCACTTTGTAGACCAGGCTGGCCTTGAACTCAGAAATCTGCCTGCTGCTGCCTCCTGACTGCTGGGATTAAAGGCATGAGCCATCATACTCGGCTTGGCAGCAAACTCTTGAACGGGGTTTAATACAAGGCTCACTCTCATCAGAGAGAACTGCTTGTCAGTGGAACCATGATTGAACACCATGAGACATCCCTAATGTAAATTAAGATGTATTAGAAAACAAAACCAAAACAAAATGAGAAATAATAGAAGAAAAAAGTTGATGGCTTTCTTAATTACTTATTTTAAATATGAAGTTGAAAAATATGTTTAATTTAATTTAATTAAACAAAATATAACAAATGCTCACAAGGAAGAAAGGAAATTAAAGAAAGAGATCAATAAAAAGAAGGAAGGAAGGAAAGAAGGAAGAAAGAAGAAAGAGAGGAAGGAAAGAGAAAGGGGAAGCATTTAGGTTGCAACAATTGTTATTCACTGAACTGCTCTTGAACAGTTCTTACTTATGGGTTCTACTTTTTGGGCTCCTTGAGTATCATTTTGTTCACTGCTATATGCCTGGCTTTGGACATAAAAATCCCCATTAAAAGCACTGAAGTTTAAATAACAGAATACAGCAGTAAGATGAAAAATTAATATTTGTATCAAATGCAATAAAATGACCACAAACCCAAATTTAAAGTGTTTCATCACAATGTAAAATCATCTGTGAAAGTAAAGTGTATGACATAGGAGTCTCACCTTGTGTCAGTGTGTTGAAAATCTGAAAAAAATCCCTTTCCTATTTTCTAAAGAGCCGTCCATTCAATGCTGTCCAAAATCCTATGGCTTTAGTCAATTCTTCATTCTACACTTCAAAGAGGAACGTCTGTGGCAGTCAAAAAGTAGGATTTAAAAATACTAAGTGGTAAAGTGTTTCTCCTGTTCTGTCTTCAGTGTGGTTTAAGAATAAAGGAAAAATAAAGGAGCCAATATTCTTTTGTAATCACAAGTGGAATTTAATATAGGTTAGGCCATCTACCTGTGAGACTGACTCTAGCTCCCCAAAGGTTCAGAAAATTTCTGGCCCCAGGAGTTTCAAAGACATAAGTCTGTGTGCTTTTGCAATTGCCGGAGTGTTTCTAACACTTCCTCCAGAAGTTAATTCTCAAAATGGGAAGTAGAAACTAGAAACTTCCTTGTAGCTACTTCCCTAAAGAAAATGATATCTCTTTCAAGTAAACTTTATTGTTGTCAAACACTCTTTAATGAAACGTAGGTACTCATTTGTGTTTACACTATCCATGAAGCAATGTTGAAAGGACAAATTTTGAATCATTAAGCAGTTATCTAATGCTGACATTTGTTTGTAATTAAAATGGCTTTTTCAGAGTCAGAAGATAGCACTTCAAATCATTCCTTCCCATACTCCAACTCCTGTCTTCTTTCTGCCCTCTCTTTCACAGTATTCCCTTGATCTAGGAGAGAGAAATATAGCTGTTCCATTTAGAAACAAACATTTAACAGTGATTTATATTCAGAACGGAAGATCTGTGAACCTGTGCATTGAGCCCCCACCACTGCAAAAAGAAGCTACTTTAACAATATCTAAGAAGTACACTAGAAGATGGGTGTACACAAATGATTAGTCAAAATATTCTTTTAGAAAAACAACAGTAGGTGCTCTTGTAGGAATTGCAATCTTTTCCATCGGCCTATGACCAAGATATTGGTACCAGCCATGTGATACCTTTTGTAAAAGAAGTCTTAAACCTATTCTGAAACAATTTGGTTAACCTCAAAATATCCATTTTACCGTTGTACCAGTGGGTATATCTTCCATTATGGGTCAGTAGTCCAGTACGTTATATGCACAGCTGGTAAGACCATTAATTTTTCTTTGAAAACAAATTGTATAACCTGTTCTAGAACTGTAAAAAATAGCCAGGAAGGCAGAATGTTCTTAAGAAGTTCTTAATTGTGAGTGAATTCACACAGAATTATAATCAAGTTATCTATTTCCTACATATAATCTCATGAAGTAAACATTTCCATTCCAAAAGAAAGGAATGGATACCTAAGTAATGACAAAACAAAAGCAAGAACAACAGGTCCAGTTCCACAATTCTTCAACTCCCAACAATGTGGTCATTTGAGACTTAGAATCATTAGAGAGATAAAGGCATAAGAAAGCTCTTCCACTCCAGTTCCTCTGCCTATCATACAAGCATCTTCTCTTTTCAGTTATTTCCACTCTTGCTTAGAAACTACTTCTGTCTATATCCCATGATCTGGCATCATCAGCTCCCTGGTGTCTCCATTGCAGCTTAGGTTTCACATTTATAGGGTTACTCAGTGGCCTTTCAGAAGCTGCTTGCAGGATTTCCAAGCCCTCTAAACATGAAAAGCCTTCAATATCTTTATGAAACAATTGAACAAGATGACATGACTCCACAATTCTTACATTTTCCATGCCTACAAGGTCAGTTTCTTTGGTAGTCATTTCAAGAGCATTGGACATCTACACCTCCATTCTGATATCAAGCTTTCTACTTTCAATGTATTTACTTTTCCATAGGTTGGAAACCAATGATGAATGATGCCTTGTTAAGTACCATGTTTCCTATTACTCCAGTACATGGCAAGAGGAATGTCTTTATAGCTTAAAGCCTTTTTTTTTCAGATACATGTAATCTGTCAGTGTTAATTAGTTTGAATTATTTATTTCCTGACAAATCCCACATTTTAAAATATATTGGTCTATCATTCACCTTTTTTTTTTTTGCAGAATTGAGTATGTGCTAGACAATAAATGTTCTTCCTGCTTAAAATGTATCTACCAACTAAACTACCCTATTATTTTTAAACTCACTTCACCAAAGTACTCAGAATAAAGCCAGACACTTGGCCAAAAACTACACAAATGGTCCCTATTCCAGTTTCTGATAGAGTCTTTGAATCACCTTGAGACCTACCTAGTTTGGTCTCTACTGTTTATATTCCAGTATCTTGTCATCCAAACTTCCAACAGAATGGCCTTGGAAGCTCTGTGTTCTTCAGTGTTCTTCATACTAGAGTTTTTATAGTTCCCTGGAACAAATTTGTATTCATTGCTGACACAAAACAGTTTAAAACCTAAAAACATAAGTAGTCATTTTATAAGAGAAGCAATTCATTATCAACAGCAATGTAAAATGTCAGGGTTTTAGTTTTTCATACAAGTTGATGATGCAGTATATTATGGTGTAGTGGTTTGAATATGCTTGTAACAGGGTGTGGCATTATTAGGAGGTATGGCCTTGTTGGAGGAAGTGTGTCACAGTAGGGATGGGATTGGAGACCCTCCTCCTAACTGCCTGAATACAGTCTGCTCCTGGCTTCCTTTTGAGGAAGATATAGAACTATCAGCTATATGCTCCTCCTGAGATGATAAAGGAATGGACCTCTGAACCTGTAAGCCAGTCAAACTAAATGTTGCCCCTTATTAGAGTTGACTTGGCCATGGTGTCTCTTTTCAACAATTGATACACTGAGACATATGATGAAGAAATTAAACCCACAATAGATTGAGTATAACTTTCACAAGGCATCAACTGGTAAAAAGCAGTCATAACCATATGTGCTCATGTAGCATTTTTATGATACCCGAGAGATCATGTGGGAGATATTTAATGCAGAAGGATACAGTCATGAGACTAGGTCTGGAGCAAAATCTTTGAAGTTGATCTTTCGACCATTCTGCAAAAGGAAATCACCTAATGTTTTGTTGTATGATAAAATTTAAAACATTCATTTCTATTCATTTTATAACTTATGAATTACGATTTCCAGAAATGCCATGACTTTTAAAGTTAATAAATTCAAGATACAAGAATAATGTTTATTATATATTAAAATTTATTTTTCATGCTAACACAGGAAAGTCCCCTGACATGAACTATGCCTCTTGTCAGCTATTTGTTAAATAGTTGTCACTGTTTGATCCTCATAATACCTCTGTTCCTAACCCTCAGTTTCAAGTATTCTGAGTATATTTATATTCCTTGCTCTGCTTTGCTTAATTTTATATTAATTCTAGCTATAACATTACAGAGTGGAATAACATTTAATTGATACTAGAAAATGCATAATGACAGATATGAGGAATATGTTTATATTTTATGAATGAACTTTTATTAAAAATAATGTATTCATACAGTATATTCTAATCATAATTTCTTTCCCCTGTCTCCTACCAGTCCTTCCCAACTACCCACCTACCTAACTCCATCATATCTTCCTTCTTTCTCTCTTTAGAAAACAAACAAGCAAACAAAAATGCAAACAAACCATAATTTAAAACTAGCAAATGTACATACACACACACAAGTGCAATCCATAAAATACAATATATAAACAAAAGAACAGTAATGCTGAAGTTTAGTTTGTTGCTATGTTTTGTATGCTAAGTGCATGCCCCCAAGGCCTGATTGCCCCAGAGATGAGAGAGATTGGTAGACTCAAGTGAAGTTATATGACCTTGAGGTTATTTCTGATTGTTGAATAAAGATGCTTGGCAGAATTGAGATAGGCAGGGCTTGGTGATTTCCAGCTTAGATTTGAAGAACACCATGTGTGGATAGAGAAGAAGATGGAGAGAGGAGAGAGATACCATGAGTTAGGAGTCAATAAAACATAGCTACGAGGGCTGGCCAATTGGAGTTAAGAGCAGCCTAGATAAAGCATAGTAAGTAGTTATTTGGGGTTATGAATAGGAAATAGATTTTAGCAGCATAAAGGGTAGATATCTGTCCATCTCTAGTGCTTTTTGTAAATAATAAAGTTGTGTGTCTTGAAAGGTCAAAAGCATGGTAGAAACCCTGGATTGGGATTAAATAGTTTCTAAAATACAGTAAAACAAAAATTACCCAACATAGCAATATATGACAAGTATTCTACAAAAATTCCCTTGAGTTCCTTTTGTATTGGCCAGCTACTACTGGGCAAAGGACATGGTTAATATACCCTGCAAGAGTCCATTGGAAAATCGAATTATTTTCTTTGCAAGCAGATGTTAGTAGGAGGTAGAATCTTGGTTAAGAATGGGAACTGATGTCCATCTGTTCCTCTCAACTGTAGGACCCTATATGGCTTGAAGCTGCACAAACTCTGTCCTTTTTAACATGGTCTTTGTATGTTCATATACGTGCCAGTTCTATGGTGTCTGTAAGATACAGTTTTCATCATGTCCATTCATCTCTTCTGGCTCACACACCTTCGAAAAATTTTCCCAAGTAAAAATTCTAAATTTCAAATAGAATGTTGTCTCAATAATCTTCAGCCAAGAGGAATCCTTCTTTCCAAGATTTCTTGGATGGCTTGTTGTCTGGGTTACTAATGGTTTACCATTAAACACCTGTGTATTTCAGTACCCTTTTTCAGATTTCCATTAAAACTTGATTTACTTTTTCTCATTTTATGCACATTCACACATCTCTCATTTTTCTCTCGTAATCTAATATTTATATTAAATTGCTTGATTGTGCATATTAATGAGGTATCCTTATAGTAAATGTGTGTGTGTGTGTGAGTGTACATGATCATGCAGATAGAGGCAAGTGGTCAACACTGGCATGTCTTGCTTTTGCAGGGTTTTTACTAAGCATGGTACTCAACTTTTTGTGTGACTCACTGGCCAGTGAAGTCCATTCATTCTTGAATGCCACCTCCCCAAAAGTAGGATATGGGGTGTGCTGGACTATTCTTATCCTTTTAATGTGTTATGCTTCTAAACTCGGATTTTCAAACATTACAAAAACTGAGCTACAAAATCTTAGTTCGCTTTTTATATTTATTAAAGTTGGTGCTATAACTTCTATAATTTTTATATTTACTGAAGTTATAAGATGAAAAGGAAAAGAAAACCATGGCTTTGTAACCAAGAAACAGATGAAAGAATAGTTGGAGGATGATGGAGGTTATGAAGCTTTGAGGATAACTTAAGACATGCAATTAAAATATGAATCTTTTCTGGAAAATACTAATAAAAGATTTTGGGCAAATCAGTTCTTCATCTCATTTATAATTTTAGAAATATTTTTGGAATAATATCAATCTTTTAGTCAAAAAATAGTAGTCTATTAGCTGCTTCCAGATATCAACACACAGTTTCTTTATCTCTTTTAATACTAACAATATATTTATAAAAGTTATTCAAAAATGGCCAGTTTTGGTGAGGTACAATTTCAGTTTCTGTACTACAGAGGCCAAGGTTGGCAGATATCAATGAGTTGGAGGCCAACTAGAGCTGCACAGTCAGACCCTCCCTCAAAATAATAAACAACAACAAAAAGTAACAAAAACAAATAAATAGGATTTTTAAAAAAATCACTACGATGCTAAAATAAGTGAAAAATGTATTTATATAATTTATAGTGCCTCAAAACTAAAATATTTTAATGACAATAAACAAAATCAACACAGAAAATAGAACAGAAAGCTGAGCAAGAGCTGTTAGGAAAATCTCAGCAAATCCTTATAGTATAGTTAGTGTGAAGAACAGCAAGCGAGTATCTTCGTTTCCTGCTGGAAAACTGAATTTTATTTTCTTGCTGTTATATCATCTTTAGAGATCAGAATTAGACACTGAGTATTAAAGTACTAAAAATAATATTTGAATTCAGTGTAATGGAACACAAATTAAGTCTGTTTGGGGCTATTACATTTTTATCAGAATGACATTTTATTAAATGGCTTCTTTTCAATCATTGGATTCACAGTTTCATAAAGCTATTGAGAAGCATATGTTAGAGCTTCGTATTTTAAGTTAATTCCTAGGAGCAAACGAACAACTCAGCATCAGAAACTTCTGTGTGTAGGGAAGAGTCATCAACAAGTCATGACAAATACAGAGAGTTGGACAAATCTCCTTAGCACATCTATGCTTTAGATAGGTTGTCAGGAAACTGTTTTACAACAGTACTAATTCTTATTAACTAGTACTAATTCGTTATTAACTTTCCAATGTGAAATCATGCAACCTCGGGTATCTTTTGCAGGCTCTTGTACATTTGCTCTGTCATCTAAAATTAGGGAGAAACAAACATAGTTATGCTTGCATACAGGAACCTAGCATAACTGTCCACTGAAGGTTCCACCTAGCAACTAACTGAAACAGATGCAGAGACTCACAGCCAAACATTGGATGGAGCTCAGAGAGTCCTGTGTTAATATTATCAGTAGGACAATCCTATCAGCATGTGCTTGACACATGTCATTGGTTATGCTGCATCAGAAGGTGCTTATGAGTATTGTCCTACCGAACTGGGTCACAGAGCTCATTAGATTGGGGTAGTCATCCCCCCCCCAAATACTAGCTCATCTAGTAATACTTTGTCATTAAATTCAAGAACTAACTCAAAACTTCTCCCAGAAATGAGTGAACCCATATTAAAGATAAAGTCAAATGAAAGAGGCATAAATTTTGGGTTCCATTTGTCAACATCCTTCTGCCTTTGTAGGTTTTAATGTCTTACAGTGTCCCTTAGAAATCTTTTATTCTTTACATTATTTCAGTAGTTTTCTAATGTAAAGTGTACATTTATAATTGTCAGCCATTTAAAAACTATGTATGGCTGTTTTACTTGCATATGTTTGTGTACCACATGGGCGACTGCTGCCTTAGGAAGCCAGAAGAAAATTGTAGATTCCCTCAAACTGGAGTACAAATGGTTGAAACCCACCATGTGGGTGCTGAAAATTGAATCCAGGTCCTATGGGATAACAGCAAGTACTCTTAATTTCATAGCCCTCTCTCCCATCCCTTGAACCATTTTAAAAGTAAAACACAGTGTTAAGGGACTGTCATTTTAATACTTGAATTTCTTCTAATATATCATTAGATTTACATGAACATAAAAATGTACAGGCTTTAATTTTCATGTGACAATATTTATTAGTAAATTGATGAATTTTTTATTAATTGATATCATTCTTATTTGTATAATGAGTAATCAGAGTTTATTTAACTAAATTGTGGCTTCTTAATTTTTTTACATTATTTTTCTAGTGTACTTTACTATTTGTTTGTGTTTGTGTCTCTATGTCTATGAGTGAAAATAATAAACATGTTTACCTACATCTTAGATAGAAGGTTTTATGCCTGTGCATGTGAATATAGAGAAAGAATAGGGCTTATATTAATCTGTAGCCCTATACCTAATTTCTTTGAGACAAATTATCACTGAACCTTGAACACTGTTTCTCTACTAGATGAGCCATCCTATGAGCTTTTGAAATCCACCTATTTCATCTTCATTAGCACTAGATTAAAGGTTCCCTGCTGGACCTGGTTTCACATATGGTTTCAGACATGGGTGCTGGCATACAGGACCTCCTGTTTGTATAGTAAGTAATCTTCCCAATGCCTGGCTTCTGAAATGGGTTCTGGTACAAAGGACTAATGGTTGTATAGAGTTCTCTTCCACACTGATACATCTTCCCAGCATGATAAGTAATATTTTAAAAGTGATCAGAATCTACTAACAATTTCCTACACATTTTCCTGATGGCATTCTTCATTTCTTTATTTCTGAACGTGTAAACCATAGGATTGAACAACGGTGTCAGGACAGAGGCAAATATAAGTGTGTTTTTCTCAAAGGAAAAGGCAGATGAAGGCCGTGCATATATTAGCATGCATGGGACAAAGAATAATATCATAACAGTAATATGGGATCCACAGGTTGAGAGAGCTTTCCTTCTTCCTTCGGAGCTGTGACCTCTTAGAGAGAAGAGGATGACACCATAGGAAACAATCAACAAGGAGAAAATAATGATGCAGAAAGACCCACTGTTAGCAAACACCAAAATGACAAAAATGTGTGTGTCAGTGCAGGCAAGCTGCAGTAATGGGAACAAGTCACATATGAAATGATCAATAAAATTGGGCCCACAGAAGGGTAGCTGCAACGTGAAGATAACTTGTGTGACAGAATGTAAGAATCCTCCTGTCCAGGCCACCATTACGAGAGTGCCACAGAGCCTCCTGGTCATGATGGAAGAGTAGTGAAGAGGCTTGCAGATGGCCACATAGCGGTCATAGGCCATAGATGTCAAGATAATCACCTCAACTCCTGCAAAGAAGTGGCTAGTAAACAGTTGTGTCATGCAACATTCAAAGGAGATGGTCTTCCTCTCATAGAAGAAGTCTACAATCATCTTAGGGGTGACAGTAGAGGAAGTGCAAGCATCCAGGAAAGACAGAAATATCAAGAAGAAGTACATGGGGGAACTCAACAGTGCAGGGCTATAGATGATGGTCACCACAATTATCATGTTTCCCCCAATAGTTGCAATATAGACCAATAAAAATACAACAAACAGTATTTTCTCAACTTTTGGGTTCTGGGAAAGCCCCAAGAGTATGAACTCAGTAACAAAACTCTGGTTTTGCATGGTTCTCAAGAAGAAGGTAAGTGTAAACTATGTTCATGAAAATCTGCAGTAATGAGAAAAAAGGCTCTTGATTACAAGTGAAAACAGAATATTACAAATTCTGTAATATGTAGAATTATGTTAAAGATAAAAATGTTATTTAAACAGCTACATTTTGAATATTGGTGATTTAAACAACTCCCTATATATAGAAGAAAACTGTTTTTCTTTGAGTAATCAGCTTTTATAAATCTATACAGAATTTTTGAACTGAAATATCAAAAGGCATTTTGAAACCATATTCTAGATATTAGGAAAAAGTCAAGATTACTAGTCATATTTGCCAACTTCATTAAAGTCGTTTGTGATAACTAATTGGCACACTACCTCTATCTAAAGAGACAAAATGTATTTTGGGTGCATTTGAAAATCCTGGGTACATGATAAAATTCTTTACGTGTTCAAATCATAATAACAGTAAAAATGAACTAATCTATACATCCTGGAGCAGAGAACTCTACGAGAAACTCAGCATTTTTCATGACATGTCAGTTGAAATTATTGGAAAATTCACATTTAATTCAGCAATTTTAAATGTGAGCAGATTTTTTTTAAATTATGTTTCCATGACAAATAAATAAAATTAGTGCAAAAATCAGCAACAAAACCAAAAATAACTACTATTAGGAATCAGCTTCCTAGTCAATAGTATGAGGCAAAGTCATTGATTTTATTTCATTATATAAAAGTTATAACTAAACAGGTTGAGGTTTTTAAAAAAGAAAAAAGACAATTAACCTTGTGTTTTTAGGAGATACTGGCTTGAATACACATGTTATCTCCAGGGAAGGTCTCAACAGCATGGGGTTGGAGATTTATTTTTCTCAGTGAGAACTTCAGTATAGTTGCTACTTCCACAAAGTTTAAAGAATCATATCATATGATTCATATATTAATGAGGAATCGTGATAAAGGTAAGAGAGAAAATGATCAAGAATCAGTGATGAGAAAACTAGTAACAACACATAGCTGATGAAGAAAAAATACTCGTTGAATATAATTTAGGCCCCTGAGACTCAATTATTTGCCAATTATTTGTACAATACAGCCTTTCTCAAAAAACATAATTTTTTGAAATGTATGGTTTGTAATTTACGTAAACTTTCTATAAAACATTTTTTTATAAACAGCTTACCTGCCAATTCTCCAATAAGCTTAAACTTGAACGTACCAAAATATTATTCATGATAATTGTCAGTACAAATCTTGATTCATTTTTAATGCCAGATGTTTTACCCACAGAAACTTCCATGAGCCATCTGGGTAAATAATCCAGCTCTTGAATTAATTTTCTCCAGGTAACATCACCTTCACAGTATATCTATGGTTTTCTGCAAAAGTCTTTGTCTATTTGCAGGGAGACATTTCTTTGATGAGGTTATAAACCTATACTTATCTATGGATATAAGGACAAATAATAAGAACGGTGTTAGAAGATTGCTGGTTGTAGATTCTCCTCCAAGATCCTTTACTTTACTAACCCTAAATAGTTGTCTTGGTCTGGTACCTGGCATGATTTCTCTCTTGTTGAGTAGGCCTAAGGGGCCAAAAGATTTTAAGAATCTAAAGAAGTAGAAATTTTCTGTCAAATTTATATCCAAATAATATCGTAGACGCTGTATCCAAGATATCTCATCAACATGGCTGCCAGAACAAGACTTGAACAAGGATGACACTAAAATAAAAACATGCTAACAAAGAAGGAAAAATAATGTGGGCTTCAACCCTAGACAAAAACTATAACCAATATAAACAAATAAGCCATACCAAGAATGGGAAAAAATAATCATCCCCAGGGAAGGAGCCTCCAATTGTTTTTCTAATACCAAGTGGTCAAGCATGAAATCATATACATACAAATAACATTATGTAGGCTAATCAAGTTGTATTTATATATTTAGGAATGTGTGTGTGTGTGTGTGTGTTTGCATTTTTAAGATAAAAATTTAATGGAGACAATGAATTTAAGAAAGCACAAAGGTCTATATGGAAAGAACTGAAATAAGAACAGGGAAAGGATAAGTTATTTAACTATATTTATATTAAAAAATAATTTAAAAGGTATCTGTTCTCTCATGTATTAACAGCACAAAAGCTTAATAAAATTTTTATGTGTAAGTATTTACATATATACCCTTATGCACTCATACACACATACATTCATACACACATATATGCATATATTTATACACATTCACGTGTGTACATGTACATATGCATATAGGCATTCATGCAGGTATGTATGTATGCATGTATGCATATACGTAACAGTTGCTAAGAGAGAAGTGACATTTTCTTTAGTGGTGTAACACTGCTAAGGTGCTCATGCTCCTGTAGACAAGCCTGATGAAACTCACTGGGTTGGGGCTGGGACTGGAGCTCAGTCGGTAGCGACCATCTGACTAGCATACATTTGATGCTATATACATATATACATGTGTATATGTATCCAGCAATGAATATATACATATATTGTTATATTATATGTACAAATATATGTACATGAATATATGTAACAGTATATATATTGTTATATTTTATAACTGATTTGTTATAAATTATTATTTATTTCTATTAGTATAAATGCATAATTAAAATAATGTATTCATACTGAAAAGTAAATTATGATTTTTTAAATGACTGTCATGTAATAATAATAAAAAATTTTGACTTGTTAACAAATCTTTTTTTATGACATCACATATATTTAGTTTAAAACAAATATTTTCATGACAGTCTCAGGGAACTTTCTCATTAACATCTAATATATGAAGTCTTCATCTTCTTACAAGCTAAACCCTAGGAAGAATTAGTAAAACAAACAGTATAGGCAACTAGATCAGGCAGAAACCGTTTAAGAGAGACTAAGACGGTAACTACATAATTTACCAGCTGTCATTCAAAACCAAATGAAGATGGATGAAGAAATGAAGTGAATAAGCGGATCACAGGTCTTGGTCCATGAATGAAACGTCAGAATGAAACCCAGCATTTCTTTCATTGCTGAAAATAGAAAACAGAGGAAAAACTACTTCCAAATCTTGAGATTGCACTCAGATCTAAACCCTCATAGCTTCCAATAGCAAACCCAAGCTATGGTTCCTAAAAATTCTGTAAGCCTTGGGTTTCATTTGTGCAGATGACACATTGGGAAGGATTTTCAAAGTCTTTTGTTAAAAATAATATAAAAATTATGATGGAAACTGAAATGTAGGAAATGTCAAAAATTAAAGTTTGTCTCAGAGAATGACACAGCACAGAAAAGTTAATATTAGATTTTATCCCTACTTTTATGTAACTATAATTGCTAAGTGCATTTTAAAAATTTTTTATTATATATTTTCTTTATTTATATTTCAAATGTTTTCTCCTTTCCTAGTTTCCTCTCAGAAAATCCCCTATCCCTTTCCCCCTTCCCCTGCTCCCCAACCTACCCACTCCTGCTTCCTGGCCCTGGCATTCCCATAACTGGGGCATAGAACCTTCATAAGACCAAGGGCCTCTCCTCCCATTGATGACCAACTAGGTACCCAATGAAGGAGCTAGAGAAAGTACCCAAGGAGCTGAAGGAGTTTGCAGCCCTATAGGAGGAACAACAATATGAACTAACCAGTACCCCCAGAGCTCACTGGGACTAAACTGCCAATCAAAGAAGACACATGGTGGGTCTCTTGTCTCTAGCTGTATATGTAGCTAAGTGCTTTTCTTTACCCTCATTTACACAATAAAACCCTTTGTTTTATAGCCTATAATAAGTCATGATTTCTTCAGTGCACAGTTCTTCTTAATGTTCTTAATAATCTGCTAGTGTAAGGCCTTCAAACCACTAGTTGTTCTATTTCAGATATCCTCGTTGACTGTTGAACACCAACATGAGTGGGGGATTCCAAGGAAAACAAGACCCTATGTAAAGTAAATATTAACATTTTCTATGTTCTAGTTCTATTGCTCAGAAACACCAAACAAAACATTACAAGCAATTTTACAGTAAGGCAAATTCCAAAATATGTGTTGAAATATCCACAATGGAGACTACATTTTAATCATTAATGATCAGAAGGGTTAATGTAGAAGATAACCAACACAGATACAAGGTGTAGCCTAAATTGAATTATTTACACTAAGACACTATTGGAAAATTAACCTAAGTATTTTGAAATTAAAATCATATATATAATAAATGTCTCCAAATGTTCCTCATTATCTTGTCAAATGCATGCTCAATGAATCAGTGTGGAATTATCAAGTCAATCTATTCCAGTGATATTCTGGAACATCATATTCCATTTTTTTTTAATTTAATTGTAGAGTAAATAAGTATTAAATAGAAAATGTTTTCTTATTTTATTTTCTGTTGCAGATAGTGTAAAAGAAGATGAAAATGTGGACATGATAATAAAACCATTTTTATTTATTTTTGAGTATGTATTACATACTCAAAAATAAATAAAAATGGTTTTACAGTAAGTAACAAAACAGCTTTATTACAATACTGATTTTATTAACTAAATGGACTAACATTCCACAGACCTTATGGTCCATGAAAAGCAAGTGTTTGGTTCTTATTTTTGTGTGGATTGACAAGATTTAATATAGCCCAGGTTGGTCTCAAACTCACCTTGTAAGTTAGCATGATATTGAACTCCCGACATTCCTGCCTTCACCTCCAAATTCTGGAATTATAAACTTATGCTAGTACATTCAGCCAAATCCATAGTTTTTATCATCATATTCTGCAAACAATATTTCAAAAGGAACTTGTGAATAGTATGGTCCATGTTACTTAAACAATGTCTGCACATCTAAACTGAGATAATGAGTAGAATCAGTCAAAAATATCTTTTTATGATCGCATTTTAAAATATATTCAACTAAAATAACAGTTCTTCTGTAATACAATTCTTTCAGAGCACAATTATTTAGACAATAATGTCAGAACCCTCAGCATGTTAAATGTACTGAGGTAGCACTCTAGCTCCAAAACTTATTCAGAAAATAAAATAAGATGAGAGAAATTTACAACAGAATATAATGTAGCATCTAAAATATTGGAAAATAAGAAATATCTAAATCATCTCTAAAGGGTATGGCATATAAACAAGACCATTACAATTTCCTCTCATATAATACTATAAATGAAGCTAATAATATGAACATACCAGCAATGAAATATTTTAACTTTCTGTTAAACAGAAGACATTTATGTTTTTAATGTAGTCTATAACATAGAAATTAACATCAAATTACAGACCTGTAATTGATATGTTATTTTTAGCAAATTACTTAAAATTAAACACCAAGATTAAAACCCACAGAATCAAATTCCTTGTGAATACAGCCTGTGGCTTGCAGACCATTCACCGGGTTACCAAAAAGAGAAAGCAATGAGCTCACTTAACAATACACCTCATGCTGACTATTTTGATAAGTTATCATCTTTTCATGAATGATATTATGATAAAGTCAACACTTTCCTACTTCCAATGCACTTTGATTTCAAATTTGTTTTCTCAGATAGGAACCAACTCATTGTCTCTTTTTCTCCTTAAATATTTGAAGACCTTCTTTGATCAGGCACCCATGCATTTAAAAATGATAAATCTATTCCTGATCTGGCTCAGGGTGTTTTCACAAGAGAAACTGTGACCACTGAAACATCTCCTGATCAGTGAAGCAGTGATTCCTTCCCATTCGTTTTACCAGAAAAGTTATTTATAGCAAAAATTGGCCTACAGATAGGAAGTCTTTGTTAACTGTGACATAACACTCAAAGTTGTCAGAGGGCAGAGGAGCATGGTATCAATATAAGCAATTGCTTTAAAATATATTGCATATAAATAAATAATGTCTTACAAATAACAGTAAATTATAATCTTATTTAAAATTGTATATATTAAACTCCATAAAGCCATCATATTTTTAATCTAAGACTATTATTTTCTGTATTTATTTCTAAGAAAATGCCTTTTCATGATCCTGTGGGAAATATGTACTCTTAAGATTAGTTTCTTTTTTTTTCCTCTCCCAATTTTTGCTCTCCAGATTTCCCTAAATGTCTCAATTTGGCTTGTCATAGAGTTTCTGAAATGAAAACAAAAGGTCTCTTCACTTTTTCTCAAGTCCTGTATATCAGATGATGTCTTGATGATTCAGTTTACATTCAAAGAGAAATATACTAGCACTAAAACATTTCAGAGTTTCAAACACTTAATTGAAACCTATTTGAGTTGGATACTAAAATTAGGAGAAATAAAGTAGACAAGATTAAATCAGAAGAATTCACTCAGTGATTGAAGTCACACTTTTTGAGCATCAGTGTCTTCTCCTGTGTTGTGCTAAGTTTGTACTTGTGAAAACAGCCTGTTTATTTGCTATCAATAACTATGAAGCATGTAAGAGCATTTTAATTACCATGTTTCAATATATGCATTCTTTAAACAACTTCAAATCATACCAGCTTTAAATGCCAATGTTATATTTATGAATCTATGAACTCAATTTAACATGTATTCAGAAAAAGAAAGATTTTTGAAGAGATAAAAGTCTTGTATCATATTTCTGAGTTGTTTGGTTCCCATTTTAAGATGAAACATTTAAACTATGTTTAATATTGTAAAACTTGAGAAATAAAATAGGTATGAAATAGAACTTCCTTGGACAGAAGAAAGTAATAAAGAATAGACTAAGAGAAGAAGGAGGAGAGGAAGGAAGTGAGTTTGTATTATAATAACATTTATTTAAGCCCTGTGACCACTTGAGCAATTATTCACTGTGGAGCGCTTTTCTGTGGTCTCATTTTATTCACTTCAGAACCACTGACACTGATCACACAATCTCTGTAATGGAAGCAATGAGCACCAGGATTATTGCTACTCTCAAGAACAGTTATACAATGAACAGATCATGATTATATTAAATGTTACACTTTATAACAATTTAAGCATCATCTCTGAAAGTGAAATAATGTGCTCCTTAAGTCTCACCATGTGTTAATTGTGGGAAAAATTTGAAGACCGACATCCTTTATAATCTGTGGTCAATTGTCCACTCAGTAGTGGTCAAGATTATCAGTTTGTGTCCTTCCACATCTAAGGGAAGCAGGAGAGCACCTCTGGCACTGAGTGTGAAGGATGTTATCTCTGCTTCTCGAGTGCTCTACTCATCGTGGTTGCAAAACAAATAAAACTGAAGAATCCAAAATTCCTTACAGAGTGCATCTGGAATTTAAAGAGGTTTCTACCAGACAGTATGAGTCTGTGAAACTAATTCTTAGATCCCCCGGGATTTGTAAAATTTTTGGTCCCATGAGAATCCAGTATACCATTTGTATATCTTCTCTCTTAATTGTGTATGTATAGTGCTTCATTGTCTGTTCAAAATCATGCTGTGTTTTTATTTAATTAGGAAAGCATTCTATAAGATAAATGCATTCATATGCCACCATCTTAATAAAAATGTACACTATTTTACAATATATGGAATGCAGTATCTGTGCAGAATTTAGGCAAAATGTTCCCATCAATGAGATCTATTTATGAATATATAAGAAAAATATACAGTTTTGAGAAACATTATCAACATTTCTTCACTAAGAAAAGCATTCTATGAATAAATAGCTGACATAAGTACATTCATAGGAACATTGTTTATTTTATCTAAGAATATTTTATCTTTTACTTAGTTTTGACAATTTCATATATGTATACAGTATACTATAGTCATACTGACTATTCATAATGATTTTTCTCCTTTTCCTAATTTTTCAGATCCTGTTATTATCAACCACTCCCTTCCTTATACTTATGTCTTTTTGTTTAGCTGATGAATGTAATTTGAGTTTTCTATATGAGCTCAGATATGTGGCTATTTACTAAACACAGAAGAACTCATCTACACTTACATAACTAAAGAAATACTACCTCTCTACCTTTAACTGTCAATAGCTCCTTAGTCAAAAGTGGGGTTTCATGATACAATGTTGAAGGTCCTGAGCAAATGCTAGGTTTTTGTGTTTTGTTTTTTGTTTCAGATATCCACATTTGGTGTTTTTCTTTTTTTTTTCTTGGCTTAATGACCAATACATATCCACCAGACAATGTATCATGACACACTTCTGTATCCTTCATGTTTTACATTATATTCTATCTTCTTTTTTGAGATAGTTCCTGGTATTGGGAGGGGCTATTGTATCTGTCCCATTTAGAGATGGGCAACAGTCATCATTACTTATTCTCAGTATTTACAAGAGCTAAAAGTTTCTACATTAACCTCTGCCCATTTCTAAAAGAAGCTGAAAGAGTAAATATTTTATTGAGAAAAAAATGATTATTTAAGAGGCAATTAGACATCTTGTCGATTTAGCAATAAAAACAAAAAACAAAACAAACAAATAAAAAAAAGGAAAAGAATCCAGCCAACCAAACAAAAAGTTCTCCCTAAAGTCTGTAACCTCTCTAGCCACAGAATTTTACCAGTGGTTATAATATCAGGTATGTGTATTTGAGACTGCTTCTAATCAGATCTGAAAGTGACTGGTTATCTCACAAATTGCTATGTCACTATTGTATCAGCAAGCAAATTGTATCTGACAGCTCCATATTTTAGCACTAAATGAACTGAGATAAGTATAACATTCGATTATTTTCTCCTCCAGAAGCAAATATGCCACTGTCGGGACTATGGGCAGTATGAACAGCCAGCAGAAAGGAATGCTCAAAGGAATAGTACTTTGAGAGTCTATAAAATTAAGATGCACTTACAAAATTCATACACACAGAGGCACAGAGTAAATATTCCAATTCTACAAGGATTCTTTGATGTCAAACATAGAAATGACAGCACTAAAGACTAGTGAGAGCTAAGCAGAGCAAAGCAAGGGTTCTAGCATCTGGAGCATGTGGTGTATCACCTCTGCCCCCAACTCTTCACATCTGTTGCCAACAACAAACAACTTCTCCTATTAGTTTGGCTCCAGTCTCTGAAGGCAGATAACTAAAGAATGTATTATGACTTTGGTATTTACAGTACCCCTAGGTCTCTACTACATCTTGACATTCCCTTCACAGCTTCAAGTAGTCACTTTCTGTGAATCCTTATAGGAACTCAAGCCATGACATACATGATTTAACTTCAGCTTCTCTGCAAAATAATGCAACAGCTCTATGACTCTCTCTCACAATCTTTTATCTTTCATTCCTACAAAACCAACCCCACAAATACAATGCTGCCTGCTCTTCCTCCAGCTGGAGATGACAGTGTAGTCTGACATTCTTTATAGTCTTGTCCTCTGTGTAATAATCACAGGAAAGCCATTTTTGAGCAATTACTTCCAAGGAGATAAACTTCTGCTTTTCCTTTTGCTTCACTCTCAGTTAATATTTTTATCTTTTGGATAACATCGCATCTCACAGGTTGGATTCTTTGATTGGTTGGGTCTTGCCCAATAATTGCTACTATTACAATGCAGCATGAAGTATTTCTTGTTTGGTTGTTGTTGTTTTGATAATCATACAAGTTTTTATTTTTGTTTTGTTTAGTTCTTACTTTTGTTGTTGGTTAGTTTTTCTATTTTTGTTTTTTATTGTTATTATTTTTTATTTATTTACAATCCAGCCATTTCCCCATCTCCCAGTCACATCTCCCACAGTTCCTCATCTCATTTCTCCTCCCTCCTGTTTCAGAGAAGTTGCTTCCTCCCATCCCACCAAACCTCAACAATACCTGGATCCTCAACTCTCTACAGGATTAGCCAGCCCCAGGTCGTTTCCCACTAAATATAGCCTATACAGTCCTCAGAGTCTCTCACCTCCAAGGTCTCTGGTACTTTCTAGAAGGATCCCTCAACCCCTGAGGCTGCACATTTTAGTTCCTGCTGCTGGCCCTCTGGGCTTCTCTCCTGCCTGCCCCCTTACCTGGTTCTGTTCCCTGTTTTCTCTCCCACTACCCACTCTTATCCAGATTCTTCCCTCCCTCTCTTTCCAGTGATTATTTTCTTCCCACTTCTAAGTGGGATTGAAGCATTCTCACTTGGGTCTTTTTGCTTGTTAAACTTCTTAATTTCTGTGGAATGTATCCTAGATATTGAGTACTTTTTGGCTAACATCCACTTACTAGTGAGTATATACCATGGATGGTCGTTTGAATCTGTGTTGTCTCACTCAGGATATTTTCTAGTTCCATCCATTTGCCTACAAAATCCATGATGTTTTCATTCTTAATAGTATCCCATTGTGTAAATGAACCACATTTTCTGTATCCATTCTTCCATTGTAGGACTTCTGGGTTGTTTCCTGCTTCATGTAATTATAAATAGGGCTACTGTGAACATAATGGAATATGTGCTCCTGTGGCATAATGGAGCATCTTTTGGGTATATACCCAAGAATGGTATACCTGGGTCTTTGGATAGACCTATTTCCAATTTTCTGAGGAACTACCAGATTAATTTCCAGAGGGTTTGTGCCAATTTGCAATCCCCCCAGCTATGGAGGACTGTTCCTCTTTTTCCCCATCCTCACCAGCATCTGCTGTCCCTTGAGTTTTTGATCTTAGCCATTTAGATTGATGTGAGGTAGAATTTTAAGGTCGTTTTGATTTGCATTTCCCTGATGACTAAGGACGTTGAACATTTCTTTAAGGGCTTCTCAGCCATTAAAAATTCTTTTTTAATGACATTTCTATATTCTGAAAGCTTATTTCTTAGTTTTGTAACTGAAACTTAACACTCCACCATAAAAACATTTTCAATTGGGTTGTTTGGCATCTTGGAGGTTATCTTCTTTAGATATATGTATATATATATATATATATATATATATATATATATATATATATATATATATGGGGATATAAGCCCTCTATCTGATGTGGAGTTAGTTTAAAATTTTTTCCAAACTGTAGAGTGATAATTTGTACAAATAAATGTGTCTTTTCCTTACAGAAGCTTTTCAGTTTCATGAGGTTTCATTTATCAATTATTTATCTTAGAACCTGAGTCATGGCAGTTCTGTTTAGGGAAGTTTCCCACTGTGCTATTGAGTTTGAGGCTCTTTCCCACTTTCCCTTGGTATATCTGGTTTTATTTGAGGTCCTTGATCTACTTAGACTTAAGCTTGTGTAAAGTGATATGGATCAATTTATATTTTTCTCTATACAGACTGCTAATTAGACCAACACCATTTTTTGGAGATGCTTTCTTTTTTTCCATTGTATATTGTTGCGGCCCGCCCGCGGTCCACAACACGAACGGTTCACTGAGAATGGCAGTTCCCTGCAAAGAGAGGAATCTAGACGGGGCAGAAGAAACAAGACAAGACTCTGATCAAGACTCAATTTAATATTTCCAGACACTCAGTTTATAAAGGAAGGGGGAGGGAACCCAATTTCCCGCCAAGTAACTCAGGGTCCAGTAGCAGGACGAACACGTGTGTGCCTCCAGACGGCAAAGGCAGGTTCCAGCAGTAGGTAGGCGTGGCAGGACGAATGAGCCGGTAGCTCCACCCTTGAGCAGGCAGGTTCCAGGCTGGGGGGAAGAGAGGCCACAGTATATCTTTATTTCTTTGTCAAAGATCAAGTATCCATAAGTGTGTGGGTTTATTGCTGTGTTTTCAATTCTATTCCATTGATAGACATGTCTGTCTCTGTACTGCTATCACACAGTTCTTATCATTATGAATCTGTAGTGCAGATTAAGGTCAGAGATGGTGAATCTTCCAGAAGTTCTTCTACTGTTAACAATTGTTTTCGATATCCTGGTATTTTTGTTTTTCTGTATGAAATTGATATTTGCTCTTTCCATGTCTTAGAAGAGTTATGTTGAAATTTTGATGGGGATTGCTTTGAATCTAGTGCTTTTGGTAGGATGGCCATTTTTACTATGTTAATCCTACAAATCCATGATCATGTGAAATCTCTCAATTTTCTGAGGTCTTCTTCAATTTCTTTCTTTTTTTTATTATATTGGTTCTCATTAAATTTCTTTTTTATCTTTTTTATTAGATATTTTCTTCATTTACATTTCAAATGCTATCCTCAAAGCCCCCTATACCCTCTCCCAACCCTGCTCCCCAACCCACCCACTCCTGCTTCCTTCAATTTCTTTCTTGAGAGACTTGAAGTTCTTGTCATAACTAATGTTCACTTCTTTGCTTAGAGTTACCCCAAGATATTTGATATTATTTGTGACAATTATGAAGGATGTTGTTTCCCAATATTCTTTATCGTTTGTATAAAGGAAGGCTACTGATGTCTGATGTGTTTGAGTTAATTTTATATCCAGTCACTTTGCTGTAGTTGTTTATCAGCTGTAGAAGTTCTTTGGTAGAGTTTTTTGGGTTGCTTATATGTACTCTCTTATTATCCAGGAATAGTGATGCCTTTACTTTTTTTTTTAATTTCTTTTTTTATTAGATATTTTCTTTATTTACATTTCAAATGGAATGCACTTTCCTAGTCCCTCCTCCCCCTGCTCACCAACCCACCCACTCCCACTTCCTACCCCTGGCAGTACCCTATACTGGGGGTACTTTGACTTCTATTTTTCCAATTTGTGCCCCTTTATCTCCTATTGTTGTCTTCTTGCTCTAGCTATAACTTAGAGTATTAAATTGAATAGATCTGGAGAGATTGGTCAGCCTTGTCCCTGATTTTAGTGAAAATTGCTTCAAGTATTTAATTTGGTACTGACTGATGTTTTTCTGTATATTGCTTTTATTATGTTAGGTCCTGATCTCTGTAATAACATGAATGGGTGTGTTATTTTTGTCAAATGCTTTTTCAGCATCTAATGAGATAATCATGTGGTTTTTTTCTTTGAGTTTGTTTAAATAGTGAATTACATTAATTGATTTTCATATATTGAACCATCCCTGCATCTCTGGGATGAAGCCTACTTGATCATTGTGAATGATTATTTTGATTTATTCTTGGATTCAGCTTGCTAGAATTTTGATTATTTTTGCATCAGTCTTCATAAGCAAAATAAGTCTGAAGTTCTTTTTCTTTGGTAGGTCTTTGTGTGGTTTGGGCATCAAAGTAATTGTGGTGTCATAGAATGAATTACTTAAGTGTTCCTTCAGTTTCGATTGTATGGAATACTTTGAGAAGCGTTGATATTAGCTCTTCTTTGAAGGTCTGGATGAATTCTGCACTAAAGCCATCTGGCCTTGGGCATTTTTTGTTTGGAAGATTTTTAATGACCTCTTCTTTTTCCCTTACGGTATATCGAACTGTTTATATATGTTACCTGCCCGGCTTGGTATATGGTATCTGTCTAAAAAGTCAGTCATTTCATCTATATTTTCCATTTTTATTGAGTATAGGCTTTTGTTATAAAATCTGGTGATTTTTTAAATTTCCTCAGTTTCTGTTTTTATGTGTCCTTTTGCATTTCTGTCTTTGTTAATTTGGATACTGGCTCTGTGTTCTTTAGTTAGTTCGGCTAAGGGTTTATCTATCTTATTGATTTTCTCAAAGAACCAGCTTTTGGTTTTGTTGATTCCTTGTATCATTCTCTTTGTCTCTAATATTTTGATTTCTATCTGGAACTATTTCCTGCCCTCTACTCCTCTTGGGTGTGTTTCCTTCTTTTTGTCCTAGGGCTTTCAGGTACACAATTAAGTTGCTAATGTAGGATCTCTCCAATTTCTTTACATGGGCACTTTGTCATACTGAGAAAGATGGGAGACAAGGAGGACTGGGAGTGTGGGGGAAAGGGGAGGATAATGAGATTCTGAGTTTCCTCCCAGTTTTCCTCTTTTCCCAAAGAGCCTGTCCTTGTTTTCATGGACTTGCTTCTTCTTAACATTATGTTTTCCTCTTAGCATTAATTTCATTCTGTTCTGTAAGTTTTGGTATGCAGTGTCTTCATTTTCATTGAAATCTAGGAAGTCTATTTTTTTTCTTCCCTGACCAAGTTATCATTGAGTAGAGAGTTGTTCAGTTTCCATGGGTACCTATGTGGACTTTCTGTTGTTTTTATTATTATGGAAGCCTAGCTTTGGTCTGTGGTGATTTGATAGGATGCATGGGATTATTGTAATCTTCTTGTATTAGTTGGGGCTTGTTTTGTGGCTGATTACATAATCAATTTTGGAGAAGATACCATGAGATGCTGAAACAAAGGTATATATTTTTTGTTTTATGGTGAATGTTCTGTATATATCTGTTAAATCCATTTGGTTCATACTTCTGTTAGTTTCACTGTGACTCTGATTAGTTTCTATTTCCATGACCTGTCCATCGGTGAGAGCAGGTGTTGAAGTTCCCACTATTATTTTGTGAGATTCAATGTGTGTTTTGAGCTTTAGTAAAGTTTCTGTTATAAGTTTGAGTGTCCTTGCATTTGGGGCATTGATGTTCAGAACTGAATCTTCCTCTTGGTGGATTTTTCCTTTGATGAATATGAAGTGTCTTTCCACATCTTGTTTGATAACTTATGGTTGAAAATCTATTTCTTTACATTAGAACCGTAATTTCCACTTGTTTCTTCAGATTTGCTTGGTAAACTTTTTTTCCAGCATTTTACTCTGAGATAGTGTCTGTTTTTGTCATTGAGGTGTGATACTGTATGCAGCAAAGTCTGGATCCTGCTTGTCTGTCCAGTCTCTTAGCTTATGTCTTTTTATTGGAGAATTAGATCCATTGATGTTGAGAAATATTAAAAACAGATGAATATTATTTCATGTTATGTTTGTTGTTGGAGATGTTATTATATGTGTGTAATTCCTGTTGAGTTTGTTGTGAGATGTTTAATTTCTTATGTTTTCTTCTCTGTAGTTATATTCCTTGTATTGGCAATTTCATTCCAGTGTCCTCTGTAAGATGCTGTTTAAATTTGGTTTTGTCATGGAATATCTTGGTTTCTCCATGTATGGTGACTTAGAGAATTGCTGGGTATAGTATCCTGGGCTGGCATTTGTGTTCTATTTGGGTCTGGATGACATCTGTCCAGGGTCTTCAGGCTTTTTGAGTCTCTGTTTAAAAGTCTGATGTAATCCTGATAGGTCTGCCTTCATATACCACTTGGCCTTTTTTTTTATAGCTTTTAATATTCATTTTTTTATACTGTGCATTTAGTGTTCTGATTATCATGTAACAGAAGTATTTTCTTTTCTGTTCCAATCTATTTGGTGTTCCCTTGGCTTCTTACATTTATAGTCATCTTTTTCTTTAGGTTAGGGAAGTTTTCTATAATTTTGTTGAAGATGTTTTCTGGCTTTTTGAGCTGGGATACTTCACTCTCCTCTATTGCTATTATTCTTAGGTTTGATCTGTTGATTGTGTCTTAAATTTCCTGGATATTTGTGGTTAGGATATTTTACACTTTGTATTTTCTTTGATACATGAGTCAGTATTTTCTATGTTATCTTCTATGCCTGCGATTCTCTCTTCTATCTTTTGTATTGTGTTGGTTATGCTTACATTTGTAGCTCCTGTTATCTTTCCTAAGTTGTCCATCTCTGGTGTTGCCTCCTTTTGTATTTTCTTGTTTCTATTCACATTTTTGTTCTTGAACCACTTTGTTCAATTCTTTCACCTGCTTGATTGTGTTTTCCTGTATTTCTTTAAGGGATTTATTTGCTTCCTTTTTAAGGGCTTCTGTTTACCTGTAGTCCTGTTTTTCTTTAAGGGAGTTCTTTATAGCCTCCTAAAAGACATCTATCATTTTCTTGAGATGCAATTTTAGGTCATCATCTTGCTTTTCACGCATGTTAGAGTATCCAGAGATTACTGTGGTAAGAAAACTGGGTTGTGGTGGTGTCAAATTGCATTTGGTTCTGTCATTTATGATCTTGTGCTTGCCTTTAGCCATCTGGTTATCTCTGGTGTTAACTGGCTGGGGTATCTTTGTTAGAACTGGCCTCCTTGGAGGAAGGTAGTGCTGTCTCTGGAGAGGGTGGGCTTCTTGTATCTCTAGTAGGAGCAGGCCTCTTTTGTCCCTGGGTACTATAGACCTCCTGTGAAGCAAGTAGGCTGTATCCCTGGTTTCTTCAGACCTCCTGAGAGACAACAGGCTGTGGTGTATGAGGGTATGGGACCTATTGATCTGTATTGGGTGGAGAAGCAGATCAGAAGGCAGGTGGAGCTTGGCAGGGCAGATGGGCTTCATATCAACTGGGCTCTGTGTCTTTGGTTACTGCTGACCTCCTTGGAGGCAAGCAGGCTGTAGAGTGTGGGTGGGTATCAGGCTACAGATCTGGCCCAGGATAGACAGCAGACAGGAAGAAAGGTGGAACTCAAGGGGACAAGGGGATTGGGTCCCACATCAGCTGGGCTCCATGGTTGTCCCAGCTGGCTTGGGTATTTGAGAAAGATTTTCACCTGTGTCTTTGGTTAATGTGGACCTCCTGAGAGGCACACAGGCTTTAGGTGTGGGTGGGTATCTGGCCACTGAACTCCTAAAAGATATACTCTTCATAAGTAAATTTTACATCTATGTGCTCATACATGAATTATAATCTGTATCCTCTAAGATTTATTAAATAAAGGTAAACCATCAGACTTTTCTGTATCCTACTCACTAAGAGCAGGATGTAAAGCTGATTGTATATTTAGAAAGCCTATGTATTCTTTATCAGGAATAGATACAGAGTTAGGGTATTTAGGATCAGGAAGCATATGGAAGTTCTAGAGGGAGCTCAGCAATATGGCAAGCATTATGAGGAGATCCAAGAATGGCTAGAACACCTATGGGGTGGGGCAAAGTTATGTTTACACAGTGGTTCAGATCATGAAGGGTATAGAATACATATGGAAGGAACAATACCTAACTGATAGGCAAGGAAGCATGGTTCCCAGAGAATCAAGGTTTATGGGGTAGAAAAAGTGGGCCTAGTTGCTAGTGTGGGGAAAGGTTTATATATATATATATATATATATATATATATATATATATATATATATAAAGAAACTAGAAGTATGAAATCTTAAGTTGGTATTTCCAATAATTTGATATCCAAGACCTGCCTTACATGTCCTGGAGTCAGAAATGCACATCAAGATAGAAGTGCACATCAAGATTCAAATTTAGGTACGCATGTACACATAACAAGTTCTATTACAAATTAAGCCATTTCCTCAGATTTATAAATTAAATAATTTAATTTTTATCAGAAGTATTAAACAATCTCCTCCACATTTTCTTGATGGCATTCTTCATTTCCTTATTCCTGAAAGTGTATACCATAGGATTTAGTAATGGTGTCAGTACATCAGCAAATATAAACACATTTTTCTCAAATGAGAATGCAGAAGTATTTCGTGCATATATTAATATGCAAGGGACAAAGAACAAAAGCACAACAGTAATGTGGGATCCACAGGTAGAGAGAGCTTTACTCCGCCCTTCAGAACTGTGAGATCTCAGAGAGAATAAGATGACACCATAGGAAACAAGCAATAAGGAAAAAATAATGATGCAGATAGAACCACTGTTGGCAAACACCAAAATAACAAAAATGTGTGTATTGGTGCAGGCTAGCTTTAGTAATGGGAACAAGTCACATATGAAATGCTCAATAACATTGGGGCCACAGAAGGGCAACTGCAAAGTGAAGATAATTTGTATGATAGAGTGCAAGAAGCCTCCTGCCCAGGCTATCCCCACCAGAATAACACAGAGTCTCTGGTTCATGATGGAAGAGTAGTGCAAGGGCTTGCAAATAGCCACATAGCGGTCATAGGCCATGGCTGACAGGACAATCACTTCCACCCCAGTGAAGAAGTGGACAGCAAAAAGTTGTATCATACAACATTCAAAGGAGATGGTCTTCGTTTCATAGAAGAAGTCTACAATCATCTTTGGTGTGATTACAGAAGAAACGCATGCATCCAGGAATGAAAGGAAAGACAAAAAGAAGTACATGGGGGAGCCAAAAAGTGCAGGACTGAATAAGATTGTTACCACAATTAGTATGTTGCCTCCAATAGTTGCAAGGTAGACCAAGAAAAACAAAACAAACAGTATTTTCTCAACTTTTGGGTTCTGTGAAAGTCCCAGAAGTATGAACTCAGTGACAAAGCTCTGGTTTAGCATAATTCTTAAAAGGTACAAAGTGAATGTGTTCATATAAACCTGAAATTATGAGGAAATTTTGGTTGATATATTTTTAATATTGTCATCTACAAATGAAATAATGCAAAAATATGCTCAATACTCAACTTTATTGTCAACAGTACCTGACAGAAGTTATTATTTCTGGGTTTTGTGCTAAAGTTATAATTAAAGATGTTAGGATCAAACCAACACAATATTAATAATCTGGGATTTTTTGGAGACGCAGGCCAACGGGCACAGGATGACTTTATAGATTGAAGAGGCAGATAATTGAAATACTTTATCTCGGTGAGAACTTCAGGGTGTTTTCATGTTCTACTCCTCTATGTACTGGTGAAAGAATCTACTATTTTTTTTTTTGCATATGAGTGAGGCATCTTGATAGCCAAAGGACTAAATGTAAAAGGATCAGGAACCAATGAACCAATGACCTACAAATGAAAGTTCCTGAAAATCACAGACAACAGAGAAACAATTGGTTGAATACAAATTTGAGTCTTGAGACTTAATTATTTATCAATTATGAATACAATGAAAATTTAATAAAGTCAATATCTTATAACACATATTGTTTAAAATATACAACTTACATTTGTATCTCCAAAGATTAAGAGTTTCAAGTGGAAAACATCTAAATGAGACGCTCATTAAAATGCCCTATAAGTGCTATTTATAATTTATCCACTTGAAACCCTAGCTACCTTTCCAACAGAAAACTCTTGCATGAATCATTTATGTAAATAATCTAGGTCTTGATTTCACTTTTCCTAGGTAAACATAATTAAATGTTATAGGTTTTTCTTTTCTATGTGCACAACTGAAATCTGTCCACAAAATGTGTATTGATTGTTTAGCTATACACATATATAGATTTGTGTGTGTGTGTGTGTATGTATGTGTGTATGTGTGTGTGTGCTTATATACACACACATATATCTTCTGTTACAAATATGTGAGTAAAAGAATGTGTCATGTGGCAGGAACAAATTTTACATATAAATAAACTGTCCTATGAGGTTGCTTATATTTGAAAATGGATTAGTCATGAGGAGGTAAAAAATCACTCATTAAAGAAGGTATGGTCACTAGGAAGTTTCCAATGTTCCACTGAATGGGGTGATACCCATACTAATAGTAGCAGCACTAACTGGATTGAGTGGGTTCAAAAGCAACAAAAAAAAGTAGAGCAGAAGTCTTTGCTTTTGATACTGAAGAAGTTGGAATATTATATTTCATTGTATACAGGCATGAAAAACTCAACTTGTAAAGCAAAAATAATACATATAAAAATAGACAAAATAAAATATTATATTGATAGAAAAATTCTCACTATTTTCTCACTTCTGTTGTCAAATATTCTGAAAATTTCTTTATGTGTAACATGTAAGTTCCATGAGATGAACTGCTAGCCTTTAAAGTTTTGAATCCATGAAAGAAAACAGATGGTTCTTTATTTCCAGTGTTGAAAAAGTCTGATGTAGCTCAGCCTGGGTTCCAAATAAACACTTAGACAAAGATGATTTTGATCTTCTGGTTATCACTCCTCCACATTCAAGTGATAGGATTATTATATGTGCCACCACAACTTGCCATATCCATAGTTTTTTCAAGATATTCTTCAAAGTGTAAACTAATAAGCAAATCTACTGATGCCAGCATTGTTTGTTTTAACAATGACAGCATACATATGCTGATTTGAAAACTGAAGTCCTCCAAAAAAAAAAAAAAATGGAATGTTACTGTGTGTGTGTGTCTGTTTGTGTCTGTGTTTGTCTATGTGTGTGTGTGTCTGTGTGTGTGTTTAGAGAGAGAAAAAAGTTGAGGGGTACTGAAGTGGGATGGTGTTGGGAGGAATGGGGATGGAGGAAACATGATTAAAATATATTGATATGTTAAATTAAAATATCTTATTTTTAAAATTATACAAATTTGGTGAAATTTATTCCAAGCAATGCTCTCAGATAACATAAAAAATAACTTCAAATTATAGCTATGTTATGATAAGTATACCAGTAAACCAATTTTAAAATTTTATTCTAGGAATTAAATAAGAATAGATTACATTAAGGTATGACATAACATCATATTTTTTTTTAGATTATAAAACAAACATTTACTGATTATCAATTTCCTTCTTTGTTATTAAATTCAATAAAAGTTTCTAAAACAAAGGATCATTGATATTAAATACCTAAAATATACCTAAGAGGCATGAAATAAAAATAAGATTGATGCAAAATAAAATCACATGATATAATATATAAAATATGAATAGTATTGAGACTTCCACTATGAACTTTTATAGTATGTTAAGTAAGAAATAATGGAAAAATTAAGTGCTCATTTATTGATATTGAAGCTGTGTTAGTTACTATGCAAGTGAAAATATTTTTAATATAGATATTAGTATTATCAAAATATTTTATAATAAACATCAACATTTAAAAAACTCAAAAACAATTTCCCTTTAAACTTCTGAAAAAAAAATATGTGTTTTCAGATAATTCTTTACATTGATTAATGTGGATTTCATGTGCTAACATAGCAGGACATCATCAGAACATGATTAAACTATTATATTGTTTCCATAAATGCTAACACTGCTAATTCATCCCTCTCCTGCCTCCAAATACTCTTGGATTTCAAGTCTACACTATCATGTAGGGTTTACATTGAAATTTATTCTATAATTACCTATGGTCTTCTTGTCCCTATGTGTCATGCATTAGAACAATAAAAAGCTTTCCTTGGTCTTGCACAGGACCTCTAAATGTAGAAACTAATCATTGAGCCATTTCCTTGAGGAGTGATATTGGGAAGTGTCTTTCCCTCTGCCTAGCTATCTGTATTGCCTACTATTTCCTTCCCACTGATATAAGAAATAAAAGTAATAACAGCAAAGTAATCTATCTTCAGATAACAGAATGTTTTTGTAAATGCAGTGAGAATATATTTAAAACTGTCATAGTGAATACAGACATGCCACTCTACATAGTTGCTTTTAAATATATTTTACACATGTGAAATATTATTACCAATAACAAAATAAATTGATGTTGAAATACTATTTTAGATTGCCATTTATGCTAAATTCCATTGTTATTTGCAATAACATAAGATGATGTTGAAATTTATTTTAAGTTGTTATTTGTGTTAAATATCCTAAGCCAATAATCTAAAACTATTATCTACCAGTTAAAAAGTATTTTGCGTGTGGAACTAGTCAAATGTCATATTAAATGGCTGTCAGGGAATTTTTTTTTTTTTTTTTTTTTTTTTGGTTTTTCGAGACAAGGTTTCTCTGTATAGCCCTGGCTGTCCTGGAACTCACTTTGTAGACCAGGCTGGCCTCGAACTCAGAAATCTGCCTGCCTCTGCCTTCAGAGTGCTGGGATTAAAGGTGTGTGCCCCCCATGCCCTACTAGGGAAAGATTCTTAATCCCTTTCCTCTCTCCTCAGTGTTTCTCCACTGATTTCATTAAATGGTTCAACTGATTTATCTTACTATTTCTGTAATACAGGCAAATTCTGTTTCTTCCCATCTCCTTCCTAATGAATTTTTTGAAATTTCTCCTTTGATATCTGAGTGATTCAGATCAATTTGAGAGAGGGTCCAGGGCATGATCATTTTCAATCAATCTGTCCAGAGTCAAATTATGAATCAGTGTCTCAATTTCCTAAACAGTTCGGAGGTAGAATCCTAATCCTGGGAGACAGTTAAGTGGATGAGGGGAATTTAAGTCAGATGACTTCACTTTCCTGTGCCATGCGTTAGTGTGTAGCCATGGAAACAAAACATTTTATCGTCTTTGTCAGTGTTGTATTGAGTTTACCCGCAGTTTTTCTGGAGTGATCCTACATCGTTTTCTTTACAAACATCAAAGCATACTACTTTCAATCCAAGCATTAGAATAATGACTAAACTAGTATATAATGGAGTATGTATTTGGAACATAATAGTAAAGTTTTATTGCATATTGTACAGGAAAAAAATGCTTCCCTGTATATTCATTGGTTTCAATTTGAAGTTGAAAATAACTTTAATTCTCATTAAAATCAAACAAATGAATAAAAATGAAGTGAATAAATGGTCTATGAAGAAGGAAAAAAGAAGGGAAGGAAGGAAGAAAGGGAGTGAGGGAAAGAAGAAGGAAAAGAGGGAAGAATAGAGTTTGTACAATAACAACTTACTTTTTAGCCACTTGAACAGTTATTTTTTAAGTGCTAATTTCTGGTTGTCTAGGCTATCATTTCATTCACTTCTATGTGGCCTAAACTTTGACTATGGAAATCCTCATTGAAGGTAAGGAATATGAGAGCCACAGTTAATAAAATTTTTCAAGAGCATAATTTTGAAGTGAAATGGCATTTGTTGCATTAAACACACAATAGCCCAACCACAGCATCCAAATTTAAAATGTTTTTTCCAAATTTAAAAATATCTCCAAAGGTGCATAAATGTTCCTAGTGAGCCTCACCTTGTGTTGACTGTGCTTAAAACCGAAAGACAAGCATCTCCTAGTTTCTACTGAGGTCAGTTCATGTAATGGTGACAAAAATTCTGTTTTAGTCAACTCTTCCTTCTGAACACCAACCAACAAGAAGACCAGTTCTGACAGCGAAGGTGAAAGATTCACATTTGCTTCCTTCATGCCATATTCAACATGATTTAATAAGAAAGGGAAAAGGAAGGAGCCAAATTCACTCCCTAGCTACCCCTGAAGTTTAGTGAGTTCCCTGAGAGGTCATCTACCTGTGAGATTTACTCTCAGCTCCCTGGGGGTTTGCACGATTTCTGACTTCAAGAGTATCTGAGACATAATTCTATGAACTTTTTTTTTTTACTGATTTGAGAGTTTGTGATAGTTTAATTTCCATCCAAAGTTTTTAAAGATTTGGGGCTGGTTCTATATGAAAAATTTTCATATACCTTCACATTCAGAATTAGAAAACTCTAGTATTATGGATAGATTGTGATGTCACTGTTCATAATTTATATAAAAGTTTTGCATAATCAAAATGCAGAATAAGAGCTGAGTTCTGTCACAAGAAATTTATCAATCAATCTGTAAAAGTAATATTCACTCTTTCAGGAAAACACTAGCAAAGACTGTTCATTAAAGAAACATATTATGCATAAAAATCTAAAGATGTATACATTAATAAAAATATCCATTTTCTCTAGAAACACTTTTGTAATTTTACAAAGGTCCTATGTACATATACAAAATGTACTATGACCACATTGACTATATGTCTTCTCACCATTCTAATTATACTGACCCCTTCTTCTTCCTGAATATACTCCCTCCTATATTTAGTCTTTTGTTTTTGGCCTATTGGCTATAGAGTTGCTTTTATGAACATGGATAGAGGATTATTCATTGGATCATGGGCAACTTTCCTGATGCTACAAGCTTATAGAAAATGGTGCTGCTTAACCAAGAAAGTTGAATTATGAATAGATCCTCAGTGAGGCCTTAGGATTCATGACTCCCTCTCTCTCCACATGACGAAATTTGTGCAGGTTTAGTGCAAGTATCAACAAATGCTGGAGGTTTTGATGGGGGGGGTGTTTTATTTTGTTTTGTTTTGTTTTGTTTTTCTCATAATTGCAGTAATCATGTTATATCCAAAAGATAATCTTTGCTAGCAATCTTCAGGTTCCTCAAACTCCTATGATATTCTTTGATTCTGTTCCAAGATGTTTTCTAGATCATCACTTACTCTGAACTTATAAGATGTATAGGTCTTTGCACTGAGCACTACATACTGCATAGAGAAGACACTCTATATGGGCTAAGAAGTGTCCTGTGGATATAAACACAAATATATAGAAGTTTGCCATCATGTCCACTTATGACCCCCCAAAAAAAAGAAGAGAGAGAGAGAGAGAGAGAGAGAGAGAGAGAGAGAGAGAGAGAGAGAGAAGAAAGAAAGAAAGAAAGAAAGAAAGAAAGAAAGAAAGAAAGAAAGAAAGAAAGAAAGAAAGAAAGAAAGAAAGAAAGAAAAGTATTATCCCCTTCTCCCCTAGGGCCTTGAACTTTTTCATAAGTTTTTATGCTGCTATCTTCAAAGACTTAAGATTGCCATGAATTAGGTGGAAGGAAATGAAAAAAAAAAATAACAAGCATGTACAGAAAAGCTGTGATTGATTGGAACATGTGCTCTGGTAGAGATGCAACAGGAACAAACTGGAAATGCTACATGCTCATTTTACACAACAGGAAAGAGGAGGAGGTGGATTAATTGATCTTCATAGGATGTCCCTGCAGGAGAGCAGTCTCAGGTTGAACTCATCCTAGAAAGGAAGCTGTAGTTGATTGTTTCTGCATTTAAATGGTTATAACTAATTCATTCATTCATTCATTCATTCATTCATAAATATCCATAATAGAACAAGAGGAAGGTTTCCTTCCTCTGAAGTTAACCCAGTGAAAGCTTTCCAAGGGTTTGAGGCATTAGCATCCTTGACATGGCCATGATTATGTCAATAATGTACGTTGTGTTCTGCATCTGCTCCTCACACTCTTGATGAATTTCCAGTGCTGCCATGTATTTCCTTCTCTAGAAATCTTCTCGATCCAATTTAAAGGAGTTTGGTTACCTATAAAACATTCATGTAACTATTACACTAGTAGGTATATTTTTTTTTCATGTCAGTATTTCAATATACAGTGTTCACAAATGATTAAGACCTTTGGAAATTTTCTACAAAACTAACCCCACAAAGACCGTACTGCACCAAAGACAGTACTGACACCTCTAGCTGGAGGTGTCAAGATAGCCTGACACTCTGACTGTTGTCTTCTGTGTATGAATCCCAGGAAAGCCATTTTCTAGCCGTTTCTTCCAAGGAGATAAATTATTTTTGCTTTTCTTTCTGCTTCATTCTCAGCTACTGTTTTTATTCCTTTGGATAAGGTCACATTTTACAAGTTCGATCCTTTTATTGATTGCATCTTTTCCTGGGATCATACTTGCTATTATTACAGTGCACAAAGTGCTTTTTTTGTGATAATGAGACACTTTCAACACACATCTTGTCTTCTAAACTTAAGTAGCTAAAAATATTCCCCATAAACCCCACTTCATTCATCCATATATATATATGAATGTATATATATATGAATGAATGAAATATATATATGTATGTGTGTGTGTGTACCCATATTTTTGCTTACTTTCCTTGTGGACCTAGCCAAATACAGTTTAAAAAAAGAAAAAGGCCAGCCCATATACTGAATATGCTGTTGTCCTGAAGTGTCTTCTCACCAAATAAATTAAAGTGTTTCCTTTAACTTCAACCAGTTTCTCAGGACAGAGTGAAAAGGAAAACAGACTCTTCAGCCAAATACCATCTAAGTGACCCCTTGTATATTTTCTGTTAGAGTCCTGTGTTCACTCTGAAATTTCATGATAAAGGCTTTCATTGTCTATTGTTTCTCAGTATTCTTATTTTCTAAGGTCTTACCAGAGTGTCCCATGGAACACTATCTGTGGCATGCTAGGGCTTTTCTAGCTTAAAGTACCAAACTCTTTGACATTAAAGCTACAAATCAGTTGTGAAGACTACAGATCAGAAACCTATGATTATGTGTTTTATAACACAAACCTCACTCTTCATACTAATTTTTTATCAGCTATGTTATTCATTGCTGCAACAGAATTCCCAACACAGGAATCTAATGAAGGATAAGTATATTGGCTTAAACAGTTTCATGGGTCAGTCCATTGTGGTTGGTAAATATGACATCAATAGGTTGAGGCAGTTTATCACATTGCATTCATAATCTGGAAGCAGATCAGTGAAGATCTATGCTTTGCTACCTTTCTCCTTTTGTGTAGTATTTATGGCATAAATCAAGAAAAAAGCTCCCATTTTTCTAGTGGATCTTCCCACATCAATAAAAGTATTCAAGAGGAGCCCTCAGTGATGTTTCTAGTGACTAGTCTAATCATGAAAATTCTTCTCATGTGTGCCTGAAGGCTTGTCTACAAAATGGCTGTAGATTGTGTGAAGATGACTATCAGAACTATTCATTGTCAAGCCCACCTTGTTTATTTGTGCTATTGCATTGTTTTTACTAAGTCATGAAGCACTTTATTGAACAAGAGTGATGAGAGTGGGTACCTGTTAGTTGAGCCTGATTTTAGTGGGGAGGGGTAATTTTTTCTCCTCTTTAAGAAAATTCATCTTAAGAATTCATAAGTCAGCCAGGCATGGTGGCACACGCCTTTAATCCCAGCACTTGGGAGGCAGAGGCAGGCAAATTTCTGAGTTTGAGGCCAGCCTGGTCTAAAGAGTGAGTTCCAGGACAGCCAGAACTTCACAGAGAAACCCTGTCTCAAAACAAACAAACAAACAAACAAACAAACAAACAAAAACCCAAACAAACAAAAAAAGAATTCATAAGTCTTCTGATCCTTTTGACAACTGCTTCTCTGTGAAGACCAAGTATGCCTGAAATTTGCAACAATCTTCACAATAAAACCCTATCAGATAATGGAATTAAAAAAAAAAGACTCTACTTATAGTTTGAATCATAATTTAAAAACTGAAAATGTAGAGTCCAGATGTCAAAGGATATTCATTCCTTTAATTTATCTGTAAGATGATTTAAAAACATATTTAATACAAGAGAACTAAGCACTGAGTCCATATCTTGATAGAAAACTTAAAGTTGCACATTAGACTCTTCCAGAAGAAAACAAACCAAACCATTTGGTACTTTATATTTTTAAGCATTGATTCATATCTCTTTTGTATCTATTACAACACCATAGAACATGAAAAATTAAATGATTCTTGAAAATATTTGGAATGATATTATACAGAAGCACCATAATTTCAATAGTCTACAAATGCAAGATACAGAAGGTCTATTCTTTCTATATAAATTTTACATTTGTGTCTTGACACAAAATTACTTGATATAATTATACACTGTAAATTTGTATATCTGTTAAATAAATGTGAACCATCAAACACTAACAATTTCTCTATTATACTTACTGAAACAGAAATTGTTGAGATTCTGGGTTATTATTTAGGGAGCCTATGGCTTCTATAAAGGCAGATCCTTTTAGAGAGTTAGTTTAGGAGCAGGAAGGCTATGGGAGCTCTGGAGGGAGCTGGACAACATGGGAACACAATAAGGAGATCCAGGAAAGAGAGAGAGCCTATGTGGTGATGTATAGATGTACTTACATAGTGGTTTGGACATTGAAGGGTATAGAATACATATGGAAAGAGCAGTGTGTAACAATGGGCAATAGAACAATTCCCAGATAATCTGGGTAAGGGTTAAAAAGAGTCGGCCCAGTTGATTGTATGGGAAAGGGTGTGTTAAGGAAACTAAAAACAGACTTTTAAGTTGGAGCTCCTAGTAAATTGATACCTAAAACTTAATGTAGTTGTACTGGGATCGGAAATGTACATCAAGATGGAAACAAACATCAAGATCCAAACTTAGGTTCTCATGTATATATAGCAAGATCTATTACAAATTGAGCCATTTCCCTGGCCACATAAATTAAATAATTTAATGCTTATCAGAAATATTAAACAATCTCCTCCACATTTTCTTGATGGCATTCTTCATTTCCTTATTCCTGAAAGTGTAAGCCAAAGGGTTTAGCATTGGTGTCAGGACATCATCAAATATAAACACATTTTTCTCAAATGAGAATTCAGAATTATTTCGTGCATATATTAATATGCAAGGGACAAAGAACAAAAGCACAACAGTAATGTGGGATCCACAGGTGGAGAGAGCTTTACGCCGCCCTTCAGAACTGTGGGTTCTCAGAGTGAACAAGATGACACCATAGGAAACAAGCAAAATAGAGAAGATAATGATGCAGATAGAACCACTATTGGCAAATACCAAAATGACAAAAATGTGTGTATTGGTGCAGGCAAGCTTTAGTAATGGGAACAAGTCACAAACAAAATGATCAATAACATTGGGGCCACAGAAGGGCAACTGCAAAGTGAAGATAATTTGTATGATAGAATGCAAGAAGCCTCCTGCCCAAGCTACTCCGACTAGGATGCCACAGAGTCTCTGGGTCATGATGGAAGAGTAGTGCAAGGGCTTGCAAATAGCCACATAGCGGTCATAGGCCATGGCTGACAGGACAATCACTTCCACCCCTGTGAAGAAGTGGACAGCAAAGAGTTGTATCATACAACATTCAAAGGAAATGGTCTTCCTCTCATAGAAGAAGTCAACAATCATCTTGGGTGTGATTACGGAAGAAACACATGCATCCAGGAAGGATAGAAAAGATAGAAAGAAGTACATGGGGGAGCCAGAAAGTGAAGGACTGAATACAATTGTTACCACAATTATGATGTTTCCTCCAATAGTTGCAAGGTAGACCAAGAAAAACAAAACAGATAGTATTTTCTCAACTTTTGGGTTCTGTGAAAGTCCCAGAAGTATGAACTCAGTGACAATGGTCTGGTTTTGCATGCTTCTTCCAAAAAATTCTACAAAGTAAATGTGTATATGTAAAGAGTTTGAAAATGCTGTATGTACTTTCACACTTGTGCCATGACGTGAACTGCCAACTTCAGGGTTTTGGATCCATAAAGACAAACAGATGGTTCTTTTTCTTTTTTAATGAGGTGCGGGAAAAGTTAATGTAGGTCGACCTGGACTTCAAATAATCATTTCACCAAAGATGATGTTAATCTCTCAATCATTGCTCCTCCACTTCCAAGTGCTAGGATTACAAATATGCCATCACAACCTGTCAGATCCATAGTTTTATCATGATATGCCACAAACTGTCAACTAACAAGAACATGTGAGACTTGATGTTAGCATTGTTGTTAAGAATGGTACATACATATGCTGATGTGAAAATTGAAGCACTCAAAAGAAAAGCAAATGTCACCGTGTATATGTTATATGGGTATATGTATTAAGTTTGTATATGTGTGTATGGTTGTGAGTTTGTGTGTGTGTGTGAGTGTTTAGAAAGAAAGAAAATCTTGAGAGTTAGTGAGTTGGAAAACAGTTGGAAGGAATTGTAGTAGGAGAAATTATGATCAAAGTATTATAAATTTTTTAATTAAAGTGTTTTTAAAATAATACCAATTTGATATACATTTGATATATATAGTATGAATTTGAAATAAATTCAAACAATGCTTTCAAAGAAGATATAAGAAATAACTTCAAATTATAATCATGTTTATAGTTTTTATACCAATAAATTCAGTTTTAAAATTTTATTGTAGGAATTAAATGAATATAGATTACATCAGGGTACGAGTCCATATACTAATATTTTATTAGTTTATAACACTAACATTTAGTGATTATCAATTTCCTCCCTTGTTATTAAATGCTATAGAGGTTTCTAAAGCAAAGAATCATTGAAAATATAATTACCTAAGACTTTAACTATAAAGCATTTTTATAGTATGTAGGATAAAAGAAACATGGGAAAATTAAGCATCTATTTATTGATATTGTAGCTATTTTATATAGTGTACAATGAAAAATATTTTGAATGTATATTGTTGTTATCAAAATATTTTATTAGAAACATCAAGATTAAAACCACAAAATCAATTTTTCTTTAAAATTCTGAAAAACGAGATATCTGTTTTCAGATCATTCATTACATTATTAAAAGTGGAGCTCATGTGCTAACATAGTATGACATCATACACAGCATACTTAAACTATTATAGTCTTTCCATGGTCATGGTGCTTAATCAATCCTCTCTTGTCTTCAAATTCTCTTGGATTTGAACTGTATATTTTCCTGTAAGGACTTATATTTAAATTTATTCTAAAATTATCCATGGTCTTCTTATTACTAAGAGTCATAAATTTGAACACTAAAGTCCTGTCCCTGGTCTTGCTCAAGATATATCACTGTAGAAACTGATAATTGAACCATTTCCTTGAGCAATGATCTTGGACTATGTCTCTCGTCGAGCACAACTGTCTGTCTACTATTTCCTTCCCATTAATTTTTGTAATAAAGATCACTACTACACCAGTCTATCTGCAGATAATAGGATGTTTTTGTAAACACAAAGTGTGTTTATATCTAAAACTATCAGAGGAAATAAACAGAAAAGTTATCTATATAGTTGCTTTAAAATATATTTAAAACAAGTGAAATATTGGTTTTCTATATAAACAAGTTAAAGTTGAAATATTAGTTTAATTACTACCTTTGTTAATATGTTCATAAGTCAATCATATTTTATTCAAAAATTATCTTTAAATTAAATGTTATTTTGCATGTATAGCTAATTTACATGGCTTTCAGGGAAGTGAGTACTTTCCAGATTCCCAATCCCATTTCTCTCTTCTCACTATTGTTCTGCTGATTTCATTAAAGAGTTCAACTCACTTATATTGTTTCTGTAATACAGGCAAATTCTGTTTCCTTCCATCTCCTCTCTAAAAGATTTTGGATATTTGGCAAATAGTATCTAAATGATTCAGCTCATTTTAAGACAGGCCAGGTCATGACTACCACCACTCAAGCAGTTCAGAACATCAACCACTCAATTTCCTTAACAGTTCAGATGTAGAAACCTAATGCTGGAAGACTCTTAAGTGGAGGAGAGGGACTGAAATCAAATGACTTCACTTTATGAGATGAATCATTCTGACCATAATGCCCTCTCCTGTGCCATATCTTAATCTGTAGTCGTAGAAATAGAACATTTTATATACATTTTCAGTGTCATGAACCTATATTAGTGTTCTTTACTATTCAAGTATTAAAGTAGTGACTAAACTAGTGTGTAATGGATAATGTATTTAAATATGGTTTTATTATACATTGTACAGAAAAATATGGTGCCTTTTATATTACTTATTTTCCATTAGATGTTGAAAATAACTTTAGTTTCATTAAAATTGATAAATACATAAAACAGAACAGAACAAATGGCCTATGAGTAAGAAAGCAAGAAGAAAAGGAAGGAAGGGACAGAAAGAGTGAGTGAGAGGAGAAAAAGAAACGAGGGAAGAAATAAGTTTGCATAGTAACAACACTTATTAGGCATTTGACCAGTCATCATATTTATGTGCTATTTTCTGGTTGCCTAGGGAATCATTTCATTCACATCTATGTGGCCTAACTTTGACCACAAAAATTCTCATTTACCGCTGGGCGTGGTGGCGCACGCCTTTAATCCCAGCACTCGGGAGGCAGAGGCAGGCGGATTTCTGAGTTCGAGGCCAGCCTGGTCTACAAAGTGAGTGCCAGGACAGCCAGGACTACACAGAGAAACCCTGTCTCGAAAAACCAAAAAAAAAAAAAAAAAAAAATTCTCATTAAAGATAAGGAATCTGAGCATCACAGTTAATAAAATTTTCAAGATCACTGTTACAAACTAAAATGACATTTGTTGCATTAAACACACAGTACCTGACCACAGCATCCACATTTAAAGTGTTTTGTCCCAATTTAAAAATTACTCCAAAGGTGCATAAATGTTCCTTATGACCCTCACCTTGTGTTGACTGTGCTTAAAACCTGAAGACAAGCATCTTCTAGTTTCTACTGAAGCAAGTTCATGTAACAATGACCAAAATTCTGCTTTAGTCAACTTTTCCTTCCAAACATAAAAGAAAAGACAAGTTCTGAGATTGAAGGTGGAAGATTCACATTTGCTTCCTTCATGCCATATTCAATGATTTAGTTGTAAAAGGAAAACGGAGGAACCAAATTTACTCTCTAACTACAACTGGATTTTAATGGGTGTTCCCTGAGAGGTCATCTACCTGTGAGACTCTTAGTTCCCCCAAGGGTTTGGACAACATCTGACTCCAAGAGTATCTGAGACATAATTTTGTGGACTTTTTCAGTCACTTGAGGGTATGTGATAATTTCATTTTCCTCCAAAGTTTTCAAAACTTTAGACATTCAGGATGAGAAAAGTGTTGGATTATAAATAGATTATAATGTTACTGTGCATAATTTATGTAAAAAGGCTTGCATAGTCAATAAGCATAATAAAATCAGGGTTCTGTCACAAGAAATGACTCAATCAATCCGTAAAAATAATATCTACTGTTCCAAGGAAACACTACCAAGGACTTTTTTTTTTGAAGAAACATTTCATGCATAAAAATCTAAGAATATATAAAATCAAAAAATATTCATTTCCTCTACTAATAATTTTGTATTTTTATAACATTCTATGTACTTGTACAAAATGTTCTATGACCACATTGACAACATAGGAAATTCTCTTGTGCTCATTCCAATTGTACTGACTCACTTCTTCCTGTGACTGTACCTCCTTGGATATTAAGTCTTTTGTTTTGACCCATTAGTTTTAGAGTTTATGAACATGTATAGAGGATTATTTCCTGGTTCATAGGTAACTTCCTATGTTGCTGCTTACAGGAAACACACCGCAGGGAAAAAGACAGACACTACCTCAGAGTGAAAGGCTGGAAAACAATTTTCCAAACAAATGGTCCAAAGAAACAAGCTGGAGTAGACATTCATTTTGTTGTTGTTGTTATTGTTGTTGTCTACAGCATCTTCTTACTTAGCTATTGTTTCTTTTAATTAGGTATTTATTTCATTTACATTTCATATGCTATCCCAAAAGTACCCCAACCACTCCCCCACCCACTCCCCCCCCCACCCACTCCCCCACCCACCCACTCCAACTTCTTGGCCCTGACATTCCTCTGTAATGAGGCAGATAAAGTTTGCATGACCAATGGACCTATTTTTCCACTGATGGCCAACTAGGCCATCTTTTAATACATATGCAGCTAGAGACAAGAGCTCCAGGGGGTAATGGGTAGTACATAATGTTGTTCCACCTATAGGGTGGCAGATCACTTTAGCTCCTTGGGTACTTTCTCTAGCTCCTCCATTGGGGGCCCTGTGATCCATTCAAGAGCTGACTGTGGGCATCTATTTCTGTGTTTGCTAGGCCCGGGCATAGTCTCGCAAGAGATAGCTATATCTGGGTCCTTTCAGCAAAATCTTGCTAGTGTATGCAATGGTGTCAGCGTTTGGAGGCTGATTATGGGATGGATCCCTGGATATGTCACTATCTAGATGGTCCATCCTTTTGTCACAGCTCCAAACTTTGTCTCTGTAACTCCTTCCATGGGTGTTTTGTTCCCAATTCTAAGAAGGGGCAAAGTGTCCACACTTTAGTCTTCGTTCTTCTTGAGTTTCAAGTGTTTAGCAAATTTTATCTTATATCTTGGGTATTCTAATTTTCTAGGCTAATATCCACTTATCAATGAGTACATATTGTGTGAGTTCTTTTGTGATTGGGTTACCTCACTCAGGATGATACCTTCCAGGTCCATCCATTTGCCTAGGAATTTCATAAATTCATTCTTTTTAATAGCTGAGTAGTACTCCATTGTGTAAATGTACCACATTTTTTGTATCGACAAATGGGACCTCATAAAATTTCAAATCTTCTGCAAGGCAAAAGACACCGTTAATAATACAAAAAGGCCACCAACAGATTAGGAAAGGATCTTTACCTATCCTACATCAGATAGGGGACTAATATCCAATATATATAAAGAACTCAAGAAGGTGGACTCCAGAAAATCAAATAACCCTATTAAAAAATGGGGCTCAGAGCTAAAAAAAATTCTCACCTGAGGAATACCGAATGGCTGAACAGCACCTGAAAAAATGTTCAACATCCTTAAACATCAGGGAAGTGCAAATCAAAACAACCCTGAGATTTCACCTCACACCAGTCAGAATGGCTAAGATCAAAAATTCAGGTGACAGCAGATGCTGGTGAGGATGTGGAGAAAGAGGAACACTCCTCCACTGTTGGTGGGATTGCAAGCTTGTACAACCACTCTGGAAATCAGTCTGGTGGTTTCTCAGAAAATTGGACATGGTACTACTGGAGGATCCCGCAATACCTCTTCTGGGCATATATCCAGAAGATGTTCCAACCAGTAAGTAGGACACATGCTCCACTATGTTCATAGCAGGCTTATTTATAATAGGCAGAAGCTGGAAAGAACCCAGATGCCCCTCAATGTAGTAGACATTCTAATATCGAATAAAACTGACTTCCAACCCAAAGTTATAAAAAAATAATAGCCGGGCGTGGTGGCGCACGCCTTTAATCCCAGCACTCGGGAGGCAGAGGCAGGCGGATTTCTGAGTTCGAGGCCAGCCTGGTCTACAAAGTGAGTTCCAGGACAGCCAGGGCTACACAGAGAAACCCTGTCTCGAAAAACCAAAAAAAAAAAAAAAATAATAATAATAATAATAATAAATAAAGGAGGGGCACTTCATACTCATCAAAGGTAAAATCTACCAATATGAACTCAATTCTGAATATTTATGCTCTAAATGCAAGGGCAGCCACATTCATTAAAGAAACTTTAGTAAAGCCCACAGCACACATTTCTCCTCACACAATAATAGTGGAAGACTTCAAAACCCCACTCTCACCAAAGGACAGATCCTGGAAACAGAAACTAAACAGAGAAACAGTGAAACTAACAGAAGTTATGAAATAAATGGATTTAACATATAACTAAGGAACATTTTATCCTAAAACAAAATGATATACCTTCTTCTCAGTACCTCATGGTACCTCCTCCAAAACTGACCTTATAATCAGTCATCAAATAGGCCTCACCAGATACAAAAATATTGAAATAATTATATGCATCTTATCAGATCACCATGAAAAAAGGCTAATCTTTAATAACAGCATAATAATATAAAGCCAACATTCATGGAATCTAAACAACAATCTACTCAATAATACATTGGTCAAGGAAGAAATAAAGAAAAAAATTAAAGACATTTTAGAGTTCATTGAAAATGAAGCCACAACATACCCAAACTTATTGGACAAAATGAAAGCAGTCCTAAGAGGCAAATTCATAGCCTTGAGTTCCTCAATAAAGAAACTAGAGAAAGCATACATGAGCAGTCTGACAGCACACCTAGCAGCTCTAAAACAAAAGATAGTAAATTCACCCAAGAGGAGTAGACAGCAGGAAATAATCAAATTCAGGGCTGAAATCAACCAAGTGGAAACAAAAAGAACTATTCAAAGAATCAACCAAACCAGGAGCAGGTTCTTTGAGAAAAATCAACAAGGTAGATATTCCCTTAGCCAGACTCACTAGAGAGCACAGGGATAGTATCCTAATTAACAAAATTAGTAATGAAAAAGGAGACATAACAACAGATCCTAAAGAAATCCAAAGCACCATCAGATCCTTCTACAAAAGGCTATACTAAAAAAAAAAAAAAAAAAAAAAAAAGCTGGAAACCTGGATGAAATGGACAATTTTCTAGAAAGATACCAGCTACCAAAGTTAAATCAGGATCAGATTAATGATCTAAACAGTCCCATTTCCTGTAAACAAATATACACAGTCATTAATAGTCTCCCAACCAAAACCAGCCCAGGACCAGGATGGGTTTAGTGCAGAGGTCTGTCACATCTTCAAAGAATACCTAATTCCAACTATCCTCAAACTATTCCACAAAATAGAAAAATTAGATACTCTACCCAATTCATTCTATGAAGCCACAATTACTCTGATACCTAAACCACACAAAGACAAAACAAAAAAAGAAAGCTTCAGACCAATTTCCCTTATGAATATCGATGCAAAAATACTCAATAAAATCCTTGCAAACCGAATTCAAGAACACATCAAAATGATCATCCATCATGATCAAGTAGGCTTCATCCCAGGGATGCAGGGATGGTTTAATATACGTAAATCCATCAACAAAATCCATTATATAATCAAACTCAAAGACAAAAATCACATGATCAACTTGTTAGATGCTGAGAAAGCATTTGACAAAATCTAACACGCCTTCATAATATAGTCATGGAAAGATCAGGAATTCAAGGCCCATACCTAAACATAATAAAAGCAATATACAACAAACCAGTAGCCAACATCAAAGTAAATGGAGAGAAGTTGGAAGCAATCCCACTAAAATCAGGGACTAGACAAGGCTGCCCAATTTCTCCCTACCTATTCAATATAGTACTCGAAGTCCTAGCCAGAGCAATTCGACAACAAAAGGAGATAAAGTGCCATGTACTTTGGTTGAGTCAGTTTGACAAAGTGAAACCTGGGAAGCTGACACATGAAGCAATGAGTTTCAAGGAAACTCTATTCCCGGGGTCTGGCACCCTCTCCCTAATCCATATAAACGATAAAATCAATTTTCCATCCCCGCATTAGCCTAGTGTATGGATTCACGTGCTCTCTATTTAGTATTACCTTATTGTAATGCCTTTTAAGATTGAATTCTAACATAGCTAAAGCTTTTCCCAGTGTTCCAAGATCCCAGATAGCAGCAAGGAGCTTAACCCATTCAGTAACTAATTAAGCACTAAAATAAAACGATAAAGCACTAGCCATTAACTCAGCTGTCTGCAGAAAGAGACTAAAAGTCTCACTGAGATAGAAATATTTACTACAAACTACATTCCACACCAGAGCAAGTTGATATACTATCCTGATAATGGGAATTCTCCAAACTAGATAAGAATTAACAAGGCCTAGAAAATTTCAGGGTCAGTGACATTACATTATTCTTGAGGCCTGTCAAAAGTTAAATCCCCCAGAAGCTATTAACAATAAAGTGTGAAGCTCTTGCCTGGCACAGGGCTGATCCGAAGCAGGGTGATAATCTCTAGAGTAAACATTTATCTGGTTCCTTTTGAAGTCACTCCTCTTGCACCTGGAAAACTTCAATGTGCGCTATTCTGTTACTCTGTATTATAAAAAGTCTGAGTCTCAACCAGAAAATTACATTCAGATCCAACACCTCTCTTGTGTGTGTGTGTGTGTGTGTGTGTGTGTGTGTGTGTGTGTGTGTCTGTTTGTCACTCCACCTAAGCTTTGCCCACCTACTCTAGAGACTCTTTTCCACACAGGCACAGGGGCCCAGAGGGTCTGCGGCAATAAAGTGGATACAAATTGGAAAGGAAGAAGTCACAATATCACTATTTGCAGATGTTATGATAGTATATATAAGTGACCCTAAAATTCCACCAGAGAACTCCTAAACCTGAAAAACAGCTTCAGTGCAGTAGCTGGATATAAAGTTAACTCAAACAAATCAGTCACCTTTCTCTATACAAAGGATAAACAAGATGAGAAAGAAATTAGGGAAACAATACCCTTCACAATAGTCACATATAATATAAAATAATTTGTTGTGACTCTAACTAAGGAAGTGAAAGACCTGTATGATGATAACTTCAACTCTCTGAAGAAAGAAATTGAAGATGTCAGAAGACGAAAAGATGTCCCATGCTCATGGATTGGCAGGATCAATATAGTAAAAATGTCCAACCTACCAAAAGCAATCTACAGATTCAATGCAATCCCCATCAAAATTCCAACTCAATTCTTCACTGACTTAGAAAAGGCAATTTGCAAATTCATCTGGAATAACAAAAACCCAGGAGAGCAAAAACTATCTCAGCAATAAAAGAACCTCTGGTAGAGTCACTATGCCTAACCTCAAGCTGTACAAAAGACCAGTTGTGATAAAAACTGCATGGTGCTGGTACAGTGACAAACAGGTAGATCAATGGAATAGAATTGAAGACTCAGAAATTAACCCACACACCTATGATTATTAGATCTTTGACAATGGAGCTAAAACCATCCAGCAGAAAAAAGACAGCATTTTCAACAAATGGTGCTGGCACAAGTGATGGTTATCATGTAGAAGAATGGGAATTGATCCATTCTTATCTCCTTGTACAAAGCTCAAGTCTAAGTGGATCAAAGAACTCCACATGAAACCAGAGACACTCAAATTTATAGAGGAGAAAGTGTGAAAGGGCCTTGAAGATATGGGCACAAGGGAAAATTCCTAAACAAAACATCAATGGCTTGTGCTGTAAGATCAAGAATAGACAAATAGGGCCTCATAAAATTGAAAAGCTTCTGTAAGGCAAAAGACACTGACAATAAGACAAAAAGGCCACCAACAGATTATGAAAGGATCTTTACCAATCCTAAGTATGATAGGGGATTAATATCCAACATATTCAGAGAAATCAAGAAGCTGGACTCCAGAAAATCAAATAAACCCATTAAAAATGGAGTATAGAGCTAAACAAAGAATTCTCAACTGAGAAATATTGAATGGCTGAGAAGCACCTGAGAAAATGTTCACCATCCTTAATCATCAGGGAAATTCAAATCAAAACAACCCCGAGATTCCACCAGTCAGAATGGCTAAGATCAAAAATTCAGGTGACAGCAGATGCTGGCGAGGATGTGGAGAAAGAGGAACACTCCTCCACTGTTGGTGGGATTGCAAGATTGTACAACCACTCTGGAAATCAGTCTGGTGGTTTCTCAGAAAATTGGACATGTACTACTGGAGGATCCCGCAATACCTCTCCTGGGCATATATCCAGAACATATTCCAACTAGTAAGAAAGAAACATGCTCCACTATGTTCATAGCAGGCTTATTTATAATAGCCAGAAGCTGAAAAGAATCCAGATGCCTCTAAACAGAGGAATGGATACAAAAAATGTGGTACATTTATACAATGGAGTACTACTCAGCTATTAAAATCAATGAATTTATGAAATTCTTAGGCAAATGGATGAATCTGGAGGATATCATCTTGAGTGAGGTAACACAATCACAAAAGAACTCACATGATATGCACTCACTGATAAATGGATATCAGCCCGTAAACTTAGAACACCCAAGATACAATTTGCAAAACTCATGAAATTCAAGAAGAAGGAAGACCAAAGTGTGGATACTTTGTTCCTTCTTAGAAGTGGGAACAAAATACCCATGGAAGGAGTTACAGAGACAAAGTTCATAGCTGAGACTGAACTAAGAACCATCCAGAGACATGGATCCATGGATCCATAGAGAAAGTACTGAAGGTCTGCCACCCTATAGGAGGAACAATAATATGAACTAACCAGTACCCGTCTGAGCTCATGTCTCTTGTTGCATGTTTAGTGGAGGATGGCTACCAATGGGAGGAGAGACCCTTGGTCTTGCAAAGATTCTAGGCCCCAGTATAGGGGAATGCCAGGGCCAGGAATCAGGAGTGGGTGGTTGGCGAGCAGGGCAGGGGAAGGATATAGGGGACATTTTGAGAAGAAACTGAAAAAGGGGATAGAATTTGAATTGTAAATGAAGAAATTATCTAATAAAAATTAAATATATATACACATATATATATATATATATATATATATATATATATATATATATTAATGAATCTTTCCCTTGCTAAACATTCAACACAGAAACTGAAATAGAAAGCTGAAATTGTTAGGGGAATCTACAAATTCTAATATTTAGACTAGTGTAAATAAAAACAGGGCAGTGGTGTTCAGCATTTATTCCTTGACTTAAAATATTTCTTTTCTGTTGTGGTTTGAATTATGGTTATTGAGGCTATAATGAATCTGCAGCACAGATATGAAAACATCTGATGTTGATATTTATCAGAAAGGAAATGTGCCAACAGGTGTTGGAAGAAGCATATGAATGTGTGCTGCCTTGATCAGTGTCTACAGATCAGTAAAGAAAGGAAAAATAAGAAAAAAAAATAATGTCGTTTTGCATCACCTTGAACATAGTTCCTTTAATTATGGTTCTCTAGTAACTCTTAACTCGTGATTGTTACAAAAGGATTTTTAACTGTTCAGTTGGAGTCTCCTCATTACACCTGCACCAGCTGGGCAACCAGGTCTGCCCTCCTCCCAACACCACTACACTGAACAACTCCAAACAAAGAAATGACATTAAAAACTTAGTTCCACATTTCTGGCAGCTGATGCAAATAGCATTCTGACTTGACCAGCCCACACAAGTACTCTCCTAGGTGTTTACCTCCTGACAAGACACAGCACAATCCCAGCTCTTGGATAACATGTCATTGAACCCTCCCTGAGAACTATAAAACCTCCCTGCCTTAACTGTGTCAGACTTTCGCTGGCCTCCTTCTCTGAGACTGGTAAACATTCCCTGGTTGCTTCCAATAAACCAGCTTTTATAATTGTTTAATTTGGTTCATTTGGCTTATTACATTGACAGAGATACTTATTATCTGGCAAGAAAACATAATAGTAACAATAAGAATGAACTTTGATTCGCAGTGTGTTTCTTGTGTTCTCTGTCCTCCAGTTCTCAGTTCCCCACACTCTACAGGAGAGGTCATTTGCCCAAACCCCCATACTTTTCTCCTGGTACATCATTACCAGAATCTACAACTGAATATTCAGGATTAAAATAATAAAGGATAGATAATAAAGGATAGGTAATAATAAAATAATAAAGTTTGATTTTGATATGTGATGAAACAAAATATACCTGTTTTGAGTACTATACTATAGTCAAAATAATTTATTTCATGGTTTTCTTTAAAAATTAGATTAGCAGCTTCATTAATCAATTAAGCCATGGATGTCAGATATTTATTTTATAAGCTGATTATTAGGAACAAACGAACAACTTTGAAAGAAAAGATCCTTTATTTTCAGGGCAAGCATCTCCTTTGAGTCTGATGACAAACAGTGGGCAAATCACCCTAAAATGTCTAAACTTATATATTTTGTTTGATGTGAGCTTCACAATTTACTAGAAATATTGGTTTAAATCATATCATAATTTTTATAAATTTCCATTGGCAATGTGATACCATGTCATGGGTAGGCAGGCTCTTGTACTTTGTTTGTCCTTTGCCATGTAAAATTAAGGGGAGACAAACATAGTATGAGTATTTAGCAATTTTGCCAAAAAAAATTGAGTTGACCTACCAGTGCTACTGAAAAGAAAAGCATGCTATATTAAATCATATTCCTGAAAATTCAATTTTATAACTTCACATAATGTAACATAACCATGAATAGAATATGCATATATATTCCAATATTTAATGGATTTATGAGACTATATACTTGTAATTTTATTTTACATGAACAGGTATTGTCATATGACAATAGTAGCTAGTCAATTCAAAGTAAATATATAATCTCAAAAAATAGATGTCTCAGGATCCTTCTACCTTGGCTTCTTCAGCATATCCTATCATTGTGTGTCACCATAATTGGCTGACAGTAAGAGAAATAGTTTTCTTCAGGAAAAAGTACTCAAATTTGTTATCAAATACCAAATGTTCAGCCATGAAAACATACATATAAGGATTTTTATATAGACTGAAACAGGTATAGGTCAGAATATACATGTATATACATATGTGCAAATAATAACAATGCAAAAGGCCACAAATTTAAAAGCCAGTAAGTAGATACATAGGAAAAAGCTTGAAGGGGGAAAAGGTAGAGGAGAAATAAAGTATTCATATTATAATCTGGGACATAGTACAATGGAACCAAAGTATGAATTTACAACCTCTATCCTTAGAGTTGATCATATTCAGGGACAAGTAGGAAAATATAATTCAATAAATGTCCGATAAAATATCAAGAAACCCCACAATTCTCAGCATTCTCAGCATTACTAATATGCAGAGCAAGGCAAATTAGGAAAAAAATTAAAAACAAATTTGAAACTTCATCTCAGTCAATCAGAATTAACTAATATAAAAAAAAATAAAAAAATAAAAAAAGAGTGACAAATGCTGTTCAGGATACCGTAGAGTGAGAAGCCCTTGTTCACTCTTTGAATGATTGTAAACTGGTGTAGCCACTCTGGAATTTGGAGAATACTCAAAACAGCTAAAAATAAATAAACTATTTAACTCAAAAAATAAAAATTAAAATTAAATAAATGATCTCAAAAATTAAACAATAAAAGAAGTTTTCTTACCTCAAACACTGAATGACCCTCTAAAGAATGATGGCATTTCATTCTATATATTACCCAAAATAAAGTAGTAATTGTGAAGTACATATTAACTCCTTTATCATTCTATTATTTTTGAAGTATATACTTTGTTTTTATAAGGATAAATAAATGGGCATGTAGGTAGCATATACATGTTTGTACACATGAAGAGAGAATGTTGTTTGTGCTTTTGCATATACAAACAAATTCATAAGTCCACATTGTATATATTTATCTGTTGTGCATTAACTTACTTCTTTGGCAAGTGTTCTAAAATGAGCTTTTAGATCTCTATGTTAGACTAGACTGTTTTCTTCGATTCACTGATTAAGTTATCATCATTGAGCCAACACTTGGTTAAAGGACCCTGGGATGCCTGGTTTTGTCATGGATGCTTGAAATCACAGCTGATGTCTTCTCTTTGTACAGTATGGAGTGCTCTTAGCCAACAGTCTATTTACACAGCTAGCACAGTATGGGATAATTTTTAGTGTTTATCAGAAACTGCAATCAGTTTCTTCCACATTTTCCTGATAGCATTCTTCATTTCCTTATTCCTGAAAGTATAAACTACAGAATTGAGCAATGGGGTTAACACTGTGGTAAATACAACAGCATTTTTCTCAAAGGAAAATGCAGATATAGGTCGTGCATATGTTAATATGCATGGGACAAAAAACAAAACCACAACAATAATATGGGATCCACAGGTTGAGAGGGCTTTAAATTTCCCTTCAAAGCTGTGGGCTCTCAGAGAGTACAAGATGACACCATAGGAGACAAGCAAAATAGAGAAGATTATGATGCAGATAGACCCACTGTTGGCAAACACCAAAATGACAAATATGTGTGTGTCTGTGCAGGCAAGCTTCAGTAATGGGAACAAGTCACACATGTAATGATCAATGACATTGGGTCCACAGAAAGGCAGCTGCAACATGAATGTAATTTGTATAATAGAATGTAAGAATCCTCCTGCCCAGGACACCATCACAAGATTGCCACAGAGCCTCCGGTTCATGATGGAAGAGTAGTGAAGAGGCTTGCAAATGGCCACATAGCGGTCATAAGCCATGGCTGACAGGATTATCACCTCCATCCCAGTGAAGAAGTGCACAGCAAACAGTTGTGTCATACAACATTCAAAGGAGATGGTCTTCCTCTCATAGAAGAGGTCTACCATCATCTTGGGGGTGACAGTGGAAGAAGTGCATGCATCCAGTAAGGACAGGAATATCAAGAAGAAGTACATGGGAGAGCTCAGCAGTGCAGGGCTGTAGATGATGGTCACCACAATCATCATGTTGCCCCCAATAGTTGCAAGGTAGATAAACAAAAATATAAAAAACAGTATTTTCTCAACTTTTGAGTTCTGTGAAAGTCCCAGGAATATGAACTCAGTGACACAGCTCTGGTTTTTCATGATTCATAATATAATGGTGAAAGTAAGATGTGTTCAACTAAATCTACAATTATTAAAAAAAAACAAATACTTAATACAATTTACAGAACTACTATGAACAAGTTGATGTGCCCTTATGCAAAATTATCTTGATTTATTTTACTACTATTAAAAACAGAATATTACAAAGTTTATAAAGTATACAGATATATAACAAGTAGAATTACAGTAAGAATAAACTTTTGAACCAGATAAAATAGCCACATTTTAAACATTGAGATGAAAGAATATACTCTCTGGTGGGCAATAGAAATAATATATATTTGAACAATCATCTTTTATCATTATCCTTGTAGTTTTGAAGTGAAATGTTAAAACATATTTAGAAAATATATCTAGTTATAAACAAGAGGTCACAATTTAATAATCTTGTTAGATATTGCATGCATTAGTCCAAGATGAATAATCTTCAGTGACTAATAAAAATAATGCCTTCTCTGACAATAAGAGGGGCAACAAATCATTCATTAACAGATATGGCTGCACTATGAATTTGTTTATAACTACAAAGAATCTTGAAAATCATCTATTCTCTGTTAAAGAAAAACTTGTCTTTTGTGTGTTCAAGATGTTAAAAATTAACTTTTAATTCATCATTTTGAAATGTGACCAGAACTTTTAAAAAAATCAGACTGTTTTCATGAAAGCTAAATGAAATTAGTGAGACTACAATCTACTATAAGCTATTCAGGATTCACTCCTAATAAAAAGTATGTGACAAAGATTATTAATTCTACTTTATTTGTTAAAAATTTATAATGAATTTGTTAGGATAAAACAAATAGTAGATGATTAATCTGGGATCTTAAGAGATTCAGGTGCCAATACCCAGGAGGTATCTACAGAGTCAACTGGGTAAAGACTAAGACTGTTTTTCTCAGTAAATTTTTTACAGGAGCATTGTTTTTGTGTGTAAAGGTTAAATAATGTTGTTTCTTTATTCATATGGGAAAGACATCTTGATAAAGGCAACAGATTATGTGGTGAAGAATCAAATGTCAGGAATCAGTCAGCAAGACATCGAAGCTAGTGTGGCAGTACATATCTGAAGAAAACGTCTACTCATTGAAGACAAATTAGGCACTTGAGACTTAGCCTTTTATTAATATAATACGACTTTTTCAGAAAATATAGTTTTTCAACATATATGATAAGGAATATATATGAATTAATTATGAGACATGTTCGTAAACGGCCTACCTGCTCTTCTTCAACTATGCAGAAGGACAAAAGAAAATGTCAAATGTCACTCATGGTACTTGTCTCATGTGTTTCACTTGCACAAACATATTTAATAGTCACAAGGTTCTTATGGCATCCATATAATTATTAATTATGAAAAATTATACAAAGAAATGTTAAGGGCTAAGAACAAGCAGCCCTAAACAATGGCATTTACCAGATAATTTAATTTCAGATATAACTTTTGATTTTTATAGCCAAAACTGATAAGGTCTATGCATCATATCTATTCATAAGGTAAAATACTTGATTTTGTAGCTGCAATACATAATGGCTTCAATGCATAGTACTTTCTAATGTTCTTAATATAGACTATAAAGACCATCTTCTGAAGAAAAAAAAAAGCCTTGACCAAGAGGTTCCAAGATAAATTACAATGTTAACTTTAAATTTAAGTAATTTTATTAGCATCATCTTTTACATTCTACATAAGGTGCACATTCGTTTCAACCAAAGTGGCATTGTCATTTTTCTAATAAAACAAGTTCCACAAAACATAGAAAATGAAGAGCACAGTGAATTTACATAGTTGCTATCATGAGGGTTATGATTTTATATCATGTAGGAGATAATAAACACAAGGTATTGAATTAAATTTTAGTATGAATTGAATTTTGCTACATAAAAAGAACAATAGTTTAAAATTAATTAAATTTAATTAAAATTAAATTTTCTTATCTTGATAAATGAATACATGATAAAGCCATGTGGCCATATCAAGTGAATCAATGCAAGTGAAACTTTGAACCCTTCCACTTTATCTTATTTGCATAAATCTAAAATTAGACTAAATGAAAAGTAAGCTATAAATTTAGAAATTGTTCGGTTTCTGCCATTTGAGCCTAGGGAGCATGCCGGAGTAGGAACAAATCACAGTACATGGTTTATATGTATAAAGTTCTCAAAGGATAAATAAAAATGTATTTTGAAAATAGATAATAAAGCAGCTTGATATTAAAATAGCTAGAATTATTCATCTTAGGACCTCTGGTCCATAAAAAACCAAGCTGATAGGGATTTTGTTTGATTGTTATAATGGGGTTTAACTAGTCCTAAATAGCCCAGGATGTACTAAACTCACCAGGTAGCCTTGAATGAATGTGAACTCCTGATCCTTGTGTCTCTGCCTCCAAAGTACTGGGATTATAAAGTGTGCCACCACACTCAACCCACTTCATAGATTTTATCATTGTATGCTATAAACTATAAAAAAAGGAACTCATGAATACTGACATCTACATTATTTTAAGCAATGCTGTATCTGAAAGAGAGAAAGAAAGCAGAATCAGTTCAGTGAAAGGAATCTTTTTACAGTCACATTTTAAAAAGTATTATTGCTTCATTCATGTAATTTAAAAAAAATAAATATTAGAAACCAATTGCAGAATCGTAAACATGTTTATATCTTTGAAATAGCACTCCAGCTCCCATATTCTATTTCAAAAATAAAATTAAATGAAGAACTTTTACAATAGGATGCATTCTAGTGTCAAACTACTGAAAGAGGAGAAAATATTTATGATATATAAACAAGACTACTTAGAATTACTAACAAAAGATTCTTTAAATACAACACTAATAATATGTATATGTCAGAAATGAAGCTTTTAACTAGTTACTTAGAGGAGCACAGGAAATTAAGTATTCATTTATAGACATTTAAAATGTCCATATGTAGATACTTTAAATATATGCTGTAAACTAGAAAGGAGCATAAGATTTACAGACTTTATTTGAAATAACTAAACTGTCATTATCAAAGTATTTAAATTTAAAAATCAAGATCAAACTCCACAAAAACACTTAGAGGACAAAATTAAGTAGACACAAATCAGAAGTCTCTTATTTTGTAACACAAGTGACTTTGAACACAATGTCCTTCCTTGTGGCATATTTTAGTGTTAAATTGTGGATATATCATATACAGTTTTAATATTCATTTTCAATATTATATACAGATTAACAGATCAGTCTTTTATAACTCTACATCAGTACCTTATACGTCTAACCATAAGTTGGTTGTATATAAAACCTGAATATAGTCATGCTCTGTTTTCTGAGGAGTTTCCTGGTGAACAAAGACTGTATACAGTGCTTCCTTCCACTTGTAATAGAGAAGAGTAGGTCTCCCAGAGTAGAAAAATGTCATGAATGCTTCTCTCAAATTTTCTTCATCACATCATGTTTTAACCATAAAAGCAAAACAGAAAAGTTCTATTTTAATAGAGAATGCAATTTAATGTTGGTTTCTCCAGAGGTGGCCCCCTATTGAGACCTATTCTTTGCTCCCAGAGGGCTTTAGCCCCAGGAGTATCCAAGTCATAATTTCATGTACTTTTTCACTTGATTAAGTGTTATAACACTTCCATTCTCATCCAAAGTCAAGTTTAAAATATTGGGGTGGAAATGTTTCTATTTGATGTTTTTTTGTTTGTTTGTTTTGTGTTTTGATTTTTTGAGACAGGGTTTCTTTGTGTAGCCCTGGCTGTCCTGGAACTCACTATGTAGACCAGGCTGGCCTCGAACTCAGAAATCTGCCTGCCTCTGCCTCCCAAGTGCTGGGATTAAAGGCGTGCGCCACTACCTTCCAGCTTATTTGATGGTTTTTAATGTGGTATCACTCTCAGGAATAAAACACATATAATGGATGGATTGCAGTATCTCCATGTAGATTTTGAGTATAATGCTTATGTAATATCCAAAATAAAAGCTGATTTTGTCATGGGAACTTTACTAATCATTATAGAAGAATAATTTGAATGGTTTTAGAAAATACTAACAAGTACTTTATTCATTAATAGATATATTAATTCCTGAGAATATTTTATTTACTTTTTGACAATTTCACACATCTACAATATATTATGATCCATACTGACCACCCATTGCATTCCCTTGCCCACCTTCCAATCCTGATGCCTCCCCCCTTCTTCTCAACTGCATCTATATCTTTTGTTTCTGGCCCTGGCTGTAAGGGTGCTTGAATGATCATGGGCAGGCAATTAATTACTGGAGTTTGTTCAGATGCACTGTAGCTACATACCTACAGAAAATGATGCCCCACCTCAAGCAATCTTTAATTGTCAATAACTGCTCAATGGGAGGAGAGAATTCACGAGAACTCATTGTACCCATGATACAATGTTACAGGGTTGTTTCTTGTGCTGGCATTGTGCAGATATCAATATGTACTTATTTGTGATTCTAATTTCACTATTATACCCAGAACACATAATTTCAATGAATTCTCTTACTTTCAATTTCTTCCTTTCTTACCCTTTAAAATCATTTCTAAATGTTGCAGGTGAGTTGGGGGCAAACTATGGCTGTGCCATTTAGGTCTGAGCTTTGAACAGCTATTTATTATGAAAAAAGTATGTGCCTATGCACTAAATGATCATTGGTATTGAGAACCAATTGGTTATCCCTAGAGAAGGAAATCTCTCCAATTCTCAGTATTTCTTAGTTGGCTACCATTCTTTCAGATGAAGGAAAGGGAAAGTGGAAATAATATAAATAATTTTATAATCTCAAAGTATAAAAATAGTTTCATAAAAATAAGCTGCAATGTTATAGACTAAGAAATACACTACTTTACTTATATAAACATGAGTATTTAGAAATGTCTGGCACAACATCTACTTAGCAAAAAAAACAGTAATATGTTCTCCCCTAGGATCTGTGACCTTCTTTTTCATAGGCTTTTGACCATCAAGTTATGTATGTGTTCCCTCCTATTGATCATACTTCAAGTTTAGTTTGAAATGATTATACTCAAAACAATAATAATCCTTCTGCACCAGTGAATGTATTTTACCTAATTGGTTAATATTCCAGCATGTTGTGCTGTTGGCTTGCTACCAAAAAAAAAAAAAGAAAGGAAGAAAGAAAGAAAGAAAAAAAGAAAGAAAGAAAGAAAGAAAGAAAGAAAGAAAGAAAGAAAGAAATTTCTTCACCAACTTACTGTACAGAACCATGTAGAACTATGAACACTATTCATTAAGAAAAATATAGTAAGCAGTTCTTTATTTTTCTTTTTACTTTATGTACATTGGTGTTTTGCCTAAATATGTGTCTCTGTGAGTGTGTCAGATCCCCTGGAATAAAAGGGTAAAGACAGTTGTGAGATGCCTTATGGATGCTGGGAACTGAACTTGGGTCCTCTGGAAGAGCATCTAGTGCTCTTAACTGCTGAACTATCTTTCCATAAGTGCTAACAAACCTAAAAACAAGTTACAGATGTCCTATATGTATTTACACAAGTAGATGTTCCATTATAAAAGGAAATGATTAGTTTATAGCAAAGAATGACAGTTCGAAGCCATGGCAAAAGTCAAAAGAGTAGACTCTACATTGTGAGCTCCAAGTACTCTGACTTCTTGGACTTCCAATATAGACCTGAGATCTAAAGTGGTTACTTAGCCCCACCACTCTAGCACTGTTAATTTATAATACAAGCAACCTTTCTTATGACCTGGCTCCATTCCTTACATAGAAACTTCATCTATTGTGTTGCACTACCTGCCATCTTCAGCAGCCTAATGTCACCACTGCCACCAAGGCTTGATAAGCTCAGACACTTCTTGTAGGAGCCTCAGTCTTTTTACTCACACCATGCTTTAGCATCTCTTAGATACCATAGAAAAGACTTCACAGTCCCCACGTTTTAATGTCTACAAAACTGCCCAGATGTGCAAGCTGTTAAAATCGTAGCCATGTATCCTCTGTTCTGATAATGGAGAAGAAAGATGTGGGTTTAACTAGTGGAGCCAACTTTGAATCCAATTAGAGAGTGGTTGGCTATGCCTATGGCACTGATGACACTATTGCATCAATGATAGCTTCAAACCTTTTCCATATCAATGCTCAGGGCTACAAACTGTCCTCTTATCATTAGTTTTCATTGTGTCTCATTTTGATGTGGTTTTATTTTCATTCAATTCCAGGTCATGACAATGTTTTCAGAGTAATTATATTGTAAAATTAAATAATATTTTAAAAAAAGAAAACAGAGAAAATGATCAAAGAGGACATTCTTCGATGAATGTACTAATGAACCATAGTTGTCACTTTTTTCTAAGCTGAACTAGCAATTTTTATGTCCAACTTTTCTCCTCAAATAGTAGAAAAAGCAAGAAAAGAAGAAAGAAAGAAAGAAAGAAGAAAGAAAGAAAGAAAGAAAGAAAGAAAGAAAGAAAGAAAGAAAGAAAGAAAGAAAAAAAGAAAGAAAGAAAGGAAGGAAGGAAGGAAGGAAGGTAGGTTGAGAATTTTGAAAATAAGAAAAGTATTCATCTGTCTTTGGATCATCCTTCTAGAAGTGTGAACTCTATAAAGGTATTTGAAGCTGTTTACAAGACTCTAGAATTTGTAACTGATAATACTTGCATTTATGAAATCTCAGCCTGAATTTTTGGTCTAATGCAATAATTGTCACAATAAAACAATACATATCACATTCAAATTTTATATTTTTAGCCACAGTAAATTATAAAATTTTATTTAATATTTGAACACTAAATATGTATAAAATTCATTTCCAATTTTTTCATCTAAAATGAACATTTTGAAACTGAGGAAAGACATTTAATTTTTATATATACCACAAAGAACAATTGAAAGCAAGCCCTTCTAAGCATTCTATAAGAGGTAAATGGATGTCTACTTGTGTTGCCACATGCTTATATTGTTTGATGCAGAGAAGGCCAATGACAATGGTGACTTCAAAATTAACACTACACTCCAAGTTACTTTATCTTAAATCAACAAAGATAACAAACAAAAATCAAATTGGCATGTCTGAAGCCAGATACAATCAAAGCTATGGTGAGTCCACTTTTTTATGTCGTGGGATTGCTAGGTGATAGGAGCAGAACCAGACATTTTATAGTAAGTCACTGACATCTTGAAAGAGATGGGCTCTTACTTATAATAAGTTAAAAGTCTGTTGTTATGGGATATACCTTATGGAAAGCTAGAAGAGAAAAAAGGCAGAACTTCAAAGAAGAGATAGGAATTCTCAGATGAAGTCAGGCCCATCAAGGTGCAAAGGAAGTCAGACATATGAAACTGAGGAGAGGTAATCAGCCACATGGCAGATATACAATAGTATGAACACAATAATTGAGTTATGAGTTACCTGGTGAACAACCCTCAGCTTTAGTTCATAAATAAGCCTCCATGTCACTATTTGGGAACATGGGATGCTATTTGCAATTGTTTCAGTGACTGACTTTTTCCCAGAGTTCCTAACGTTGCTGTCCTGCCTACTTTCTCCTGTTTCATTACGGTTCTTTCAGCTCTTTATTGACAGGTGATGCTCTCACATAGTACAGAATACATTATCCTTGCACTACTTAGCTTCAATTGTTAACTTGATATGTTCAGTCTTTAGACAGAGAGATCTCAAATGAAGGTTTCCCTGAATATTGGCCTTTATTTATTTTGGTGGAGTATCTTGAGGGAGAAAAGCCCTTGTTCACTGTGGGCAGAGCTGTTCATATGCAGATAATTCTGGTTTTAGTTGTTTCTTTTGTTGTTTGTTTGTTTGTTTGTTTCTCAAGAAGATAACTGAGCACAAACCAGAAAATCAAACAAATGGCAAGCAAGCAATCTCTTTTTGGTGCTCTGAGTTCCTGTCCTGTCCTTTCACAATAATAGTTTATACACTAGAAGCTTAATCCAAATAAAGTCTCCTCCCTAAGTTACAGTGGTCCCAGGATTTTATTATAGCAAAATAATGAAACTAGAACTTAAATAAATTTTCTTATATTGTTCTGAGTTTCTTTGGTTCTAAAATGATAAACCATATATTACAAGTTGATGCATTGATGCATGCCTTCAAGTTTTACAATTTTCCAAATGAAAATTTCTAAGTTTCAAATCTTGTTTTCACAGCCTTCAGGGAGGAGAAATACTTTCCAAGTTCCCCCTTATTAGCATTCCTTCTAGGCTTTTCCCAGCAGTTACCTGGCAACAGCCAGGTAGGCCTGGCTTGCTAGAAGAGGGGCTGTTTGGCCCCTCCTTTCTCTCTCTGCCCCTTCTGTCTCTGACTCTCTTCTCTTCCTGACCTCACTCTCCCTCTCTCCTCTTCCTCCTCTTTTTTTTTTCACAACACCCTTGGCTGAATTGGAGCCTGAATAGTGAATTCAAGTTCATCATGTAACTGCATATTAAAACACCATTCTTGCATTTTCATTAAAGACTGAGTTAATGTTTTCATCACAAATATGATCATACTTCTCATTTTTGCATCTTTAATCATTTTTTACTATTAAATCATATCTGTTTCCATGTTCTTTATATCTTGGATCCCAATATTTGTTTCATTCATTATTCATTTCATGTATGTATTTGATAGGCAAATATTTGATATATGCCTATCAAATACATACATAAAATTTTATGTATGTGTATGAACATGCGTGTGACCTGAAACGTAAGACATCAACATTAATTAATGTGTTTACTTCTATAGCTTTCTTCCTTATTATTTGAGTTAGTTTGTTTTCCTAATCCTGAAGCTTAACAATTCAGGTAGACTTACTTAATAAATTCCTATATCTTCTCATGGAACTTGAATTTTCATGTCTCCATGTCCCAGCACTAGAGTTATAAGCATGCCCAGTAAATCCTGGCATTTTGCACAAATGTTAGGAATCAGAACTCAGATTGTCATACTTTGTAGCAAGCACTTCAGCAACTGAGTCATCTCCCAGTTCCAAATGTTATTTTGTCATATATATTTATAAAAATATTTCGTGTTATCATTTCCACAGCTTTTTACATCTACTGAAGTATGAATATGAAGAAAAATGGAAATTTAGATAAGAAACAGAGATGAAAGAAAATTTAGGAAATAAGAGAGATTGAGAGTATATGAGGATGATTCATGACCCATACATGGTAAAACAACAATATTTTAGGAGAAAGAACCATCAGATGATTTTGAGCAAAACATCGCTTTTGTTTCATTTATAATTTTAAGATTTTTTTCTGAACCATTTTATTCTTTTAATTAGGATATATCTCTCTACTAAGGTCTTTTAATATCAATATATACTATAATTCTAATTTGGGGGGTTTCAGCAAACTTCATTGATAGTATTCAACAGAGTAGGGCTCCTTAGGCCCCTCCTGTTATTATGGGAATCTGGGATAGAAACTGTGAAGGAGATGTTCAGTGTTGGGGGCTGAGTTGGGACAGGTACTATTCAGCAAACAAGGGCCTCTCTCTTGCTCTCAATATCCTTGCTGAGGTAAGTGGTCCAGGGTTTCTTACTCCTTGGAGGCCATGTAGGCTAAGAGGTCCATCACCCTGTTGCTGTCATACCAGTTCATTGTCATACCAGGAAATGAACTTTACAAAGTTGTCATGGAGAGCAATGCCAGCCCCAGAATCAAAAGTGGATGAATAGGAGTTTCTGTTGAATTCACAGGAGACAACCTGGTCCTCAGTCTAGCCCAGGGTGCTCTTTAGTGGGCCTTCAGATGCTTGCTTTACCACTTTCTTGATGTCATCATACTTGGCAGGTTTCTCCAGATGCCATGTCAGATCCACTACAAATATATTGGGTGTAGGAACATGGAAGGCCATGCCAGTGAGCTTCCTGTTCTGCTCTGTGATAAACTTGCCCACTGCCTTGGCTATATCAGTGGGTGCAAGGATGATGCTCTAGGCAGCCCAGGGGCCATACACAGTCTTCTGAGTGGCAGTGATGACATGGATGTCATGAATCCTTCTACAATGCCAAAGTTGTCATAGTTGACCTAGGACAGGTGGGTAAGCAGTTAGTGGTCCAGGATGCATAGCTGACAATCTTGAATGAGTTGTCATATTTCTCATGGTTCACACCCATCACAAGTGTGGGGGCATCAGCAGAAGGGGCAGAGATGATGACCATTTTGGCATCACCTTTCAAGTGAGCCCTGGCCTTCTCCATAGTGGTGAAGATGTCAGTAAACTCCACAACATTCTCAGCACCAGCATCACTCCATTTGACTTTAGCAAGATCTTGCTCCTGGAATATGATGATGGACTTCCCATTGATGACAAGCTTCCCATTCTCAGCCTTGACCATGCCATTGAACTTGCCATGGGTATAGTCATCCTGGAACATGTAGACCATATTGTTGAGGTCAAGGAAGTGGTCATTGACAGCAACAATCTCCACTTTGCCAGATGCAGAGCAGAAGGCAACCCTGGTAACCAGGTACTCAATATGGCTAAATCAGTTCACCCTGACCTTCACCATCGTGTCTACAGGATGAGTCTGGTACTGCATGAGATGCATCTGTTTCTGGAACAGGGAGGAACGAAGACTATAATTCTAATTTCTAAGGCTACCAAATTGTTTCCAAAAATACTATAAACATGTCTGGTTGTAGTGGCACATGCTTTAACCTCAACATCCAAGAGGCAGATAAAGGTGCATCTTTCTGAATTCATGGCCAGACAGCTTTTCTGGAGCTATGTTGGTTAAAGTTTCAATTGTTATGTTGAAACACTATAACCAAAAAGCAAGTTAGGGAAGCAAGAGTTTATTTGGCTTATAACTTCTACATTATATATGATCTATTGTTGAAGGAAGCCAGTACAGAAACTGAAATAGGGTAGGGATCTAGAGGCAGAAGCTGATGCAGATTCCAGGAGGGGTGATACTTAATGACTTGCTACCCATGATTTGCGCAACCTGCTTTCTAATATAACCTTAGACCAGCAACACGGAGATAGCACCACCCATTGTGGGCTGGGCCCTCTCATATAAATCAGTTGTCTTCCACATATAAAGCTATGGACCACAAAGACCACAATGGCACCATAAAACTAAGAGTCCAGTTACAGTACACATAACTTTGCAGTAACCTACACATTTCTGACTGAATTTAAGGCCTGTTCAACAAGAGATAAATCATGCCTGGTACCAGACACTTAACAAAATACCCTTGGCTACTGAGTTTATTCATCTAGAAAGGAAACCTCCAACCCTACTTTATGAAAAGCTGCATAGCCTCTAACTACACTCTAAATATTTGTCATTGTATTCACACATAAGAGTATCCCTACTCCTAATGAAAGAAACTTTATTTTGCAACATATGAAGATCATTACAGAATATCAAATCCAATTATAATGTACAATTGTGGAGATCAGTCCAAATTGATACATCTACAAAACAACTTCCCATAAGTAGCATCCTGGGAACAATGTAAAAGAGGGGACAGATTGGTAAGAACCAAAGGGATTAGGGAGTTTACTGAGGCTTTGAGTCCTAGTAATGTCAGAAAATACATCCATAAAAATCACATCAACATGACTGTTAAATGAGCTAAACAAGGACACAAGAGATATGCCAAAGTGGATGGGGGAAAGACTATAGGGCCTCAATCCAACACAAGGAAGCAGGCGATTAAGAAATACTGAGAGTAGGAAAATTGGTCTTCCCCAGGAAGACCATATTTGAGCCACTGATCCCTGAAAACATACATAGAATGACATCATGCATACTAAGAATGTTACATTTAGGAATATGTACATATATACCTGTAACAACAGCAATGAAAATAGAGGCCATTAATTTGAAAGGCAGTGTGTAAGAGTATATTGGAGTGTTTTGGATGTAAAAGGGGAGGGAGAAAGGATGAAATTATAATATCAAAAAGAAAAGAAAAGATTAAAAGTAAGGAAACACTACCAAAACAAACAAATAAACAAAAATCCACCAAAACACTTGGCTTCCATTTTGTGCTGGCAAACTACTCTTAGGTATGAGTACTGCTTGGACTATGGTGACATAATCAGCGATGTTCCACTGAAGAGAACTGCCTTTTTCCCCAGAAGGCACCAACTCCAAGCAGCTCCTTGGCTAAGAGTAGGACTCTGTATCCATTTCCTATTTTCAGTATAGGGTTTGCTTTTAATCTGTGTGTGTCACAGAATCTGATCAGTAAAGTATAAGAGAAGCTTATCAGCTTCTAATTTTTAAACTAGTAGAATAAAATAGTTAAACAGCAGCTAGTTGTTATTCCACAGCTAATAACTGGAACTTCTTTTCTCATGACAGAATGGAGTCCATACCTGTACAACTAGAGTCAATATAATATAAAGTCATAATGCTTGTGATATATAAGGGAACAAAATGTTTTTATTTTTGTTTTGCTATTTTATTTTAACCACTGTATTCACAACTTCCAGAAGCAATTAATCTACTAAAATCAGATCTTTATTTCTTAGCTAATCCATAGAAACAGGTAAGTTACTTAACCAAGAAGAACCCTATGGATAAGGAAGGATATTTGAGATGTACCAGCTATGAGAAAGAAAGATGGGAAACACAGGAATTCAGTGGGGAAGTACCCTAGCATATCCAAAGTTTGTTACAAATTTGTTTTCATGAGATTCACACACATTGTTTATATGCTGTTTTCTAAACAATTTGTAATTTTTAGTACATACACTTTCCAGTGGAAAGTAAGACAATCTCAGAGCCATTTTTATATATTGGCTCTGGATAGTAAATTAAGGAGAAACTATCACAGTATTTGCATTTAGTACTGAATTCATTTTAAGGTGGTTTCATTTGGACATGGTAGAACATATGACTTACTTCTTGAATTTCTTAAAAAATAAGAAATGTATACGAGCTGGAGTTTTCCATGTGTGATAAAATTCAGTTGGCTTCTTAGAGCTTTTGGTTAAAGAGGGAAAGATATGTAACACTGAATTAACTTGGTGAATATTTACAAGAAAATACTAGAACAAGAAACTATAAAATATTGGGTATTGTGATACACTCTTAGTATTGGGAGGCAGAAGCAGGTAGGTCTCTGGGAGTTCTTGACAGCCTGGATTACATGATGAGTTTCAGGACTTCTAAGGCTATGTAAAGAGCTTGTCTCAAATAATAAGATAAGAAAATAAAATAAGAAAATATAAAGTGATCTAAAATATATACATTTACTTCACCATTCATATCTGATGAAAATTATTGAATGCAATCTTCCTGTAGATACACAAATTTAAAAATATAAAAATAGAAGAAGAATTAGTCTTTTACAAGAATGATCCTATGATACATTACGTAATCAAAGAAGTCATCCCCACACACAAAATGAACTCAACAATTTGTATTCATAAATATATTTATGATATGTATGTGTGTATGTGTGTGTGTGTGTGTAACAATAATAATTAATGAACAAAAGGATAGCCATTTGTGAAAGAGTGAGAAACATGGAAGAAAGTGAATGGAGCAGAGAGGAATGAAATGATGTAAAGATGTACTCATATACAATATATCCTCCCCCAAGCCCTCAAAAATTATAAGGGGAAAATGAATACTAAACCCCTATATTAAATTGAAATATATTACTCTTCTAAAATTGAAATTTACATGTGCTTCCTCTTCCTCTGGACTCTCTTCTCTGTAAATAATGACAGGCATGCTATATGAACATTTCATACCATATGAACATTTCATACTATATGAACATTTCATACCATATGAACATTTCAGGGAATAATCAATACTCTTCTTAGGCTTTTGCTATCACATGGGTTTTCACCATGAAATCTGTCATACTGCTCATTCAGATGAGGTAGTCACACCACGCTATGGGAATTCTGACTGTCTATTCCTTTTAGAAATTCAAGAACTGACTCAAATTATCTGTGAGGCATGAATAGACATATCTGTAAAATGTGTTCACATGAAACAGCAAAGATTTTGGATTTGGGGTTTTTCTTTTGTTTGTTTGTCTTTGTTATTTGTTTTTTGGTTTTAGCTATTCACTTTATATCTCACTCACTGCCCTCTCTTGGCAAATTCCTCCTACTATCCATCCCCCCATTCCCCTCTCCTCCTCTAAGTGGGTAGGGATCCCCTTGACATCCCCACTACCCTGGCACATCAAGTGTCTGTGAGGCTAGGCTCACCTTCTTCCACTGAGATCACACAAGGCAGCACAGCTAGAAAAATATACCCCACGTACAGGCAATAGTTTTTGGGATAGATCCCTTTACAATTGTTCAGAACCTACATGAAGACCAAGCTCTACATTTGCTAAGTATGTGCAAAGGTGAGGGGAGTAGATCCAGCCTGTGTATGCCCTTTGGTTGGTGGTTCAATCTCTGAGAGCCCCAAGGGTTCACGTTAGTTGACTCTTTTGGTCTTCCTATGGAGTTCCTATTAACTTCTGTCCACAATTCTTCCTCCTATTCTTTCATAAGAGTCTCCAAGCTCCATGCACTGTTTAGCTGTGGGTCTCTGCATCTGTCTGAGTCAGCTGCTGGGTGGAGGCTCTTAGAGAACAGACATGCTAGACGCCTGTCTGCAAGCATAAAAGAATATCATTAGTAGTGTCAAGGATTGGTGCCTGCCCATGGGATGGGTCCCAAGTTGGACCCGTTATTAGTTGGTCCTTATCTCCTCTCCCTTCCAGTTCCCCCTCCATCTGTCTCTTATGACTATTTTATTCCCTCTAGTGAGATTCAAGCATCTTCACTTGTGTCTTTCTTCCTGTTTAGCTTCTTTGGGTCTGTGGTGTGTAGCCTGGGTATACTGTATTAGCAAGTTAGATACCAACAACCCAAATAACCCAATTAAAAAAATGGGGCACAGAGCTAAACAGAGAATTCTCAACAGAGGAATCTTTAATGTCAGAGAAGCACTTAAGGAAATGTTCAACGTATTTAGTCATCAGGGAAATGCAAATCAAAACAATCCTGAAGTTTCATCTTATACCCAACAGAATGGCTAAGGTTAAAAACTCAAGAGATAGCACATGCTGGCAAAGATGTGCAACAAGGGGAACTCTCCACCATTGCTGGTGGGAGTAAAAACTTGTACAACCACTTTGGAAATCAATTTGGAGCTTTCTCAGAAAGCTGGGAATATTTCTACCTCAAGATCCAGCTATACTACTCCTGGGAATATACTCAAAAAATGTTTCACCATACCATGAAGACATTTGTTCAGCTATGTTCATAGCAGTTTTATTTGTAATAGACAAAAACTAGAAACAACATAGATATCTCTTAACTGAAGAATGAATAAAGAAAACATGCTGCATCTACACAATAGAATGCTATTCAGTTATTAAAAACATCATGAATTTTGTAGGCAAATGGTTGAATCTTGAGAATATCATCCTGAGTGAGGTAACTGAGCTCCAAAAAAACATGCATGGTATATATTCACTTATAGGTGGATATTAGCCATAAAATACAGGATCCAGCAACAATTATACTTCAGGCTTTACAAATGCTTTTCTGCATTTTTAGATTTTGTGGTCTCAAAGTATCATGATCTTCGAACATTTTCAATTTTGTTTTTCTCATTTCAAATACTAAGTTATTTTGTCAGCCAATGTTAGCCTAATTAATAGTTTTAGAAATCACTAGATTTTTACAACAATAAAATTACACTGGCTTTAATATTCATATGTTAATGTTAATTAATCAGTTCATAGTGAATGTGTGATCTGAGAACCAGTTTTGACTGGTAAATGTAAATGCATCCTATAAAAAATGATGCTATTCTTTAAAAGTAATGTCCAATTAAAAAAACAATTGTCCAACTAAAGAGTGCCCTTTGAGTTCTTTGGTTAGTTTACAAATGCAATTATTGATTCTTTGTTTGTGTGTGTGTTGTTTGTGTACTTATGTGAATAGTGTATGCATGTGTGTACACATGAGGGGTAGATAGTGCATGAAAAGACACAGGAAGGTACTATGTCCATTTATTTCTTGCTGCCTTATTTTCTTAAGACAAGTTCTCCAATGAACTTTAACCATACTGGGTTTGGTAAGATCCCTTGGGCTCTACAGTATTTAACTTAACTAATATTCCATTAAAACTGTGCTACCATGACTGACTTCTGCCATGGGTGCTGTGAGTCAGAAATACATCTTATGTTTGCACTATAAAATGCTCTTACCCACTGGTCTGCCTCCAAAGCATTGTAAATGTAACATTTTAAAAGTCACCAGAAACCACTTTCCATCTCTTCCACAGTTTCCTAATAGCATTCTTCATTTCCTTATTCCTGAAAGTGTAAACCATAGGATTCAGAAGTGGTGTTATGATTGTGGCAAATACAAGTGCATTTTTTTCAGAAGAGAAGGCAGTAGGTCGAGCATATATTAATATGCATGACACAAAAAACAAAAGCACAACTGTAATGTGGGATCCACAGGTGGAGAGAGCTTTACGCCGCCCTTCAGAGCTGTGGGCTCTCAGAGAGAACAAGATGACACCATAGGAGACAAGCAAAATAGAGAAGATTATGATGCAGATAGACCCACTGTTGGCAAACACCAAAATGACAAATATGTGTGTGTCAGTGCAGGCAAGCTTCAGTAATGGGAACAAGTCACACATGTAATGATCAATGACATTGGGTCCACAGAAGGGCAGCTGCAAAGTGAAGATGATTTGTATGATAGAATGCAAGAAGCCTCCTGCCCAAGACAACATCACCAAAATGCCACAGAGTCTCCTGGTCATGATGGAGGAGTAGTGAAGAGGCTTGCAAATGGCCACATAGCGGTCATAAGCCATGGCTGAAAGGACAATCACCTCCATCCCAGTGAAGAAGTGCACAGCAAACAGTTGTGTCATGCAGCATTCAAAGGAGATGGTCTTCTTTTCATAGAAGAAGTCTACAATCATCTTGGGGGTGACAGTGGAAGAAGTGCAAGCATCCAGTAAGGACAGGAATATTAAGAAGAAGTACATGGGGGAGCCCAGCAGTGCAGGGCTGTAGATGATGGTTACTACAATAATCATGTTGCCCCCAATAGTTGCAAGGTAGATCAACAAAAATATAACAAACAGTACGTTCTCAACTTTTGAGTTCTGTGAAAGTCCAAGAAGAATGAACTCAGTGACACTACTCTGGTTTAACATGACTCTTAAGAAGATGTTGAAGTGAAATCTGTTCACGTAAATCTGAAATTATGAGAAAAGTATGTGTCAATCAACTTTATATAATTACAATGTACAAATTGGTCCTTTTAATAATTTTCCAATTGTAAAAATAATATAACATTCAAACATAAATAATTGTATAACATATTATGTTGAAGCTGTTACAAATTATTAAATATTTTGAACAGCTACACTTAAAATATTAGAAATGAAAACATCTACTTGAGTGAGAGGAGAGCAAAAGCCTGTATTTGATTGGTTAGCTTTCATCTGTCTTTATAGGCTTCCTGAAGCAGAATATTAAAATTCATTCTAAACTGTTCTAGATGTAATTGATGACCAGTCTTCACTGACTGACCAGAATACTGCCTTATCTAATGAAATAAGAGGCAAGAGGTACCTTAGGTCATATTTCAAAATCATGGATTTATATTAAGTTTATAACTGTGAACTTTATTTGAACTTCCATTGAATTTATCTATTCTTCATAAAAGAAAAACTCTATAGCACTCCTCATGATGCATATGTTAAAAGTATGGAAATTTCTCTCAATTCATCATTTTATTCCAGAAGAGGAACTTGGTAAAACTTATCCTGTTTTCATGATAGATAAGTGAAATGCTACAAAAAGAAAACAAACAAACAAACAAATAATAAAAATTCAACCGAACAGAAAAGCAATTGTTCCAGACCTAAAGTCCTAATCTTAGTCAGCAGAGTTTTCTGTATTTTATTTCTGCAAAAGTCAACCTCAAAACTGTCATGATGAAACAAACAAAAGAAGCTCGACTTAGAACTTGGAGACACAAGCTGTGACATCCAAGGTGAAGAGTGATTTTTTTTCCCTTGTAAGAACTTCTAGGAAGGGGTGGGTTTTTTTTTCTAGTTTCTTTTACTCTTAAAGCATCTTCTTCCTTTGTACTTATGTAAATAACATATCCCAATAAAGGCAATAGAGTCAATAATGAAGAATCAGAAAGCCATGGACCAGTCACCCACAAATGAAAATTCGTGACAACACAAAGCTGAAAAAGAGAAATTTCCTCTCAGATATAACTTAGAGTCTTCTGACTTACTTCCCAAGTGACATGCTTTATAATTTATAAGAATTCACTATAAAACCATACTGCTTTACCTGCTCATCCCTAGTAGTTATATAGTCAAATTTGAAAATATCAAAATGTCACTCGTGGTAGTATTAATTTTCGATTGTAGTATAATGAATTTAAAAGAAAATTCTCTGTTTACCCACAGAATATACTTCCCCAAATATGTGTAAATACTCCAGCTTTCAGATTCATTTTCCTTAGGCAATCACAATCCAAAAATTTTCTATATCTTTTCCTGTAAAATACTTTTATGAGCAAACATATACATGCATATACATATTCATCTTTACGTATTTGTGTGCATAAATGCCCACAGTTACAAATATATATGTATATAAGAATGTGCTCTGACAAGAAAATGAGATGCTTCAATGACTTACATCTAAAACAAATAGACATTACTTTACATATTTATAAGCAATCAAGCTACCATCTGAGAGTTCATTTATTTCTCAACGATTATATTTACATGATGACCTAAAACAATTCCTCAGTAGCATGTATAATATGAACTCCAGCCACTATCAGGCAAAAGCCAAGGAAACAGTTGTGTGAAACAGACCCTATAAAGTCACTGGAACAGGCAGTAATCACTTACAATAAGTTAGATAATCACTAATTAGTTTACAATTGTCATTCAGAGCTAAAGCAGAATGGATAAATAATTTTAGTAAGAAGATTGCAAGGCATGATGTCCACGCGAGGAAAGTCAGAATGAAACTCAGCATTTCACACAATATTGGTGTTGCAAGTTTGTGTCACCACACCAAGCCACATCCATGCTTCTTTCTTTTCTCTTTTTCCAACACATTCTGAAAATGCAAAAAATATTTTGATTTAGAATATTGAATACTTAAACAGGGTCTGTATACATCTGTTCATGAACATTGAATCAAGTAAAAGAAAAAATATCAGTTTAGAAAATCATAATTTAGAAGCTGGAGAGATGGCCAATGAAGATTTTTTGTTATTTCAGGAGACATGAAGTTGAATCCTAGCACCCAGGTGGAGTTCACAGCCCTCTGTAACTCCAGATTCACAGGTTCACTTTCCTCCTCTAGCTGTTGTGGACTACTGAAGAAAAACAGTGACATACATCAAATAGACACACACACACATACCCACAAACAAAAATGAAAACAAATATATAAATCTAAATAACAATTTTTATAATATTGATACACTTGAATAATAATTTAGGGAAATAAATCAACAAAGTAAGAGGCACAAACTTGTGTATGTTTTTGTGTTAAGAATGCTGGCCATAAATTACATTCTAAAATAAAGTGAAAAGAAAAAGGTTACTTTAGAATATAATACACACTCAAAAATATTGAAGACAGAAAAATATCTAAAATAGTCAAGACAAGGTGGCTATGTAAGTCTAGAATAAAAAATTATACAATTAAATACAGGCAATACATTTAATAAAGCATTAATAGTATGAAAACCTTAAGCTTTGTAAGAGTAAATTAAGTGGAAAACCAGAAAAATTAAATATCCACAATTGAGTATTTAAATGTATTTAATATTATAAAAGAGAAGATAAAATGATATTTTGTTGATCACATGTATTTGTTATTCTGAACCAAATACTTAAAAATTAAACATTAAAATTAAAAGTTACAAAATCTGTTTTTCTATAAATTCTACGAAGGACTCTGAAGCTAGCTGAGCTCTCATTGGCAAGCATGAAAACAATGGGCAACCAACACAGCACCTAGCGATCATTTTCCCTTTGAAAATTTACATATTTAAGTTTCAGATTACTGTATAACTATAGCATTTCCTCTCCCCACTTTCTTCCCTCTGTACTCTCCCGTAACCATCCTTGTTCTCTTTCAAATTCATGGCCTTTCTTTATATTAATTGTTGTTACATGCATATGTGTGTGTGTGTAGTGTATGTGTATATATATATATTTATAATACATATATATTTATAAATACATATATATATTTATAGTCCTAAATATAACCTGCTCTATATGTACATTACTTGTGCTTTTATAATATTATAATCTTTTCACAGATGTCATTATCACAAATTCAACCTTCTTATATTTTATTTCACTCACTGATTTCAGTTCCACATTCTGATACGGAAACCAATGCATTTTCTCTATACTTCTCCCCCAAACATTCTCTTTCCGTTTTATCTTTAACAAGCATGCACTGTAAGCATCAAGGTTTTATTGCTGGTCTTGCTCAGGGCCCTACACTGCATAACTGTAGTCACTGAGTCATGTCATGGAGTAGTGAGCTTGAGTAGTGTGCCTCCCTGTGTCCTGAGGTTCACGTTGCCCATCATTTTCTTCCCAGTGTTTTTGCAACAGAGATTTTGATTGCAATAATATAGTTTAACATAATGGAATGTCTTTGTTAACTCCAAAGTGATTAAAACACTCAGAACTATTAGAGGAATTAGTAGAATTGTTAACATTTTGAGTAGTTGCTTTTAAATAGATTTCAAATGAAAAAACAATATTATTCTCATCAATAACAATCATAAATTTAAAACTTACTATAAGTTTTATTTCATGTTAAATTTTCACAAGTAGAACATATTTTTCACCTAAGATTATTGTCTAGTAGTAAAAACATCACAACTGTGTAGCTGAGCTTCTTTGTGCCACTCTGTGGAAATCATGTTCTCTTCAGATTAGTAACTCTTCTATCGCTGCCTCTTTACCAAATGCATCAATTTTGCTTGTCTTAATGGCATGTAGGAAACGAGTTTTACTGTCCTGCCTCACTACTTTTCTAATGGAGTTTGGAAACTTCTCTTTTGTGTTAATTTTAAGAAGGATCAAATCACAACCACAAGCTCTGAAGTAGTTCAGATGTTCAGATAATTGAATTTTCTGAACAGTTCAGAGGCAGTCTCTGCCATCTAGAGAAAATTAAGTGGACATACTTAAACCATCAGACTTCACTTTCACTTAATCACTCTTTCTGATTTAATGCCCTCTGCATCATGTCTAATGTCCAGTTATGGGAAGAGGACATTTTACATTCATTATTAATAGCTATGCAGTATAGACAGCACACCAACCAACTAGTCTCCAGTGTTATTATTTACATAGCTGCAAAATAAAACTACTTTTTAATCCATGATATGAGAACAGTAAGAACACCAGTGTTACTCACTTTTACAAAGAACAAATAAACTGCTGGTAAAAAGATAATAGAAAATTAGCAGGTATGCCATTTCTCTGTTATTTGCTTTCAACTTCAAGATGACAAATAGAAAATATGTTTAGTTTTATTAGACTTAAAGAAGTCAATGTTCAAGGGGAAGGAAGGAGATAAGAAGAAGAAAGGAAGGAAGGAAAGAGTTCCAACTAAACAACTGATTGGAGGGGGACAGGGGTCAGGCACTGAGCAATTACTAGTTGGCAAGTGCCAATCTCTGAGCTCTGAATGCATCATTTTAAGCCCTGATTACCCATAATCATAATATTCACACTAATGTTGAGGAGTCTGAGCACCAAGTATATGAAACTCCATACACACAGCTATGTGCTGATATTCAATGTTGCCTTTAAACTCAGTAGTCTAGCAAATATCATCCACATATAAATTACTCTGTTATAATTCAAAATCATCTCTGAAAATGAGGAAATGTACCTAAAATAGATCATCTCAAATTGCTTCTGTGAAAAATCTGAAAATAGTTATCTCCTGTTCCTTATGAAGTAGCCCATTTATGGTGGCCACACTTGTATCCAATTCTAGTCCACATCTGAGAGAGAGAACAGTAATTCTGGAGGTTGATGCAAATCATGTTAGCATTGCCACTCTGATCCAGCCATCAGCATGGTCTCAGGATGCAAAAAGAACAAAGAAGCCAAAGCTCCCTCCTTTGTTGTCACTGAAGTTTATAGAGGTATCCCTGAGATGTCACCAGCCTGGGAGACCAATCCTTACACCCTTGGGATTTTAAGACTTCTTTCTGCATGACACTGTTATGACACATTTGTACTTTTACACTTGCTTGTGTACTTAGAGCAGTTTTATTACTGTGGTTAGAAACCTTTTAATCTTTACAAAATGAAGTTCTTTCTATTTTTTTCTGAAATAATTCTGGCACTGGAGAGACTTTTACTTTTTTTTTTTTTTTTTTGTCTTTCATAATCAACATTTTTTTTAAAATAAGACTTTTATGTACCCCTTGGTGCTACTTTTTTGACATATTTATCTGGTTCCTATCTGATAATGATTTTATGGAACACTGTATTTGAAGAGAACAGTGCTGTAAAAGGGATGGAATATGATATTTCACTCCTGAATTTAGGCAAAATGCATGGTACCAACCAAACATATTAGCTAGCTTCTTAAATACTAATCCTATACTAATCCCTACGTGAAATGTGTATTCTTTGAGAAATAAAATAGCAAAGACTATTTCTCTAAGAAAAATATTTTGTGAAAAATTATATTTAAAGGTATACTAACATAGGGGATTCAGTCTTGACATTGCTGCTTGAGAGAAAACTTAAAGGTTGTCCTTTAGTTATTTTATGTATATGAGTATATTGTAGCTGTCTTCAGACACACCAGAAGAGGGCATCAGATCCCATTACAGATGGTTGTAAGTCACCATGTGGTTGCTGGTAATTGAACTCAGGACCTCTGGAAGAGCAGTCAGTGCTCTTAACCTCTGAGCCATCTCTCCTGAGCTAGAGAAAGTACCCAAGGAACTGGGGGGATCTGCAACCCTATAGGTGGAACAATAATATAAACTAACCAGTACCCCAGTACTCCCCCCCCCCCCGGAGCTCGTGTCTTTAGCTGCATATGTATCAGAAGATGGCCTAGCTGGCCATCAGTGGAAAGAGGCCCATTGGTCGTGCAAACTTTATATGCCTCAGTATAGGGGAACGACAGGGCCAAGAAGTGGGAGTGGGTGGGTGGGGGAATGGGTTGGGGAGGGTGTGGGGGACTTTCGGGATAGCATTGGAAATGTAAATGAAATGAATACCTAATAAAAAAAATTTTAAAAATGGTTGTCCTTTAGATCATTTCAGAGATGGGAAAAAACAAATAGTCTGCCAAATTGTAAGGTCCTTAAGCATTGTTTCCTTCCCTTTTGTATCTATTTACACTTAATGTTAAAGAGTAGAAATTATGAGAAATTTGTGAATAATGGAACTCAGAAGCAGCACCAATATGATAGTCTATGAATTTAGTATGAATTGATTATTTTCCTTTAGTGTAAATGCTATATCTGTGTCTCAACACAGAATAATCACTTGACATGAATTACATCTCACGGTAGATGATGACATGTGATCTGTAATGGTCAACACTCAGAGATTAATAATTACTGTATTCTGCTCAATTTAAAATACTAACAACTTACAAACAAAGAGTTAATACAATCCTATTAACTTTTTCCTATTTTATTTTTTTTCTTTTGGCTGAAGATTTTTTAAAATTTAATTTAATTTAATTTTTTCTTATTCACTTTACATCCCACTCATTGCCCACCTCCTGGTGACCCCTTTCCCTGATCTGTCTCACATCCTGTCTCTCCCTCTCCTATGAGCATGTGGAGAACCCCTGAGTAAACCACCACCCAGTCACTTCAAGTCGCCTTGTGGCTAGGTGCTTCCTCTCCCACTGAGGCCAGACAAGACAGCCCGGATAGAATATATTCCACCTACAGGTAAACTTTTAGGAGAGCTCCCATTGCAGTTGTCAGGACCCTCATGAACACCAATCTCCATATCTGCTACAGATGTGAAGGGAGACCTAGGTCCAACACATGTATGTTCTTTGGTTGGTGTTTCAGTTTCTAAGAGCCCCAAAGGTCCAGGTTAGTTGATTCTGTTGGTCTTCCTGTGGAGTTCATAACCCTCTCAGAGTCCCTAATCCTTCCTCTTATTCTTCCAAAAGAGTCCACAATCTCCACCCACTGTTTGGCTGTGGGTGTCTGTATCAGTTTACATTAGAAGCTGGATGGAGCCTCTTAGAAAACAATATGCTCCTGACTGCAAGCATAACAGAGTATCATTATAAGTGTCAGGGACTGGTGATGGGTAGGAAGTTAGCCATTCCCTCAGTCTTCTCCTGTGCCTGTGTTTTTATAGCCAGGATAAATTTTGGCTTGAAAGTTCTGTGGGTGGATTGGTGTCTTTATTACTCCACTGGGGTTTCTGCCTGGCTACAGGAGGTGGCCATTACAGGTTCCACATCCCCATTGTCTGTGAGTCACAGCTAAGGTCACCCCCATTGATTCTTGGGTATCTCCCTTATTCTAGATCTCTGTCTAGTCCTGGAGTTGTCCCTGATCTCCTCACTCCTGTTAGTTGTAAATTTCCATTCATTTAGATAGCCATCTAGCCATCTCTCCTGTCTTTTCCTACACCTGATCCTGAACTCCCATTCACTTCCCTAGGGCCCACATTTCTTTGTTTTCTATTTTTGTAATAAAAGCAGAGTTTAAAACTGAAAATAATTCTTCAAAAGTGCATTATAGAAGATAATAAAAACCATTTTACATATATTCGTAACATTTGTACATATTGCAGAATTGATATGTTCTTAAGTTCAAAACATAAAACTGAAAAGAAGAGAGAAGGCTGGAGAAATGTCTCAGCACTTAAGAGTACTGTGGCTTTTTTGAAGAAGGTAGATATGATTTTCAACACACACATGGTAATTCATAACCACCTGCAATTACGGTTTCAGGAAAATCAATATATTTTGATCTCAGCCTGCGGCAGGCACACACATGATGTAAATACACACATATAGTCAAAATATTCATACATAGAGAATTTTAAAAATCTAATCAATAAATGTAAAACAAAAAATGGAGTTGCAAGCAAGAAAATACAGACATTACCTTGAGATATCAATCATATCTGTAGAAGTTATCTTATCTTCCACAATTTTCTATTGATTTGTAATACCATCTTCCTGTATTAATTTGTTAAAAAATAGTAATATTTTCAAACAATGAGGTTTAATTATTGACAACTTCTGAAATAATTTTGTAAAATTATATATGTTAAAAATGTAGAAATAGGAAATTATAGAAGGAAATACTCAGATGAAACATGATTCAGTAAATACTCATAATTTTTCATAAAATATATGAATTCTGAACATATTTCATTTGCTACCAGACCTTCTCTACCTCCATACTGATCCCACATCCACATATTACAAAACTAGTCAATTCATAGTGGAAGTGTGATTTGGAAATAATTTTCTTGTTTTACTTCTAATGAATATTTGTTACTAATATAATATGCCTTGATTACAATTTTCCCTCTGTCTACTCTTCCCAGATCTGACCTCTCCATATCCACTCCATTTCTTTCTCTCATTAGAAAAGTCTTTTAAGAGATTATAAAAAAAAAAAAGGCATAATGGACCATCTAGTGATTGCTATATCCAGAGATCCATCCCATGATCAGCTTCCAAACGCTGACACCATTGCATACACTAGCACAGAAGTGGATGCTCACAGTCAGCTATTGAATGGATCACAGGGCCCCCAATGGAGGAGCTAGAGAAAGCACCCAAGGAACTAAAGGGAACTGCAACCCTATAGGTGGAACAACATTATGAACTAACCAGTACCCCGGAGCTCTTGTCTCTAGCTGCATATGTATCAAAAGATGGCTTAATAGGCCATCACTTGAAAGAGAGGCCCATTGGACTTGCAAACTTTATATGCCCCAGTACAGGGGAACGCCAGGGCCAAAAAGGGGGAGTAGGTGGGTAGGGGAGTGGGGGGTGGGTATGGGGGACTTTTGGTATAGCATTGGAAATGTAATGAGCTAAATACCTAATTAAAAAAATGGGAAAAATATAACAATATAAAACAAGACCATCACATTGAAGTTTGATATGACAAACCAAAGCGGGGAAAAGAGCCGAAGAATCAGAGATTGACAAGTTCACAGACTCAGAAGTTCCATAAAAACACTAAACTAAAATATATACTCAGACAGGGGACATGGTACAGACCCAGGGACTTCTGCTTCATGCTGCTTCCATCTTGGAGAGTTCTGATGAACTTTGTTCATGTTCATTTAGAGGATCTTGTTTTCTTGATGTATCCTCCCATTCTGAGTTTTATGTTCTTTCTGCCTTCTCTTCCACCATGGGGCTTCTCTGAGCTCAGAGTGAAGGGATTTGATAGAGAGACATCATTTTTGGACATGAGTATTCCCAGATCTCTCACTCTCTGAATATCTGGCTGAAGGCCTCTGTATTTGTTCCCATCTGCTGTAGGAGAAAGCTTCTCTGGTGATGGCTGAACAAGGCACTAACTTATGAATATAGTAGAATATCATGGTGGGTCATTTTATTACTACTTTTTAAAATGTATTTAGACTAGTATCATTTGGCGTGACCCTATATCCCTGTACTATCTAGTCTAAGATTCTTGGTAACCCAAGCAATTGTGAGTATGGGTTCCCTCTAATGGAGTCAAATCACTCACTAGTTAGTTATTCCCACAAGCTTTGAACCACCATTGTGCCCTAGCATATCTTGCAGGTAAGACTCTATTGTTAATCAAATGCTTTGTGGTTCATTTGGTGCTTATTTTTTTCTTTTCTTTTCTTTTCTTTTCTTTCTTTCTTTTTTTTTTTTTTTTTTTTTTTTTTTTTTTTTTTTTTTGGTAGTAGGTAGAGTACCTTCAAGTATCAAAGCTCCAGAACTGAAGGCTCTATGTAGGTAGCAGCTCAGCTTCTTTATGTTCAGTGTGTTACACCAGTTTGTATGCAGCAATAGGCCTTGCTATCAATTTATAAATAGCAACTTATTGTCCTGGCAACAGCTTGGCTTGTTTAAGAATTCTCATGGGACCTATTTGTCCAACTCTTTTAGATACAACCCAATCTAAGTAATGTAAGCTTCATTTGATGACAAGAGAAATGTAGTTGGGACTCTCCCATTATTTGGTAATTACATTTAGAACACCATCATATGTATTTCCACTTTAGGAAGCTTTTACTGTATTGGGTTTCCAGACTATCCCTCAGATGACCTTTAATTTTAGGTGTCTTTCCATATTCCCTCACCTTTCCCACTTATCCTCCTGTTCCAGATCCTTCCATCCATCTACAATTACCAATTCTATTTCCCTTTCCTTACTAGGTCTTTATCTGTTCACTGTAGTTCTTTTTTAAAAAAGATATATTTGTTTTATGAATGTGAATATACAGTCTTCAGACACACCAGAAGAGGGCATCAAATCTCATTACAGATGGTTGTGAGCCACCATGTGGTTGCTGGGAATTGAACACAGGACCTCTGGAAGAGCAATCAGTCAATGCTCTTAAATACTGAGCCATCTCTAGTTCCTTGTTCTATGCCTACCCTCTGATTTTCTACAGACTGTAGCTTTGTTATCATTGATTTAACAGCTAATATACAATATAGGCAAATACATACTATATTAGTTTTTCTAGATCTGGGATACCCCATTCAGTATGTCTTTCAGTTTTCTTTTGTTTTATATTGTATTTTTGTACCATCCATTTGAATGCAAACTTCTTGATATTTTTTTAAAGGCTGAGCAATATTTAATTGGTTAAATGTACCAAACTTTTGTTATTCATTCATCAGGTGATGGACATCTAATTGATTACAAATTTCTGGCTATTATGAATACAGAGCAATAAAAATGATTGAGTAAGTATCCTTGTGGAATGAAAAAGGTTTATTGGTATATGAACAAGGGTGACATTTCTGGATATTGAAGTAGATGGATTTACATCTTCCTGTGAAACTACCACACTGATTTCCAAAGTAGCTGTACAAGTTTGCACTTAAACCAGCAATAGATGTGTGTTATTTCATATCTTCATAAACAGGAGGTAACATTTTATTGATCTTATGTAAGATGATCTCTCAAAGTGTTTTTGTTTCATTTGTTTTAAATAAGTTTATTTGGGAACACATTCTAGGTGAGTTCACCAGTCTCACTGGGCAAACCCAGAGAAGTCAATATACAGAGAAGGAAACAGGGAGGGAGAAGAAAGAGGAGGGAAAAAAGGAGAGGGAGGGAGGTTGAGAGAGAGAGAGTAGAGAGAGAGAGAGAGCAAAACAGAGCAAAACAGAGAGAGAAACAGAAAGACAGAGACACAGAGAAAGAGACAAAAACAGATACAGAGAGATAGAACAAATCTAGAGAGGGGGTCAGAGAGAGCTGAAAGTAGTTTTGATTTTCATTTCCCTGATGGCTAAAGATGTTAAACATTTCTTTAAGGTTTTTTTTTTTTTAATTAGATATTTTCTTCATTTACAATTCAAATGCTATCCCAAAAGTCCCTTATACCCTCTCCGAACCCTGCTCTTCAACCCACCAACTCCCACTTCCTGACTCTGGTATCCCCCTGTATTGGACCATATAATATTTGCAAGAACAAGGCCAAATGATGGCCGACTAGATCATCTTTTGCTACATATGCAGCTAGAGACAGGAGCTCAGGGGGTACTGCTATTCCTCCTATAGGGTTACAGACCCCTTCAGCTTCTTGGGTACTTTCTATAGCTCCTCCATTGGGGGCCATGTGATCCATCCAAGACATGACTCTGAGCATCCACTTCTGTATTTGGCATAACCTCACAAAAGTCAGCTATATCAGTGTACTGTCAGCAAAATCTTGCTGGCATATGCAATTGTGTCTGCGTTTGGTGGTTGATTGTGGTATGGGTCCCCAGATGGGGCAGTCTCTGCATAGTTGTTCCTTCCATCTCATCAACAAACTTTGTCTCTGTAACTCCTTCCATGGGTATTTTGTTCCCCATTCTAAGGAGGGACAAAGTGTCCACACTTTGTTATTCCTTCTTCTTGAGTTTCATGTGTTTTGCAAATTGTATCTTGGGTATTCTAAGTTTCTGGGCTAATATCCACTTAAAAGTGAGTGCATATCATGTGAGTTCTTTTGTGATTGGGTTACCTCACTGAGGATGATACCCTCCAGATCCATCCATTTGCCTAAGAATTTCATGAATTCATTGTTTTTAATAGCTGAGTAGTACTCCATTGTGTAAATGTACCACATTTTCTGTATCCATTCCTCTGTTGAGGGGCATCTGGATTCTTTCTAGCTTCTGGCTATTATAAATAAGGCTGCTATGAACATAGTGGAACATGTGTCCTTATTACCAGTTGGAACATCTTCTGGGTATATGCCCAGGAGAGGTATTGCTGGATCTTCTGGTAGTACTATGTCCAGTTTTCTGAGGAACCACCAGACTGATTTCCAGAGTGGTTGTACAAGCTTGCAATCCCAGCAGCAATGGAGGAGTGTTCCTCTTTCTCCACATCCTCGTCAGCATCTGCTGTCACCTGAATATTTGATCTTAGCCATTCTGACTGGTGTGAGGTGGAATCTCGGGCTTGTTTTGATTTGAATTTCCCTCATGATTAAGAATTTTGAACCTTTTTTCAGGTGCTTCTCAGCCATTCATTATTCCTCAGTTGAGAATTCTTTGTTTAGCTCTATACCCCATTTATAATGGGGTGATTTGATTTTCTGAAGTCCAGCTTCTTGAATTCTTTGTATATATTGGATATTAGTCCCCTATTTTTTTTTTTTTTTTAGGATTGGTTAAAATCCTTTCCCAATTGGTTGTTGGCCTTTTGTCTTATTGACAGTGTCTTTTGCCTTGCAGAAGCTTTGCAATTTTATGAGGTCCCATTTCTCGATTCTCAATCTTACAGTACAAGCCATTGGTGTTCTGTTCAGGAATTTTTCCCCTGTGCCCATGTCTTCGAGGCTTTTACCCATTTTCTCCTCTATAAGTGTCTTAGTTAGGGTTTTACTGCTGTGAACAGACACCATGACCAAGGCAAATCTTATAAAAACAACATTTAATTGGGGCTAGCTTACAGGTTCAGAGGTTCAGTCCACTATCATCAAGGTGGGAGCATGGCAGTATCCAGGCAGGCATGGCACAGGCAGAGCTAAGAGTTCTACATCTTCACACAAAGGCTGCTAGTAGAAGACTGACTTCCAGGCAACTAGGGTGAGGATCTTATGCCCATACCCACAGTGACAAACCTACTCCAACCAGATCATACGTCCAAATGGTGCCACTCCCTGGTCTAAGAATATACAAACTATCACATTCCACTCCCTGGCCCCCATAGACTTGTTCAAACATATGAGTCTATGGGGGGGGGGGGACATACTTAATGCAAAATGCATTTAATCCAACTTTTTTTGTATACAAAATTAAAAATATTTATTTATCTCAATTCTGAAGGTTGAAAGTAATACAATACTTAAACACAGGGCCCCCAATGGAGGAACTAGAGAAAGTACACAAGGAGCTAAAGAGGTCTGCAACCCTATAGGTGGAACAACAATATGAACTAACCAGTACCCCCAGAGCTTGTGTCTCTAGCTGCATATGTATCAGAAGATGGCCTAGTCAGCCATCATTGGGAAGAGAGACCCCCTTGGTCTTGCAAACTTTATATGCCTCAGTATGGGGGAACGCCAGGGCCAAGAAGTGGGAGTGGTTGGGTAGGATAGTGGGGGTGGGGGGGAGAGGGTCTGGGGTATTTGGGGATAGCATTTGAAATGTAAATGAAGAAAATACCTAATTAAAAAAATAAATTAAAAATTTTAATGAAAAAAAGAAAAAAAAGGATATAAAGAGAATTTAATCTCACTCTGTTTTCAATTGTCTCCAGCTGCTGTTTGACAAATTTGCATTGCATTCTATAGTCTTTGCCATGGGATACAATATCCTTTTTCTGAGACTACATCTACAATTCTGAGCAGCAAAATGATACAACTTAAGAAGTGTTAACCAATTTCAAGGCTTCCAAAACTTACTCTGAAACAAAATTCTGAGTAGAACAGTGCACTTTCCATAACAATATTTTGCATTTTTTAATCCAACTTTTAAAGTCCTCATAGTCTATAGCGGTCTCAACAATGTTAAAAATCCAAAGTTCAAGGTTTCTTCTGAGATTCATCCAATCACTTAACTGTAATCCCCAAAGAAAGATGGGAAAACAGCTGGGCAAACTCTAAACTCTTTATCTCCATGGCTAATGTCAAAGCAGTCTTCAGATCTCCATTCCATTTTCATATTTGTTGACTGCAACAGGCTTCTTTCTCCTGGGCTGGTTCCATTCCCTGTTAGCAGTTATGGAATTAGCATGTATCACATGGCCCTGACATCTTTAACATCTTTGGGTCTCCAAGGCAATTTCAATGTTACAGCTTCTTGTTTCAGTGTCTGGAATTCCACTTGATCTTTTGGTCTCCTCCTAAGGGCTGGCATCACTTCAGCTCTGCCCTCTCTAGCACTCTACTCAGGTTGATCCACTCCACTATGGCTGCTGTTCTTGGTGATCATCCCATGGTACTAACATCTCCAATACACTGGGGTGTTCCACTCCAACTAGGCTTCACCAATAGCCTCTCATAGGCTCTCTTCATGGTGCCAAGTCTCAAATCATTTGCATGACCCCTTAAGTCCTGGGCCACCAACTATAGCTGAGGCTATACCTTCTCCAATGGCCATCCATGACCTCTCAAAGTGCCAAGCCTCAGCTTTTCTTCATGACACCTTCATGCATTCAAAACCAGTATCACCTGGGTGATTCTTACACATTACCAAGTTCAGCTGCAGCATGAGGTACAACCTTGGCTATCTCTGGAACATAGCTTCTTTGTGCTCCCAGAAAACACTTCCTAGAACATTTCACCTTACTGATGCTGGTCTCTTCACAATCACTGCTAATTTCTTAGATCCAGCTAACCAGCATCAATTGTCCCAGTAGTTCCTTCCATTCTTAACTCTAGAGCCAGAAACACATGGCTGAAGCTGTGGAGTTCTGCTGCTTGCAGGAATTAGAACATGACCTGCTTGTACTATTACATCGTCACTGGCTTTCTGTTTTTCAAATCCTTCATTGCCTAAGCTTGGCTATCCTGGGTCTTGCTCTGTAGATTGGCCTTGAATGCAGAGATCAGCATGCCTGTCTCCTGGGATTAAAGGTGTGTACCACCATGCTTGGATCTAAATTTAGTTGGATAGAATCTTGCCCCAAGGTCCCACTCCCTTACTCTGTTACTTCCTAGAACACAGGATTTTGCTCCATTTCACTTCCTGGTACCCCTTTAATACTCGAACCATATATTTTATATTTTTCCTTTCTAAGCTTGCTATGCTTGTTCAAACTTCTCTTCATAAGACTAAACCAGAGAACAAAGTCTTTGCTGAGCTTTTTTGAAACTTCCTTTTGTGGGAAGCCACATGTGCCGTTGCAGGGTGGCACTGGCTTCTGCTGGCCACCATGCATACATAGGCAGTAAAGTTTTTTTTGCCAAGATGAGGTTTTGAGAATTAACCAAAATTGACCAATCAGATGAGAGAGAAGTTGACCAATCAGATGAGAGAAAAGTTAACCAATCAGATGAGAGAGAAGTTAACCAATCAGATGAGAGAGAAATTGACCAATCAGATGTAGGCATGCAAATGAGGTGGGAAGCATCAACCAAGCACAACCAATCCAGGTGTGAGACACGCCTCTCCTAGGACTATATAAAGCAGCACCAGTTCTGGGCTCGGAGTCTATTCGCCTCTACAATCAAGCTCTCCCAATAAACGTGTGCAGAAGGATCCTGTTGCAGCATCGTTCTTGCTGGTTGAGTTGGACGCACACGCAAGACCTTTGTCAGTGCAATTAATCTGAGTCTCTTCACCTTAGCCTCAGGCAGACTTTTCAGGCAAGGGCAAAAAGTAGCCACATTCTTCACCAAAATACCACAAAAAGAGTCTTTATGCCACATTCTGAAATTCTTCTCCTTTGGAATCTCTTGGGCAAGGTCAAAACAGTTCAAATTACTCCCAGTAACAAAGTCTTCCACATTTCTACTAGGATGACCCATTAAGCCACATTTAAAGCATTCCACTGTTTTCCAAATCCAAAGTCCCAAAATCCACATTCTTTCAAATAAAATCATGGTCAGGCCTATCACAGCAATACCTCAGTCCCTGGTACCAACTTCTGTCTTAGTTAGGGTTTTGCTGCTGTGAACAGACACCATGACCAAGGCAAGTCTTATAAAAACAACATTTAATTGGAGCTGGCTTACAAGTTCAGAGGTTCAGTCCACTATCATCAAGGTGGGAGCATGGCAGTATCCAGGCAGGCATGGCACAGGCAGAGCTAAGAGTTCTACATCTTCATCCAAAGGCTGCTAGTGGAAGACTGACTTCCAGGCAGCTAGGGTGAGGATCCTATGCCCAACCCTCACAGTGACACACCTACCCCTCCAAATTATGCCACTCCCTGGTCCAGGTATACACAAACCATCACAATAAGTTTTAGTGTCTCTGGCTTTATGTAGAGTTCCTTGATCCACTTAGACTTGACCTTAGTACAAGGAGATAAGAAAAGATCAATTCTCATTCTTCTACATGATAACCACCAGTTAAGCCAGCACCATTTGTTGAAAATGCTGTCTTTTTTCCACTGGTTGGTTTTAGCTCTTTTCTCAAAGATAAGTGACCATAGGTGCGTGGGTTCATTTCTGGGTCTTCAATTCTATTCCACTGATCTACCTGTCTGGCACTGTACCAGTACCATCCAGTTTTTATCACAATTGCTCTGTAGTACAGCTTGTGGTTAGGGATGGTGATTCACCCAGAGGATCTTTTATTGTTGAGAATAGTTTTAGATATCCTAGGTTTTTTTGTTATTCCAGATGAATTTGCAAAATTGCTCTTTCTAACTCTGTGAAAAAATTGAGTTGGAAGATGCAAAAATACTCAATAAAATCCTTGCAAACTGAATCTAAGAACACATCAAAACAATCATCCATCATGATCAAGTAGTCTTCTTCTCAGTGAAGTAAGGTTAGTTCAATATAAGGAAATCCATCAACGTAATCCACTATATCAACAAACTCAAAGACAAAAACCACATGATCATTTCTTTAGATGCAGAGAAAGCATTTGACAAAGTCCAATACCCATTTATGATAAAAGTCTTGGAAAGACCAGGAATTCAAGGCCTATACCTAAACATAATAAATGCAATATACAGCAAACCAGTAGCCAACATCAAACTAAATGGAGAGAAACTTGAAGCAATCCCACTAAGATCAGGGACTATATAAGGCTGCCCACTTTCTCCCTACCTATTCAATATAGTAGTTGAAGTCCTAGCCAGAGCAATTAGGTAACAAAAGGAGATCAAAGGGATACAAGTTGGAAAGGAAGAAGTCAAAATATCACTATTTGCAGATGATATGATGGTATATATAAGTGACCATGAAAATTCCACTAAAAAACACCTAAACCTGATAAACAGCTTCAGTGTAGTAGCTGGATATAAAATTAACTCAAACAAATCAGTGGCCTTTCTGTACACAAAGGATAAACAGGCTGAGAAAGAAATTAGGTAAACAACACCCTTCACAATAGTCACAAATAATATAAAATACCTTGGTGTGACTCTAACTAAGGATGTGAAAGATCTGTATGATAAGAACTTCAAGTCTTTGAAGAAAGAAAACAAAGATTTCAGAAGATGGAAAGATCTTCCATGCTCATGGATTGGCAGGATTAATATAGTCAACATGGCTATCCTGCTAAAAGCAATCTACAGATTCTTTAAGGTTTTCACATTCCTTTGAGTTCCTTCTATTGAGAATTCTCTGTTTATATTTCTACCCATTTAAAAAATTAGGTTGTTTTCTTAATATCTACTTTTTGAGATCTTAGTAGATTTTGGATATTATCTGTCTATTGAAATTATATTTGCAAAAAATCTTTCCTATTCTGTAGGCTTCAGCTTTGTCCTAAAGATGATGTTGTTTGCCATGCAGAATCCCTTCAGTTCCCTGAGGTTCTGTTCAATAATTCATGCTCTTAGCACCTGTGTGAATGGTGTTCTGTTCAGAAAATCATTTCCTGTGCCAATGAGTTCAAGGCTACTCAAACTTTTTCTTCTGTCAGGATCAGAGTATCTGCTTTTATGTTAAGATATTTGACCCATTTATGTAGGCATAATGTTTCTATAAATTGTGGAAAATCTACCCTTGTAATATAGAAATGCCGATTTTTCTGATCTCATATCTTATTTCAATCCGTACATGGTATTATAATGCTTATACCAGGAATATCCTATCTCAAGTTTGTATAAACAATTCTTATCATTTATTCTCTGCCTTGTCAATAAAAGCTGATCATCCAGTCGTGGGGCCAAATAAAGATATGGTGGAATGTCTGCCAATCAGAGGGAAGAGAGTTGGCGAGAGGGACAGAGGGAGGGAGGAAGTTTCAAAGTAGCTATGAGGATGGAGGAATTGGAAAAACTAGAAAGTGGTTTAAACAGAGATCCTGAAAACATACCTGAAGCCCAAAGAACCACATCAATACTAATATGCAAGTATCATAGGATGGAGTTGGGAGCTAGCCAGATTAGCATAGGAGGTTAAGATAGATCATTTAATTGCTCAGATATTGAGGTGCAGTTTTAAATAAATCTTGGTTTTTATATGTGGCTATTGTAGGTTAACATAAGGTAAATAGTTACCAGGTTAATTCACTGCTTTACATTTGTAATAAAGATAAATTTTTTACTTATTTTGCCCAATATGGAGTCCAATTTTGTAGAAGATTGGTCCTGGTTCTTTCTTCCAGTCCAATGCTCTCAGAAATAAGACTCAGATTCAAAATATATTTACACTTATTTGGCCATATAGCTAGGATCTTCTCTGACTAGATCATAACTTAAGATAACCCATTTACTTTAACTTACATTCTGTCACATGGCTGGTTACCTATGTTTAGGTATCATGTGTTCATCTCATCACATCTTCCCCAGGTGAATCTCCTGTGCCTGACCCTACCTCATAATTCTTTCTACCTATCAGATATCTCATCTCCCATTTCCTGCCTAAGCCATAGTCCATCAGATTTATTATTGATAGTTACCATATTCATACAGACATAAGATGTTCTCTACACATTTCAACTTGATTATTTTTTTGCAGAGTGATAAGCATATATCTATTTGCATTTGTCTATATGCAGCAATATAGTTTGACCAGCACAATTTTCAGAAGATGCTGTCTTCTTTCTATTGTGTATTTCTGTCTTATTAGCAAAAATCAAGTGTCTATAAGAATTTATGTTTGTGTTTGCAATTTGATTCTAATAACTCCCAATATAAGTTTTTTTTTTTCGTGTACAATAATGTACACTGCTTCTAAATAATGGGAAAAGCATACAGTGGTTATCTAAATAGATACTGACTCTTTATTCTTGACAATAAGTCCACTCATTGTGTGTGTGTGTGTGTGTGTGTGTGTGTGTGTGTGTGTGTGTGTGTGTGTTTGTGTGTGTTTGATAATTGGTCTATATGCACAGGCACAAGTCAGCAAAGTCCACACAAGGGCATTTACTGTGTTCATCTGTTCACATTATATATGTTCACATGGACAATATGTTCTTGAGACAAGATGTCTGTATGAAACTTGAGCTGGTTTTGGTTCTAACAAATTAGCTGATCAGTGGTCTCCTGAGTACAGTCCTACATTAATGATATGCTGCCATGTCGGTCTTTGACTTGGATTCAAGGAATCCAAATTAAATCCTACATACTGGTACGGCATGTTCTCTTACCTAGTGAGACATCTCATCAGCTCTCTATAGCATTTTAATATTTATCAGAACCATTACCAATATCTTCCATATTCTCCTGATGGCATTCTTCATATCTTTATATCTAAAATTGTAAACCATAGGAGTGAGCATCATAAACATATTATCTCAAAGATAATGGGGCTATAAATATAATATAACATAAATTAGTACAGAACAAACAAAAATAAAAACAAAACTACAACAGTATTGTGGGGACCACAAGTGGAGAGAACTTCTATCTGCCTTCTGAACAAGATAACATGATGGGAAACAAGCAGCAAGAAGATTAAGATGCAGATAAAGCTGCTGGTGGCATTAGTCAAAATGCCAAAATAATGTAGTTCAGTGCAGGATATGTTCAGTAATGGTAACAAGTCACACATGTAATGATCACAGATACTGAGTCCAAAGAAGACCGGAGTCAAATTAATCTGTATGATAGAATACAAGAAGATGCCTGCCCAAGACCCCTACCAGGAAGCCAAAGAACTTTTGGATCCTGATTGAACAGTAGTGCTAGGATTTTCAAATGTCCACTTAGAGGTCCTGTGCTATGACTGTTGAGACACTTACCTTTAACACAGTAAAGGAATGTGCAGCAAATAATAATGTTGTGCATTATTCAAAGGAGATGGTCTTCCTCTCCTAGAAGAACTCTGTACGAATCTTGGTGTGATTGATAACAAAAGAAGTACGTCCATCCTGGAGGGATAAGAATTAAATGGGAAAGCCCAGCAGTACAAGACTGGAACCCCCCCCCCCCCCGGAAAACACACACACACTTTCTCTCTCAATATGTGTGTGTAGGTGTATGTGATGTTTCTAATACTTACAAGATAGACCTTTAAAAGTATAAAAAACGATATTGTCACAGCTTCTAGATTCTTTAAAATCTTTGAAAGCCTCACAGTAGAAACTCAGTGACAAAGCTCTGGTTTTGCATGATTCTGCAAAAGTTTATTTTAAAGAATCATTTCCTTTATCCTGATGTCAATGAGGGATCTTGATAAAAGTACTATTAAATGATGATAATAAAAGCCTGAGAGACCAATCATCTATATGTGAAAACTACACAGATGAAGAAGAGAAAAAAATGAGAATGTAGAAAAAAATTTATATACATACATATATATACATACATATACATATATGTATATATGTGGTATGAAAATCTCATAGAATATTTACAAAGAAAAAAGGAGTCTTGAGACAAGTATTTTTAAATAATTTTTACAATGCAACTTTGAGGAAATAGATTTCTACTACAAACATGGCTTTATATTGATATACATTTACTATAACGCATGTTCACAAGGAGCTTACTTTCTCATATCTAAGTATTATATAGACAGTTAAATTGAACTTTGTCAAAATTTCATTGATAGCACTGTCATTATAATTCTAGGTCTAGTCCACTTTCTTGTAAACCTAGTTACCTTTCCTACAGTAAGCCTTTCAATAAATCCTCTGCATATTTATATTGAAATGTTTCATTATTTCTAGTAATTTGGAAAGTTCAAAGTGAAACAACATATTTTAATTTCATCTTACTTCAGTCAAAATGTCAAAATCAATGAGACAACTTCAAACAAATGCTGGGGTTAAGACAAAAATATCATTGTTGGCTGAACAGTGGTGGTACACCCCTTCAATCCCAGAACTCTGTGAATTCAAGACCAGCCTGGTATACAAAGTAGGTACTAGGAAAGCCAGTAATACACAAAGAAAAAACCCTGTCTCGATAATAAAACAAAATAAAATCTCATTTGTAAGATTGCAAAGTCATTCTACCAGTAGGAAATTGTCTGGAGAATTTTCAAAAGACTAAAAATAATTCTACCCTAGGATCCAGCTCTACCACATCTTGTTACATGTCACAATGTCTCAACACACTACAAACTCCAGATTCCTGCTCAGTCATGTTTATTACTGTTCTGTTCACAATAACTAGTAAATTAAAATAACAATAACTAGGAAATAAAAATAACCTGAGACTAAACAGATAATGAAAATGTGGTACATACATACTATGTAGTACATACATTCAGCTATAGAGCAAAACATTGTCATGGAATATGCAGTTAATTAGGCAGAACTACCAAAGTGAGTTAGGTAGCCTAGTCCCACAAAGACAAATGTAATTGGAAGATTCTAGCTTCAAATCTTCAAATGTGAAAAAATACCCTGGAATACCTTCAGAAATATGGGAGGCAAAAAAGAACCATTTGTGTTGTAATGGGAAAATAGCAAGAGGAATAGCAGGATACAAATGAACTGATGAGGGAATGAGTAAAGAATCAAATATAGGGATCTACCAAGGTGATAAGTACACAATGAAGATGGAGAGAGTTAAACAACAATAATGATGTCTGAAAAAAATCACAAGACATCATACTATTTATCTAAAAATCTAATATACATACATCTGTATATAAATAAATGTAGTTTAAATGAAAAATTTCAAACTTTAGCTAACAATGTCTTTTCCTACAGCCAAAGAACACCAAACAAATCCCCAACATCACACATGGGAAGTACTATTTTGGGATGTTGGTCAGAGTTGTCCAAGAGACTTCCAACCATCCAGTATATTGCTATTGTCCTTGGTTACCCCAGTTGGTGTAAAGTTAAGTCTCTATTGCTGAAAACACCTTGAACTTCAGATGCATGGCCCAGAGACTGCTGAAGGGAACTTACCTGTATGCCTTTTCACTTAGGACTAAGTTTAATGGTACCAGAAGGCAGCAAGCAAGCATACAAAAGAGGGATGCAACCAAAAGTCTAAAAAGCTAAAAATTCATAGCTATAAAGCCTATGAACCACAGTTACCAGCATGGCAATATAAGAGTAAGGGCATAATAGTGCTGTGCACAAATTTGCAGTAAACTGAAAATCTCTAACCAGACTGAAGACCTGCTCAACAAGAGATAATCATGGCTGGTATGAGAAACCTGCCCAAATTACCATAGCTATTAAGGTCATTGTTCTAGAAAGATAACCTACAATACAGCTTTATGAAAACTGGCATAATCTCTAACTATACTCTGTGAATGCACTCACAAATAAAATTATCCCTGACTCCTCTCAAGGAGCTCCCCTTTTTACAACATATGCAAATAATTATAGAAAACCAAATACAATCAAAATGAACAGTTGTGGAGCCCAGTCCAATAGATACATTTACAAAGCAATTTCCTATACTTATAGTTCATGGAACAATGTAAAAGAGGGGACAAAAAATTGTAAGTGATAGAGGAACAGGGAGTTTGCTATGAGACTGTGAGTTGTAATAACGTCAAAATACATACCCATAAAATCATACAAGCATGACCACTAAAACATGAGCTAAATAAGGACACAACAATAGATATGCAAAAGTGGGTGGGGGAAAGACTATGGGGCCTCAACACTACACAAAGAATTGGGCAATTATGGAATATTGAGAATATAAGAAATTATCTTCCCCAGGAAATATTGACCAACTGCTTTTCTAACACCAAATATTAAGCCTTATAAACATATATATGTGTGTGTGTGTGTGTGTGTAACAATAATCAATAAAAAAAGGAGCCCATAATTTTGATTTGCTTTTTTGGTGTTTTGTTTTTTTCGAGACAGGGTTTCTCTGTGTAGTCCTGGCTGTCCTGGAACTCACTCTGTAGACCAGGCTGGCCTTGAACTCAGAAATCTGCCTGTCTCTGCCTCCCAAGCAGTGGGATTAAAGGCGTACGCCACCACGTCCAGCATAATTTTGAAAGAACACTGGGGTGCTTGGATGTAGAAAGAGAATAAACAAATGATATAATATCAAATATTGCAAAAACATTATAAAAGAAAAAACCAAAACAAAACAAACAATCCACCAAACACTTGATTTCCATTTTCTGTTGGCAAACTACTCATAGGCATAGGTCCTGTTTTGGGGTACGAGTTATATAACAGTGACACTCCATTGCAGAAAATGGCCTTTCTTCCCAGCAGGCATCAACTCCAAGCAGGTTCTTAGTTAGGAGTCGGACTTTGTGGCAATTTACCATTTTCATACACGGTCTTATTTTAATATGTGGGTGTGTCACAGTCTCTGTGAGTTTGCAGGTATATCAGTAAAGTATAAGAAAAGCTTATCAGTTTCAATTTTTAACGTTGTAAGAATAAAAATAAAGGTTAAATAGCATCTAGTTTTTATTTCACAGCTAAAAATTGTAACTTCATTTCTCATATTATAGTATTACTAGAATCTAGACCTATACAACTGAAGTCAAGAAAATGTAAAATAATGTTTGTGTTGTATAATGAAACAAAATGAATATGTTTTGGATAATGTGCTCAGTATTTTATTTCATAGTTTTATTTCAATCATTGTATTCCACAAAATTCATCTAAATTCCATCTAAAGCAATTAGTACACTAATATCAGATAATTATATGTTAAGCTAATTTGTAGGGACATATGAACTAAATATGTAGAAACCATATGGTAAAGAAGGACATTATCCATTCTATAATCAGCTTCCAAATGCTGACACTATTGCATACACTAGCAAGAGTTTGCTGAAAGGACCCAGATAGAGCTGTCTCTTGTGAGACTATGCCGGGGCCTAGCAAACACAGAAGTGGATGTTCACAGTCAGCTACTGGATGGATCACAGGGCCCCCAATGGAGGAGCTAGAGAAAGTACCCAAGGAGCTAAAGGGATCTGCAACCCTATAGGTGGAACAACATTATGAACTAACCAGTACCCCGGAGCTCTTGACTCTAGCTGCATATGTATGAAAAGATGGCCTAGTCGGCCATCACTTGAAAGAGAGGACCATTGGACTTGGAAACTTTATATGCCCCAGTACAGGGGAACACCAGGGCCAAAAAGTGAGAGTGGGTGGGTAGGAGAGTGGGGCAGAGGGTATGGGAGACTTTTGGGATAGCATTGGAAATGTAAATGAGGAAAATAATAAAAAATATTAAAAAAAATAAAAATTAAAAAAAAGATACATCGGTTATGAGAAAGATAGACACATAAATTTAGTGGGGAGGTATCATAGCATATCTAGTGTTGTTTTACAGATTTGTTTTGATAAGATTCATACACATTGTTCATATATTAATTTTAAAACAAATTGTAATTCTCTTTCCTGTGCTGTTTTTCTGGAAGATGGGTATCCTATCTCTGATTCATTCTGTTAAATCTTTCTCTGATTCATCACTTTGTCTATCCCTTAATTAGATGTCATTTTCAAACATGGATGCTCCCTTCTACAAACTAACATTACCTTTACTGTTAGGAATTAAAGGTGTGTATTAAGGGTATGTTTACATTCCAAGCAGATTTCACTGTATCAGAAGGTCTGCATTCTGGCTGGATCATATGAACCTTGGCCTAACTGGTTTTGGAAAGAGACCTTGGCTATATAATACCTTACTTCCCCAGTATTTTATTAAAACTGTGCTACAATGAATGACTTCTTAATGGGTGCTGTGAATCATAAATGATAGCTTATATTTGCATAACAAATGTTCTTACCCACTTGTCTACCTTCCCAGCATTGTAAGCATAATATGTTAAAAATCATGAGAAACCACTATTAGTTTCTTCCACATTTTTCTAATGGCATTCTTCATTTCCTTATTCCTAAAAGTGTAAACCATAGGATTCAGAAGTGGTGTTATGATGGTGGCAAATACAAATGCATTTTTTTCAGAAGAGAAAGCAGAAGGAGGTCGTGCATATATTAAAAAGCATGGGACAAAGAACAAAAGAACAACTGTAATGTGGGACCCACAGGTGGAGAGAGCTTTACGTCGCCCTTCAGAGCTGTGAGCTCTCAGAGAAAACAAGATGACACCATAGGAGACAAGCAAAATAGAGAAGATTATGACGCTGATAGACCCACTGTTAGAAAACACCAATATGACAAATATGTGTGTGTCAGTGCAGGCAAGCTTCAGTAATGGGAACAAGTCACACAGATAATGATCAATGACATTGGGTCCACAGAAGGGCAGCTGCAAAGTGAAGATAATTTGTATGAGAGAATGTAAGAATCCTCCTGTCCAAGATACCATCACCAAAATGCCACAGAGTCTTCTGGTCATAATGGAGGAGTAGTGAAGGGGCTTGCAAATGGCCACATAGCGGTCATAGGCCATGGCTGACAAAATAATCACCTCTATTCCAGTGAAAAAGTGAATAGCAAACAGTTGTGTCATGCAACATTCAAAGGAGATGGTCTTCCTCTCATAGAAGAGGTCTACCATCATCTTGGGGGTGACAGTGGAAGAAGTGCATGCATCCAGTAAGGACAGGAATATCAAGAAGAAGTACATGGGAGAGCTCAGCAGTGCAGGGCTGTAGATGATGGTCACCACAATCATCATGTTGCCCCCAATAGTTGCAAGGTAGATAAACAAAAATACAACACACAATATGTTCTCAACATTTGGGCTCTGTGAAAGTCCAAGGAGAATGAACTCAGTGACAAAGCTTTGATTTTGCATTGTTTTCAAGAGAATGTTAAAGTAAAACCTGTTCATGTAAATCTGCAATTATGAGAAAAGAATACTCATTCAAATTTATTTAATTATCATGTAGAAGACGGTCTTTGTTTATTTTGCCAGTAAAACAGAATACTGTAACTTTTTAAGTGTATAATTTTATAATATGTAACATTTAGCTGAGATAAAGTATTAGGTAATCTAAAAAGCCACATCTAGAATATTGGAGATAAAAGCATCTACTTGGGTGACAAGAGAGGAATAGACTATATTTGAATGATCAACTTCTATCAGTCTTTATGGACTTCCTGAAAAGAAGGCTTGAAATGCATTTTAAACTATTCAGGATGTAAATGAAGACCAGAAGTTAAGTCTTCGTTGACTGACAAGAGCACTCACTGCCTTATCAACCAGCAAAAAGGGGCGAAAGACTCTTTATAGAATGCTTCAAAATCATCAACGCATCTCAAATGTATGTAAAACTCTGAATTTATTGGAATATCCAATGACTTAGTCTGGTTTTCATAAAACAAAAATTTCTGTGGGAAAGAATGTAGCACTCTATATGATGCATATGTTGAAAGTGTGAAAATTTCACTGAATCATTTTATAGCATAAGTACAAACTTTGTAAAAAAAAAAAAAGCTATTCTGTTTTTTTTTTTTTATAATGGCTAAGTGAAATATTACAAATAGAATTAAAAAGCAATTGCGCCAGACTTGAAATTCTAGTCAGAGTTAGGAGTATCTTACAAGGGTTTCTGTATTTTATTTTTGCAAAAGTTATTGTCAAAAATATTATGCTCAAACAAACAAAACTCACTCAACCTGGGACTTTAGAAATCCAAGCTCCTACATGCATGATGCTTCTACACAATCAACAGAGTAAAGAGATATTTTTTCCTTTGTAAAAGCTGTAGGAAAAGGATGCTCTGTATAGTCTCTTTCTTTCTGTAAAGCTTAAAGCATCTTCTTCCTTTGTCCTTGTGCAAATCAGACATCCTGAAAAAGGCAACAGAGTCAATTATGAAGAATCAGATGACCACCAATCAGCTATGAATGACAACTCATAACTGAGAAAGTGAAACTCTCCTCAAATATAAATTAGACTATTCTGACTCAATTATTTGCAAAGTTACATGCTTTGAATTTTATAATAATTCACTGTAAAACATGGCTATGACATCTTACCTGCTCATCTCCATTATACTGTCAAATTCAAAAATAACAAAATGTTACTCAGTGTAGCATTCCTTTACAACCCTAGATGTAATTAATTCATAAGAAAACTCAAGTCTGTTTCCCACTGAATGTATTTTCACAAACCTTTTGTGTAAATATTCTAGCTTTCTGATTCATTTTCTGTAGGCCGTCACAACTCAAAAGGCACCTATCTCTTTTCCTATAAAGTATTTTATGTATGCATATATGTGTGTCTATACATATTCATGTGTATGTATTTTTATGCATACAAATCAATGTGTGTATAATAATAATATGTTTGCTCTGAAAAGAAAATTGTATGTTTCAATGATGGATATCTAAAGGAAGTAGAAATTACTTCACATGTTTTTAAATCTATCATGAGACAATTCATTTATTTTACAAGTCATGATTTTTTAAAATCAGTTCCTCACTAGCATGTATAATATGAACTCTAGCTACTCACATGCTGTATCCAAGGAAACAGTGTTCTGAGAAAAACCCTATCAAGTCACTAGATCAGAGAGTAATAATCTTTACAATATATGAAGATGTTCTCTACTCAGTTTACCAGTTGTCATTCAGAACCGAAGGAGAATGGACAAAGAATGTTAGTAAGAAGACAGCAAGGTATGATGCCCAGGCATGTCAGAATGAAACAGCATTTTACCCAATAAAAATGTGAAGGGAGAAATGCATAGTTATGTGTTCGTGCATATTCCTATGCATTTCTCTGTGTGTAATATACATTTATGGATAGGTATTTTGCAAGGATTAACATTAAATTTTAGTGTTCTGTTCAGTTAATGTATTTCTGAATTTCTATCTTCCTTTACTTCTCTGTATCAGCAGTGTATTCCTAAATAGTTCTATTGCTCAGGACCAAGTCTTGACTTGACTGTCAATTCTTCCTTTGTCTATTCCCAACATCTTCATTGATCCTTAACCTACTCAGTAGTAATTGTCCTAATACAAATTACTTCCAACTTAAGCCTGAAATATTTCATTTGTCTCCTAGTCAGCCATTCTCCTGGTGTCCTCTCTAACTCTGCAGTATTTTTTCCACACCAAAGCCACAGTGCAATGTATTAGCAGAAGTCAGATAGAAACTGTATTTTCTCTATCAAAATGCTTTGTGGTTCCTCATCTTAATGTGTGCAACCAACTTCCACTCAGATCTTCCAGCTTCTCAAGTGCTGTTTTGAGTTCTCAGCCTTGTCTGCAGTCATTCTAGCTGCACATGGGCTTCACACATCTTGATCATCTACAGGACCAGTAAACTTATAATTGCTTTTCTATGAAGCAGTTCCCTCAGCTTGTCACCTGGGTAACTCCTTCATTTACACTCAGTCCTTTCCAGTTTTCATTAAATCAGAAAGATCACAAATCAGAGCCCTGATATTGCTCTATTCCTTTGTGAATTAACTATATTTATAGTGCTTGCCTTCTGACTATATCTATCTTACTTTTATTATAATGTTGCCTTCCACTTGATCATAATTTTACAAAAGTGCACATTTAATTTTGGTCATGTTTCATATTCTAGAACAGAAATTGGTACAAAGTAGTGGGAGAATATATTTGTTGAATGAATAAATGAACAATGAAATAACCAAAAATATATGTGAAGGGAGGAAAACCCCACTACTCTTCATAATCCATTTCTCACACTCACTTTCTCAAAATGCCTGGGCTTTGCTTCTTTTACTGTTTCTGGCACAGAGAAAACAACTTTTCCTAGCCCCTTTTCCTATCTTGCTAGTGGATTTCTGAATTTTTTCTTTTAGTGTCTGGGTGATTCTGTTTATTTTAAGAGAGGCCAATTCATAATTGTGAGTCCTGAAGCAGTTCAGATCTTTAACTAATTGGATTTTCTTAACAGTTCAGAGGCAGTCTCTACCAACTAGAGAAAGTTATGTGAACATGCTAAAAAGAGCAGATTTCACTTTGCCTTATGCTGCTCTTCCTGATTTACTGTCCTCTGTGTCATACCTAGGGTCCATTTATGGGAATACATTTTATATTATTTATTAATAGCAATATAATATAGATAATCCCCCCAACCAATCAAGCTTCTGTGTCACTTTCTACACAGCTTCAAAATATACTGCTTCCTAATCTATGATATCAGAACAGTAAAAGTGCATTATTACCCACTGAAAATGTTTTTACAAAGAACAAATAAACCTCTGCTGGAAAGACCATAGAAAACTAGCACTTGTGCCATTTCTGTTATGTGTCATCTTCAAGATGACAAGTTGAAAATGTGTTTAATTTCATTAGACTTAAAGAAGCAGATGCTCAAGTGGAAGAAAGAAAGAAAGAAAGAATGAGGGAGGGGAAAAGAAAAGTAGGAAGGAAATATTCTGAGTAGACAAGTGAGCAGTTATTAGTTTTCATGTGTTGTCCTCTGAGCTCTGAGTATATTATCTTAATTTATTACTCGTTTACTGATTTACTGATTTACTCATAACTTTAGTATCCACAGTAATGATGTGGACTCTGAGCAGCGAGTATATAAAACTCCAAACACTGAGGTTTAACTTAAGCACACATGGTTTACATAGCCTGATAAACAGCATCCATATTTAAAGTACTCTGTTATAATTCAAAATCATCTCTGAAAATGTGGAAATGTACCTTAAAGAGATCATTGAATTGCTTCTGTGAAAAATCTGAAAATAGGAATCTCCTATTCTTTATGGAGTAGCCTTATTCAGTGGTGACCATACTTCTGTTTGTATCCAACTCCAGTCCATATCTGAGAGAGAGAATAGTGATTCGGGAGGTTGATGCAATGCCACTCTGATCCAGCCATCAGCTTTGTCTCAGGATGCAAAAAAACCAAAGAAGCCAAAGAAAGCTCCCTCCTTTGTTGTCACTGAAGTTTATAGAGGTGTCTCTGAGATGTCATCAGACTGATTCTTATTCTCCTGGGTGTTTTCTTTTGCTAAATTTACTTTTTATTAATTTGTTTATTGACTTTACATCCTAATTGAAGCTTCTCCTCACTGTCCTCCTCCAAGTCCCTTCCTCTCAGCTCACTCATCCCATTTTCTATTCCCATTCGCTTAAAAAAAGGGAAGGACTCCTGCAGATATCAACCTAATTTGGCATGTCAAGTTGCAGTAAGACTAGGCACATTTTTTTCCTACTGAGCCTAGGCAAAGGCAACCTAGTTAAGTGAAAGGGATGCAAAGACAGACAACAAAGTCAGAGACAGCTCTAGTTGTTAAGGGTCACACATGAAGACCAAGCTGGACATCTTTTACATACATTTAGGGAGCTTATGTCTCTCTCATGCAAGCTGTTTGGTTGGTAGCTCAGACTTGGTGAGCTCCTATGTGCCCCAGCTTAATTGAGAAAGCAAAATAAAATAGGAATGGGGGTGCATATAGGAAGGGACCTTTGTGTACTAGCGGGTATGGATGAAAACAGAAGGGATCAATGTGGAAAGGATAGACAGAGGGAGAGAGAACTGGAATTGAGGGAGGTATCTCTGGGATGAGCTAGAAACCTAGGACAAGGAAAACTCCCAGAAACCTTTGAGTGACCTGAGCTAAAACTCCTTGCAATAGGGGATATAGAACCTGAAACAACTACATTCTATATAACCAGGCAAGACTTCCAATGGAGGGATTGGGACACTAACCCACCCATAAAACATTCAACCCACAATGTGTCCTGCCTACAAGAAGTGCAGGGATAAAGATGGAGTAAAAATTGAGAAAATGGCCAACCAAGGACTGGCCCAACCTGAGACCCCAGCTGTGAGAAAGATCCAACCCCTGACACTTTAATGTTATTGTTCTATACTTGCAAAGAGGAACCTAGAATAACAATCCTCTGAGAGGCTCACCCAGCAGCTGATGGAAACAAATGCAGTCAAACAGGAAGGGGAGCTTGGAGAATCTTGTGGAAGACAGGGAGAAAGGAAAGCTTTTAGGATACCACAAGAAAACCTACAGAATCATCTGAATTTTTAAGATTTCTTTTGCCATATGTTTGTGACACCTTGCTTATGTTTTTATATTGGCTTGAATGTTAAAAGAACTTATATTATTATGGTTAAAGAGCTCTTAATTTTTTAAAGAAATGTAGTCATTTTATTTGGGTGGTACATAAATTCATTAAGAAAATTGTGTATGTGATGAGTATGTTACTTAGAATGCACATGCTAACACCATAGCTTAAGAAGGAAGATGACTGGCATATTTCAGAGATTACATATTTCATGGACATGGAGCATATGTCCAAAGGTTGCAATGACAGACAGAAGAGACTCTTGACATGCTCATCATGCATCTTAAAGCTGTAATGGAAAATAAAAGAAGGGATTTTTGAAGGTGTGTTAAAATAGGAGTTTGCCCCTACAGTTCCCTGCCTCACATGATAACACTAACCCATCTGCTCCTCCATGTCAGAGGCATTTTCATTTTTACACATATACTTTCTTGATTCTTGCTCAGCAAATTTTTTTCTCTGTGGCAGCTATTATTAATGACTCTAGGAAAGTTGTTAATTCTGTTTTTACCTGCTGTAGCTGTAATATGATCAATCAAACCAATCAACTACAGGGCTTAACTTAGTTCAAGGAGAGTATTTTTGTTTCCTCTAAGCACATTATCGTAAATTTTAGAATAATTTTCTTTCTTGTTTAGTTGGCTTTTTTATATTGGAATCATGGAGCTAAGAATGACCTCATCATTTTTTTTCTAAATAGATAAAAGTTTCGGCTTAAGAATTTTTTTCCTTAAAGCTTTAATAATAAAATTTAATAATTTTGTAAGAGCCTTTTCGTCTAAGTAAATAAATTTGCTTATTCACTTCTGAAAAAAAAAGTTTCAAAGGGCTCTCTTGTCTCTCACACTTTTATAGTCAGGGTAAATGAAGAACAAAAAAGCAATTGTAAAGCATACTGTTAAAAATAATTTTACAGTGTATTCAGCTGTTATAGATATACTTCGGATTAGGTAATGTATAAATAAAAACAGCAATTTCTCATATCTTATAAGCTGCAAAGTTTGAGATGGAAGTATCAGCTAGTTCCGTGTCTGGTGCAACTTGACACTCTGCTCAGTAGCTGGCAATTGTTGTATCTTCAAATGGCAGAAGGGCAGGGCAGGTTCTTTCAATCTCAGGCATTTGTATTTTTCCAAGATATTTCTACTGTCTGGGAGATTTCCAGTTCCCCTAACTCAATTTTTTGTAGTACGTATTATGTGACAGTGTGCATGTACATGCATGAGTACACATGCATATGTGTCACCTAATTGGTTTCAAATATGTTTAAAACAACATATCTTATGTTTAATGTTTTGTATCCTATCACTTTATTAACATTTTTTTTCTGGTTCTAATGTTCTCAAGAAAATGTTATGGCTTTACACAAGTTCTCCTCAAAAAATATTATATCTGTTTTTACACTGAATGATGTTTTCATTACCTAACTGTTATGGCTTACCTCTAATACTATGTGGAACAGGTTAAGACAGACATTCTTCATTTATCATTGAGTATGGTGCCTGCTTCATATGCTGATAAATCATGTTTACTATTTTAATATAAATTCCTTCTGTACATGGTTTGTGTTGGGTTTTTTTAAATTATGAAACAGTTAATTTGTTAATATTTTCTGTGTATTTATGAAGATAATTTGTTGTCTTTCTTTTTGTCAGTACAATGAGTTGTACATCTTGTACATCTTGTAGACTGGACAAATGGTTAGTCGAAGGTTTTGTTGTTGGGTTGGTGTTCCAATCCCTATATTAGAAGTGTTGCCTGGATATTGGAGATAGCCCTTTCAGTTTCCATATCCCTCACTGTTATAAGTTACTTATATATGTAGACACATTGCAACTCAGGAAGTAATTTCTGATGATCACAGGATTTAATTCCTTTAACATACATTTTGATTGGATTTGTTAGAATTTTGTTGAGTTTTGCATCTATATTCATTAGAAATATTGATTTTTATTTGACTATATTGTGTTTAGTTGGAATTTATAGCATGATAATACTGTTTTACAAAATTGTATTCAGTACACAATTAAATGTAGAAATGTTTTCTTCAAATTTAAAAGAATTTGTAAAATATTGTCATTATTTGATATTATTGGTTTTGATATTTTAGTTAGTCAGTAAATTTATTTAATTTACATCCTGACCACAGTCTCTCCTTCCTCCTCTCCTTCACCCCCTATACACATACATTTTCCCCTCCCCATCAATTCTTTCTCCCTTTCTCTTCAGAAAAGAGGAGGCCTCCTCCCATGTATATCAACCAGCCTTGACATACCAAGTTGTAGTAAGACTGGGTGAATTTTCTTCTATTAAGGTTAGAACAAGCACCCTAGTGGGGCAAATGAGCCTCAAAGGCAGGCAATGGTTAGAGACAGCTCCTGCTCCCAGAGTTAGGAGTCCCACATGAAAACCAAGGTTCACAACTGTTATATATTGCAGAGAACCTACACTAGTCCATGCATGCTCTCTCATTGGCAGTTCTATCTCTGTGAGTCCTTATGAGCCCAGGTTAGTTGATTTATAAGCTTTCTTGTGGTGTCCTTCATCCTCTGTCTCCTTCCTCTTTCACAAGATTCCCTGAGTTCCTCCTAATGTTTTGCTGTGGATCTATGCAACTGTATCCATCAATTGTTCTGTGAAGCTTCTCTGTTAGGTTCCTGTCTGACAATATAGCAGAATGTTGTTAACAGTATCAAGGGTAGGCTCCCTCTCATGGCATGAGACTCAAATTCAGCTAGTCATTGATTTATCATTCCCTCAATTTCCATTGTCTTTATCCTTGTACATCTTGTAGACTGGACAAATGGTTAGTCGAAGGTTTTGTTGTTGGGTTGGTGTTCCAATCCCTATATTAGAAGTGTTGCCTGGATATTGGAGATAGCCCTTTCAGTTTCCATATCCCTCACTGTTAGAAGTCTTAGTTAGCTATGGTCATTCTTATAGATTCTTGGGAATTTTCATTGCCCTAGCTTTCTAGTTTGTCCCAGAGATGCACCACCCATCAATTATAGTTGTCTTTCCCAGTACTTTCCTCTTCTTTCTTTCCCAACGTGATCCCTCCTGTTCCTATCCCAATCCCTCCTGTATCCAGTTCCCTCACCTAATCCACATACCACATCTATTCTATTTCTCCTTCTCAATAAGATTGATGCATCTGCCCTTGAGCCCTCCTTGACAGTAGCTTCTTTGTATTGTTATCAACTTTACAGTTGGTATCCACTTATAAATGAGTACATACTATGTTTGTTTTTCTGGGTTGTTTTACTTAGGATGATCTTTTCTTGTTCCACACATGTGCCTGCAAATTTCATATCATTGTTTTTAATAGCTGAGTAATAATCCACTGTGTAAATGTATCAACGTTTCTTTATCCATCTCACATTTTGTTAAGAGGCAATCTAGGTTGTTTCCAGCTTCTGGCTGCTATGAACATAGTTGAGCAAGTGTCCTTGTGGTATGATGGAGCATATTTTGGGTATGTTCCCATAGTAATATGGCAGGGTCTTGAGATATATTTATTCACAATATTCCCAGAAATTGCCAAATTGATTTTCAATGTTTTTGTAGAGTCTGCAGTTCCACCAGAATTGGGGTAGGGGGTTGGTGGGTAGGGTACTTGTCGGGGCTGTTGACTTCAGATTGGGATATGTATCAGTTATTAGAGACTTGGTTTTTCTGCTAGGAAGCTTTCCCTGGTGGGTAGGGTTGGAAGGAAAAGGAGGAATGGAATTGCTGTACCATGTTGGGTAGCAGCAAGCTGGGAACTCCAGGGGAACATAAATAAGTCCTCTTTTGTAGCTAAGGATAATACATCTACATAATTTCCTAATTTCAGCAGATGCACTCCAGTAAAGCAATGTGGTAGTATCAAGTGAATCTATGATGTGATATGGGAACCTTCTATACTATCTTATTTGCATTAATTTTAGATTAGTGCAAATAAAACCATTAAATATAAAATCAATGATGTTCATTTTCTGCTGCCTCAAAAAAGGTAGCAAAGCAGCTTTATATCTAATAGTCATTTGCTCAATGAACTATAAGCTTTTAGGTCCAATACACAAAAATTCAACAGTACTTTGTTGGAGATTGACAAGGTTGGTACAGCCAACATTGGCTTCAAACTCACTTTGGGGCTATGACAGCTAGCCCTAACCTGGTGGCACTCTGCTTTTGTCTGCCCAGAATGAGCTTCACGATCCCAGTCATTAGAGTGCTCAGACCTGCAGACCTGAGTAATAACTTACTCAGGTCTCCTGTGAAGACTAAAGAAACTTAATATGGAGGCAGACATTCCTTAGGACGGTTGACCTTTTGCTCCAGAATACCAGGGAGATACTAAGTGGCCTACAGGTGAGAGAAAAATAATGTGATAGTCTCTGAGGTATTAACAGTTCCCTTTGCTTCTGTAAAGCCCGCTTGTCACTATGGGTAAATAATGAAATGGTCCTTTTATTACTATAGAACAGGAAAGTAGGAAACAACTGGGGGAAGTAAAATAATTTTCTTGCCCAGTGTGGATTCCATGAATGGTTGTAATACTTCCCTTCTGATGTCTGCTTCAATCCTTTAATCTCCACCCCTGATTCTGCACAGCATGGTGTCTGGCTCTAAGGCTGCCATCTTTATGCTAGCAGTAAGAATATATTTATTTACTCTAAATTTGAACCAATTTTAACTCTTTGTTTTATCCCGGTGGATTTGAATGCCATCACATCACCTGATGCAGCCTAACATAATTCTAACCTCTTCACCCTCCAGCCTCTCAGTCCAAGTACCAAAGTTATGCTCCTGATCTAGTCCAGAAATGCCTCACAGGAGGACCTCTGGTCCCTTGAAGCAGTGACCTGGGAAGTGTGTCTCCCTGTTCTCAGAGGTTCATCTTACTCACTGTTTCCACATTTTTTCACAAAATATTAAATTATTCTACTAAGTGGGATTTTCTCCCCCCCCCCCCAATGTGGAACATTCTTTTTTAAAAATAAGCATTTTTATATTAATTTATTTTTTTCACTCAATATCCCATTACCTTGCCTCCCCATCTACCCTCCATCTGCTCCACAACCCACACCTCTGCCTAATACCTTTCCACGTGGATGCCCCCACACGAATTTTTTTTATGTTATTCAAATATTAACTCTTTATTTTTAAGTGTTCTTGGATTTCTGTTTGATAATATTTTAATATGGCATCATCTTCAGGGTAGAGCATTGCCATATAATCAGCTTCTCTGCAGGATTTAAGCAAAATGGTGTGAGCTGAGCTCTCTCATAATGAATCCTTCTATCATTCTGCAAGTAAGGTGAATGAAATGTCTTGAAAATACTATATCAAGGTCCGTTAATTGAATACAAAATTATGAAAAATGTATAAAAAGCAGTAGAGTATAATAATAAATAATGATTTTTTAAACTTTTTTTTAGATATTTTCTTTATTTACATTTCAAATATTATCCCATTTCCTTTTTTCCCCTCCGAAAATCTCCTACGCCCTTCCCCTTCCCCCTGATCCCTAACCCACCCACTCCTGCTTCCTGACCCTGGTATTCCTCTATACTGGAGCATAGACCCTTCACAAGACCAAGGGCCTCTCCTCCCACTGATGACCAACTAGGCCATCCTCTGCTTCATATGTAGCTAGAGCCGTGATTCCCACCATGTGTTTTCTTAGGTTAGAGGTTTAGTCTCAGGGAGCTGTGGGGGTACTGGTTAGTTCATATTGTTGTTCCTCCTGTGGGGCTGTGAAACCCTTCAGTTCCTTCAGTAATTTCTCTAGCTCCTTCATTAGGGACCCTGTGCTCTGTCCAATGGATGGCTGTGAGCATCCACATCTGTATTTGTCAGGCACTGACAGAGCTTCTCATGAAGCAGCTATATTAGACTCCTGTCAGCAAGGTCTTGTTGGCATCCACAATAGAGTCTGGGTTAGGAGGTTGTATTAGGGATGGATCCCCAGGTGAGGCAGTTTCTCGATGGTCATTCCTTCAGTCTCTACTCTGAACTTTGTGTCTGTAACTCCTTCAATGGGTATTTTATTCCCAATTCAAAAAAGGTTCAAAGCATCTATACGTTGGTCTTCCTTCTTGAGTTTCATGTATTTTGGAAATTGTATATTGGTTTCTGGGCTAATATCCACTTATCAGTGAGTGCATATCATGTGTGTTCTTTTGTGATTGGCTTACCTCACTTAGGATGACATCCTTCAGATTCAACCATTTGTCTGAGAATTTCATAAATTCATTTTTTTAATAGCTGTGTAGTACTCCATTGTGTAAATGTGCCACATTTTCTGTATCCATTCTTCTGTAGAGGGACATCTGGGTTCTTTCCACCTTCTGGCTATTATAAAATAAGGCTGCTATGAACATAGTGGAGCATGTGTCCTTATTACATGCTGGAGCATCTTCTGGGTATATGCCCAGGAGTTGTATAGCTGGTATATTCTCCTGTGCCCGTAGCTTCGAGGCTTTCCCCCACTTTCTCCTATACGTTTCTATAAGTTTCTATAAGTTTCAGTGTTGCTGATTTTATGTGGAGTTCCTTGATCCACTTAGACTTGAGCTTTGTACAAGGAGAAAAGAATGGATCAATTCACATTCTTGTACATGCTAACTGCCAGTTGAGCCAGAACCATTTGTTGAAGATTCTGTCTTCTTTCCACTGGATGGTTTTAGCTACTTTGTCAAAGATCAAGTGACCATAGGTGTGTGGGTTCATTTCTGGATCTTCAATTCTATTCCATTGATCTAATTGTCTGTCATGGCATCAGTAACATGAAGGTTTTGTCACAATTTCTCTGTAGTACAGATTGATTTCAGGGATGGTGATTCCACCACTTCTTTTATTGTTGAGAATAGTTTTTGTAATCCTAGGTCTTTTGTTATTCCAGATGAATTTGCAAATTACCTTTCAAACTCTGTGAAGAGTTGAATGGGAATTTGGTGGGGATTGCACTGAATCTGTAGATTGCTTTTGGCAAGATGGCCATTTTTACTATATTAATCCTGCCAATCCATGAGCATGGGAGATCTTTACATCTTCTGAGATCTTTTGCGATTTCTCTCTTTAGAGACTTGAATTTCTTATCATACAGATCTTTAACTTCCTTAGTTAGAGTCACACCAAGGTATTTTACATTATTTGTAACTATTCAGAATGGTGTGGTTCCCCTAATTCCTTTCTCAGTCTGTTTATCCTTTGTGTAAAAAAGGCCACTGATTTGTTTGAATTAATTTTATAACCAGCTACTTTGCTGAAGTTGTTTATCAGAATTAGGAGTTCTCTGGTGGAATTTTGGGCTCAATTATGTATACTATCATATCATCTGCAAAAAGTGATATTTTGACTTCTTCCTTTTCAATTCATATTCCTTTGATCTCCTTTGGTTTTCTAATTGCTCTGCCTAGTACCTCAACTACTATATTGAATAGGTAGGGAGAGAGTGGCCAGCTTGTCTAATTCCTCATTTTAGTGGGATTGTTTCAAGTTTCTCTCCATTTAGTTTGATGTTGGTTACTAGTTTGCTGTATATTGTGGGAAGCCACATGTGCCGTTGCAGGGTGGTGCTGGCTACCACTGACCACCACACATACATAGGCAGTAAAGTTTTTTTTTGCCAAGATGAGGTTTTGAGAATTAACCAAAATTAACCAATCAGATGAGAGACAAGTTAACCAATCAGATGAGAGACAAGTTAACCAATCAGATGTAGACATGCAAATGTAGGTAAGCATAACCCAAGCACAACCAATCCAGGTGTGAGATGTGCCTCTCCTAGGTCTATATAAGCAGCACCAGTTCTGGGCTTGGGGTCTCTTTGCCTCTGCAATCAAACTCTCCCAATAAACGTGTGCGGAAGGATCCTGTTGCAGCGTCTTTCTTGCTGGCGAGTTGGGCGCACAAGAGTATATTGCTTCTATTATGGTTAGGTATGGGCCTTGAATTCCTGATCTTCCCAAGACTTTTATCATGAAGGGGTGTTGGATTTTGTCAAATGCTTTCTCAGCATCTAATTAGATGATCATGTGCTTTTTTTTTTCCTTTGAGTTTGTTTATACAGTGGATTCTGTTGATGAATTTCTGTACATTGATCCATCCATGCTTCACTGGGATGAAGCCTACTTTGTCATGATGGATGATAGTTTTGATGTGTTCTTGGATTCAGTTTGTGAGAATTTTATTGAGTATTTTTGCTTTGCTATTCATAAGGGAAATTGGTCTGAAGTTCTCTTTCTTTCTTGGGTTTGTGTGGTTTTGGTATCAGAATAATTGTGGCTTCAGAAAATGAATTGGGTAGAGTACCTTTTGTTTCTATTTTGTGGAATAGTTTGAGGAGTATTGGTATTAGGTCTTCTTTGAAGGCCTTGTAGAACTCTGCACTAAACCCCTCTGGTCCTGGGCTTTTCTTTATTGAGAGACTATTAATGACTGTTTCTATTTATTTAGGGGATATGGGACTGTTTAGATCATTAATCTTATCCTGATTTGACTTTGGTACCTAATATCTGTCTAGAAAATTTTCCATTTCATCCAGGTTTTCTAGGCTTTTTGTTTGTTTGTTTGTTTGTTTTGTTTTGTTTTGTTTTTGAGTTATAGGCTTTTGTAGTAGGATCTGATGACTGTTTGGATTTTCTCACTTTCTATTAGGTCTCCCTTTTCATTACTGATTTTGTTGATTAGAATAATGTCCCTGTGTCCTCTAGTTTGTCTGGCTAAGGGTTTATCCATTTTGTTTATTTTCTCAAAAAAACAGCTCCTGGTTTGGTTGATTGTTTGTATAGTTCTTTTTGTTTCCACTTGGCTGATTTCAGCCCTGAGTTTGATTATTTCCTACTGTGTACTCCTCTTGGGTGACTTTTCTTCCTTTTGTTCTAGAGCTTTCAGGTGTGCTGTCAAGTTGCTAGTGTATGCTCTCTCTAGTTTCTTTTTGGAGGCACTCAGAGCTATGAGTTTTCCTCTTAGGACTGCTTTCATTGCATCCAATAAGTTTGGGTATGTGTGACTTCATTTTCATTAAACTCTAAAAAGTGTTAGATTTCTTTTTTTCTTCCTTGAGTAGTGTGTTGTTTAGCTTCCATGTGTATGTGGCCATTCTATTATTTATGATGATTAAGAATAGCCTTAGGCTTTGATGATCTGATAGGCTGATTTCCAGCCTTTTACTCTGAGGTAGTGTTTGTCTTTGTCCCTGAGGTGGGTTTCCTGCGTGCAGCAAAATGTTGGGTCCTGCTTATTTAGCCAGCCTGTTAGTATGTCTGTTTATTGGGGAATTGAGTCCATTGATATTAAGATATATTATGGAAAACAGTTGTTGAGTTCTGTTATTTTTATTGTTAGAGTTGGAATTCTGTTCGTGTGGGTATCTTCTTTTAGGTTTGTTGAAAGATCACTTTCTTGCTTTTTCTTTCCATTTTTTAAATTTAATTTTGTCTGTAATTCATTTTTTTATACTCCATATTCCATTCCTTGTCCCTCCCCTCCCACCATCCAACTGCAGTACATCCCAGACCTTCTACCTCCTCTCTACCACACCCTATCTCCACATAGATGTCTCCACCCTCCACCCCATCTGACCTCTAAACTTCCTGGGGCCTCTAGTCCAGGGTTAGGTGCATCATCTCTGAATGAACATAGACCTGGAAGTCCTCTACTGTATGTGTGTTGGGGGCCTCATATCAGCTGGTGTATGCTGTCTGTTTGGTGATCCAGCTTGGGGGTCCAGATTAATTAAGATTTCTGGTCCTCCTATAGAATTGCCTTTCTCACATTCTTTCAGCCGTCCCTAATTCAACAATAGGAGTCAGCTGCTTCAGTCTATTGTTTGGGTGCAAATGTCTGTACCTGACACTTTCAGCTGCTTCTTGGATCTTTTGGAGGGCAGTCATGATAGATCCCTTTTTGTGAGTGCTCCATAGCCTCAGTAATAGTGTCAGGCCTTGGGACCTCCCTTGAGCTGGATCCCACTTTGGGCCTGTCACTGGACTTTCTTTTCCTTAGGCTCCTCTCCATTTCCATCCCTGTAATTCTTTCAAACAGAAACAGTTATGGATCAGAGTTATGATTGTGGGATAGCAACCCCATTCTTTACTTGATGTCCTATCTTCCTGCTGGAGGTGGGCTCTATAAGTTCCGTCTCCCTTCTGTTGGGCATTTCATCAAAGATCCCTCCCTGTGAGTCCTGGAAGTCTCTTACCTCTCTGATGTACTCTGGAGGTCCCCCCAATCTTCTATTTCCTGAGCTTGCCTGTTTACATTCTTTCTGCAGGCCCTCAGGGCTTCAGTTCTTTTCCCTCATCCAATACAAGATCAGGTCCCCACCCGCACCCCCCACAACTGCTTACCCTACAAAATCTCTCCCTCCCTCCACACTTATGATCGCTTTCTTCTCTCTCCCAAGTGTGACTGAGGTGTGCTCACTTGGGAACTTCAGCTTGTTGAGCCTTTTGAATTTTGTGGAGTGTATCTTGTGTATTCTATATGTTTTTTGTTTTATTATTTTTTGGTTTTGTTTTTTTGGTGAATATCCACTTGTTAGTGAGTATATACCATGCATGTCCTTTAGTGTCTGAGTTACCTCACTTAGGATGATATTTTCTAGTTCCATCCATTTGCCTGCATAAGTCAGGACATCCTCATTCTTAATAGCTGAGTAGTATTCCATTGTGTGAAGAACCACATTTTCTGTATCCATTCTTCTGTCATGGGAGATATAGGTTGTTTCCAGATTCTAGCTATGATAAACAAGGCTGCTATGAAAATAATGAAACACATACCCCTGTGGTGTGGTGGGCCATCTTTTGAGTATATTCACAAGAGTGGTATAGCTGGGTCTTCAAGTTTCTATTTCCAATTTTCTGAAGAACCTCCAGATTGATTTTCAGAGTGATTACACCAGTTTGCAATCCCACGAGCAATGGAGCAGTGTTCCTTTTTCTCCACATCCTCTCCAACATGTGTTGTCAGGGGTGGTTTTGATCTTAGCCATTCTGACTGGTGTAAGGTGGACTCTCAGGATCGATTTGATTTGCATTTCTCTTATCACTAAGGACTTTCAACATTTCTTTAGGTGCTTCTCAACCATTCGAGATTCCTCAGTTGTGAATTCTCCGTTTAGTTCTATACCCCATTTTTTTATTGGGTTGTTTGATTTTTTGGTGATTAACTTCTTGAGTTCTTTATATATTTTGGATATTAGCCCTCTATTGGTTGTGGGGTTAGTGAAGACTTTTTCCCAATCTGTAGGTTGTCAGTTTGTCTTATTGACTATATTCTTTGGCTTACAAAAGTTTTCCAGTTTTATGAGGTCACATTTATCAATTCTTGATCTTAGGGCATGAGCCATTAGAGTTCTGTTTTGGAAATTTCCCCCTGTGCCAATGAGTTCAAGGCTCTTATCCACTTTCTCTTCTATCAGATTCAGTGTATCTGGTTTTATGTTGAGGTCCTTGATCCAGTTGGACTTGAGCTTTGTACAAGGTGCCAAATATGGGTCTATTTTCCTTCTTCTACATACAGACAGATAGGTAGACCAGCACCATTTATTAAAGATGCTTTCTTTTTTCGATTGTATATTTTTGGCACCTTTGTCAAAAATTAAGTGACAGTAAGTGTGTTGTTTTATTTCTGGGTCTTCAATTCTATTCCATTGATCAACATGTCTGTCTCTGTACCAATACCATGCAGTTTTTATCACTATTGCTCTATAGTAAAGCTTGAGGGCAGGGATGGTGATTTCCCCATCTCTTCTCTTATTGTTAAAAATTGTTTTCGCTATTCTGGGTTTTTTGCCTTTCCAGATGAATTTGAGAACTGCTCTTTTCATGTATTTGAAGAATTGTGTTGGGATTTAATGAGGATTACATAAGATAGAAACAGAAGGTATGCCACCTAACTCATTCTATGAAGCCACAATTACTCTGATACCTAAACCACACAAGAACCCAACCAAAAAAGAGAACTTCAGACCAATCTTGCTTATGAATATCGATGCAAAAATACTCAATAAAATTCTCACAAACTTTATCCAGGAACACATCAAAATGATTATCCATCATGATCAAGTAGGCTTCATCCCAGTGAAGCAAGGATGGTTTAATATATGGAAATTCATCAACAGAGTCCGCTATATAAACCAACTCAGAGGGGGGGGGGGAACATGGTCATCTAATTAGATGCTGAAAAAGCATTTGACAAAATATAACACCCACTCATGTATTGGAGAGATCAGGAATTGAAGGCCCATACCTAAACATAATATCAAATTAAATGGAGACATACTGGAAGGAATCTTACTAAAATCAGGGACAAGACGAGGATGCCTATTCTTCCCATATCTATTCAATATAGTACTCAAATTTTTAGCTAGAACAATAAGACAACAAAAAGAGAACAGGGGGATAATAATTGGTATTGGCTTTTTTATTTTTTTTATTTTTATTACATATTTTCCTCAATTACATTTCCAATGCTATCCCAAAAGTCCCCCATGGCGCCCCCCACTTCCCTACCCACCCATTCCCATTCTTTTGGCCCTGGCATTCCCCTATATTGGGGCATATAAAGTTTGCAAGTCCAATGGGCCTCTCTTTCCATTGATGACCGACTAGGCCATCTTTCGATACATATGCAGCTAGAGACAAGAGCTCCGGGGTTCTGGTTAGTACATCATGTTGTTCCAACAATAGGGTTGCAGATCCCTTTAGCTCCTTGGGTACTTTCTCTAGCTTCTCCATTGGGAGCCCTGTGATACATCCAATAGCTGACTGTGAACATCCACTCCTGTGTTTGCTAGGCCCCGGCATCGTCTCACAAGAGACAGCTATATTTGGGTCCTTTCAGCAAAATCTTGCTAGTGTATGCAATGGTGTCAGCGTTTAGAAGCTGATTATGGGATGGATCCCTGGATACGGCAGTCTCTAAATGGTCCATTCTTTCATCACAGCTACGAACTTTGTCTCTGTAACTCCTTCCCTGGGTGTTTTGTTCCCAATTCTAAGAAGGGGCACAGTGTCCACACTTTGGTCTTCATTCTTCTTGAGTTTCATGCGTTTAGCAAATTGTATCTTATATCTTGGGTATCCTAAGTTTTGGGCTAATATCCACTTATCAGTGAACACATATTGTGTGAGTTCTTTTGTGATTGTGTTACTTCACTCAAGATGATGCCCTCCAGGTCCATCCATTTGGCTAGGAATTTCATAAATTCATTCTTTTTAATAGCTGAGTAGTACTCCATTGTGTAAATGTACCATAATATCTGTATCCAATCCTCTGTTGAGGGACATCTGGGTTCTTTCCAGCTTCTGGCTATTATAAAAAGGGCTGCTATGAACATAGTGGAGCATGTGTCCTTTTTACCGGTTGGGACATCTTCTGGATATATGCCCAGGAGAGGTATTGCTGGATCCTCCGGTAGTACTATGTCCAATTTTCGGAGGAACCGCCAGACTGATTTCCAGAGTGGTTGTACAAGCTTGCAATCCCACCAACAATGGAGGAGTGTTCCTCTTTCTCCACATCCTCGCCAGCATCTGCTGTCACCTGAATTTTTGATCTTAGCCATTCTGACTGGTGTGAGGTGGAATCTGAGGGTTGTTTTGATTTGCATTTCCCTGATGATTAAGGATGTTGAACATTTTTTCAGGTGTTTCTCTGCCATTCGGTATTCCTCAGGTGAGAATTCTTTGTTCAGTTCTGAGCCCCATTTTTTAATGGGGTTATTTGACTTTCTGGAGTCCACCTTCTTGAGTTCTTTATATATATTGGATATTAGTCCCTTATCTGATTTAGGATAGGTGAAGATCCTTTCCCAATCTGTTGGTGGTTTTTTTGTCTTATTGATGGTGTCTTTAGCCTTGCAGAAACTTTGTAGTTTCATGAGGTCCCACTTGTCAATTCTCGATCTTACAGCACAAGCCATTACTGTTCTATTCAGGAATTTTTCCCCTGTGCCCATATCTTCAAGGCTTTTCCCCACTTTCTCCTCTATAAGTTTCAGTGTCTCTGGTTTTATGTGAAGTTCCTTGATCCACTTAGACTTGACCTTAGTACAAGGAGATAGGAATGGATCAATTCGCATTCTTCTACATATTAACAACCAGTTGTGCCAGCACCATTTGTTGAAAATGCTGTCTTTCTTCCACTGGATGGTTTTAGCTCCCTTGTCGAAGATCAAGTGACCATAGGTGTGTGGGTTCATTTCTGGGTCTTCAATTCTATTCCATTGGTCTATTTGTCTGTCACTATACCAGTACCATGCAGTTTTTATCACAATTGCTCTGTAGTAAAGCTTTAGGTCCGGCATGGTGATTCCACCAGAGGTTCTTTTATCCTTGAGAAGAGTTTGCTATCCTAGGTTTTTTGTTATTCCAGATGAATTTGCAGATTGCACTTTCTAATTCGTTGAAGAATTGAGTTGGAATTTTGATGGGGATTGCATTGAATCTGTAGATTGCTTTTGGCAAGATAGCCATTTTTACAATGTTGATCCTGCCAATCCATGAGCATGGGAGATCTTTCCATCTTCTGAGATCTTCTATAATTTCTTTCTTCAGAGACTTGAAGTTTTTATTATACAGATCTTTCACTTCCTTAGTTAGAGTCATGCCAAGATATTTTATATTATTTGTGACTATTGAGAAGGGTGTTATTTCCCTAATTTCTTTCTCAGCCTGTTTATTCTTTGTGTAGAGAAAGGCCATTGATTTGTTTGAGTTAATTTTATATCCAGCTACTTCACCGAAGTGTTTATCAGGCTTAGGAGTTCTCTGGTGGAATTTTTAGGGTCACTTATATATACTATCATATCATCTGCAAAAAGTGATATTTTGACTTCATCTTTTCCAATTTGTATCCCTTTGATCTCCTTTTGTTGTCGAATTGCTCTGGCTAGGACTTCAAGTACAATGTTGAATAGGTATGGAGAAAGTGGACAGCCTTGTCTAGTCCCTGATTTTAAAGGGATTGCTTCAAGCTTCTCACCATTTACTTTGATGTTGGCTACTGGTTTGCTGTAGATTGCTTTTATCATGTTTAGGTATGGGCCTTGAATTCCTGATCTTTCCAAGACTTTTATCATGAATGGGTGTTGGACCTTGTCAAATGCTTTTTCCGCATGTAACGAGATGACCATGTGGTTTTTGTCTTTGAGTTTGTTTATATACTGGATTACGTTGATGGATTTCCGTATATTGAACCATCCCTGCATCTCTGGGATGAAACCTACTTGGTCAGGATGGATGATTGTTTTGATGTGTTCTTGGATTCGGTTAGCAAGAACTTTATTGAGGATTTTTGCATCAATATTCATAAGGGATATTGGTCTGAAGTTTTCTATCTTTGTTGGGTCTTTTTGTGGTTTAGGTATCAGAGTAATTGTGGCTTCATAGAATGAGTTGGGTAGAGTACCTTCTGTTTCTATTTTGTGGAAAAGTTTGTGAAGAACTGGGATTAGATCTTCTTTGAAGGTCTGATAGAACTTTGCACTAAACCCATCTGGTCCTGGGCTTTTTTTAGTTGGGAGACTATTAATGACTGCTTCTATTTCTTTGGGGGATATAGGGCTGTTTAGATCATTAACCTGATCTTGATTCAACTTTGGTACCTGGTATCTGTCTAGGAACTTCTCCATTTCATCCAGGTTCTCCAGTTTTGTTGAGTATAGCCTTTGGTAGAAGGATCTGATGGTGTTTTGGATGTCTTCAGGATCTGTTGTTATGTCTCCTTTTTCATTTCTGATTTTGTTAATTAGGATGCTTTCCCTGTGCCCTCTAGTGAGTCTGGCTAAGGGTTTATCTATCTTGTTGATTTTCTCAAAGAACCAGCTCCTTGATTGGTTGATTCTTTGAATAGTTTTTCTTGTTTCCACTTGGATGATTTCCCCCCTGAGTTTGATTATTTCCTGCCGTCTACTCCTCTTGGGTGAATTTGCTTCTTTTTGTTCTAGTGCTTTTAGGTGTGTTGTCAAGCTGCTAATGTGTGCTCTCTCTAGTGTCCTTTTGGAGGCACTCAGAGCTATGAGTTTTCCTCTTAGAAATGCTTTCATTGCGTCCCATAAGTTTGGGTATGTTGTGGCTTCATTTTCATTGAACTCTAAAAAGTCCTTAATTTCTTTCTTTATTCCTTCCTTGACCAAGGTATCATTGAGAAGAGTGTTGTTCAGTTTCCACGTGAAGGTTGGCTTTCTATTATTTATTTTGTTATTGAAGATCAGCTTTAGTCCATGGTGATCTGATAGGATGCATGGGACAATTTCAATATTTTTGTATCTGTTGAGGTCTGTTTTGTGACCAATTATGTGGTCAATTTTGGAGAAGGTGCCATGAGGTGCTGAGAAGAAGGTATATCCTTTTGTTTTAGGATAGAATGTTCTGTAGATATCTGCCAGATCCATTTGATTCATAATTTCTCTTAGTTTCTCTGTGTCCCTATTTAGTTTCTGTTTCCATGATCTGTCCATTGGTGAAAGTGGTGTGTTGAAGTCTCCCACTATTATTGTATGAGGTGCAATGTGTGCTTTGAGATTAACTAAAGTTTCTTTAATGAATGTGGCTGCCTTTGTATTTGGAGCATAGATATTCAGGATTGATATTTCCTCTTGGAGGATTTTACCTTTGATGAGTATGAAGTGTCCCTCCCTGTCTTTTTTAATGACTTTGGGTTGGAAGTCAATCTTATCTGATATTAGAATGGCTACTCCAGCTTGTTTCTTCATACCATTTGCTTGGAAAATTGTTTTCCAGCCTTTCATTCTGAGGTAGTGTCTATCTTTTTCTCTGAGATGAGTCTCCTGTAAGCAGCAAAATGTTGGGTCTTGTTTGTGTAGCCAGTTTGTTAGTCTATGTCTTTTTATCGGGGAGTTGAGTCCATTGATATTAAGAGATATTAAGGAAAAGTAATTGTTGTTTCCTGTTATTTTTGTTGTTAAAGTTGGCATTCTGTTCTTGTGGCTGTCTTCTTTTAGGTTTGTTGAGGGATTACCTTCTTGTTGTTTCTAGGGTGTGGTTCCTGTCCTTGTATTGTTTTTTTTCTGTTATTATCCTTTGAAGGGCTGGATTCGTGGAGAGATAATGTGTGAATTTGGTTTTGTCGTGGAATACTTTGGTTTCTCCATCTATGTTAATTGAGAGTTTGGCTGGGTATAGTAGCCTGGGCTGGAATTTGTGTTCTTTTAGTGTCTGTATAACATCCGTCCAGGATCTTCTGGCTTTCATAGTCTCTGGTGAAAAATCTGGTGTAATTCTGATAGGCTTGCCTTTATATGTTACTTGGCCTTTTTCTCTTACTGCTTTTAGTATTCTATCTTTATTTAGAGCATCTGTTGTTCTGATTAATATGTGTCGGGAGGTATTTCTTTTCTGGTCCAGTCTATTTGGAGTTCTGTAGGCTTCTTGTATGTTCATGGGCATCTCTTTCTTTAGATTTGGGAAGTTTTCTTCTATAATTTTGTTGAAGATGTTTGCTGGTCCTTTGAGTTGAAAATCTTCATTCTCATCCACTCCTATTATCCGTAGGTTTGGTCTTCTCATTGTGTCCTGTATTTCTTGGATGTTTTGAGTTAGGATCTTTTTGCATTTTACATTTTCCTTGATTGTTGTGCCGATGTTCTCTATGGAATCTTCTGCACCTGAGATTCTCTCTTCCATCTCTTGTATTCTGTTGCTGATGCTCGCATCTATGGTTCCAGATTTCTTTCCTAGGGTTTCTATCTCCAGTGTTGCCTCATTTTGGGTTTTCTTTATTGTGTCTACTTCCCTTTTTAGGTCTAGTATGGTTTTGTTCATTTCCATCATCTGTTTGGATGTGTTTTCCTGTTTTTCTTTAAGGACTTCTACCTGTTTGATTGTGTTATCCTGTTTTTCTTTAAGGACTTCTACCTGTTTGATTGTGTTATCCTGTTTTTCTTTAAGGACTTGTAACTCTTTAGCCATGTTCTCCTGTAATTCTTTAAGTGAGTTATTAAAGTCCTTCTTGATGTCCTCTACCATCATCATGAGATATGCTTTTAGATCCGTGTCTAGCTTTTCCGGTGTGTTGGGGTGCCCTGGACTGGGCGAAGTGGGGGTGCTGGGTTCTGATGATGGTGAGTGGTCTTGGTTTCTGTTAGTAAGATTATTACGTTTACCTTTCGCCATCTGGTAATCTCTGGGGTTAGTTGTTATCTTTGTCACTGTTTAAAGATTGGAGCAGAAGCTGTGTTCCACTCACCAGCAGTCTCAAAATCCTGCAGCGGGGGTCGTGGGAAGCTGGTGGTACCCCGGTGCTGGTCCAGCCGGAAGAGGCCTGTGGTCCTACTCAGGCCGGTTTTCTGCTTCCCTAACTAATGCAGTCTCTGGTCCTGCGTGCAATTGGATTGGAGCAGAAGCTGTGTTCCACTCACCAGAAGTCTTAAGATCCTGTGGTGGGTGTTGTGGGTAGCTGGCGAGTGTCAGCCGATCCTGTGCCCTAGCTGCCCCGGTGCTTTTCTGACTGGAAGAGGCTTGTGGTATTGGCTTTTATAGTAGGATCTAATGGTTTTTTTGGTGGATTTTCCCCTTGATGAATATGAAGTGTCCTTCTTCATCATGCTTGATAACTTTTGGTTGAAAGACTATTTTATTGGATATTAGGATGGTGACTCTTGCTTGTTTCCTTGGGCCATTTGCTTAGAAGACTTTTTCCATCCTTTTACTCTGATACAGTGCTTGTCTTTGTTGTTGACGTATGTTTCTTGTATGCACTAAAATGCTGGATCTTGTTTGCATATCCAGTCTATTAGCATATGTCTTTTTATAGGTGAGTTGTATCAACTAATATTGCGAGATATTAAAGAGAGATAAGTGTTGTTTATGATATGTTTGGTTTTGTAGGTGGTTTTATGTACTTGTGGCTCTCTGTTTCTGACTTTGTTGTGAGATGCTTAATATCTTGTCCTTTCTTTGGTATACGTATTTTCCTTGTGTTGGATTTTTTTTTTCCTTCCAGGGTCTTATGTAAGGCTGGGTTGGAAAATAGATACTGTTTGAATTTGGTTTTGTCCTGAAATATTTGTTTGCCTGTGTTTTCCTGTATTTCTTTCAGTAACTTATTGATATGCTCCTTAAAGGACTCTATTATCTTCATGAGATAGGATTTTAGGGTAGATTCCTGTTTTTCAGGTCTGTTGGTATATTCAGGGCTTGCTGTGGTGGGAGAACTGGGTTCTGATGATGCCCACATATCTTAACTTCAGCTGCTTATGGTCTTGAGCTTTCCTTTCACCATCTGGATACCCCTGGTGTTTGTTGATCTGGGTGATTATTTGGAGTCTGTCTCTTTTGTCCCTGGGTTGCTTCAGGTCTCCTGTTAGGCTTGCTGCAGCCCTGGCTGTTTCAGAATACACTTGGGGCCTTCCAACTGGAGGCTCTTCACAGAGTCAGAGACACTGCTTATCTGTTGCCCTGGTTGCAGTAGATCTTGTGGGAGGCCTTCAGACCATTGTGTATGCCATGGAACAGTCAAACTGTTGTCCAACTGTGCTGAGTGCAGCCAATCCTCAACTACTCTGAGAGCAGAGGATCCTCAATTGCTCTGAGTGCAGAGGGTCCTCAACTCCTCAACTTCTCAAGTGCTCTGAGTGTAGTGTGTCCTACTGCTCTGAGTGCAGGGAGTCATCTATGCTGTAACAGGATATGGAGTCTTTCAACTTCTTGGTTACTTTCTCTAGCTCCTTCATTGGGAACTGTGTGCTCCATCCAATGGATGGCTGTGAGCATCCACTTTTGTATTTGTCAGGCACTGGTAGAGCTTCTCAGGAGACAGCTATATCAGGCTCCTGTCAGCAAGCTCTTGTAGGTATCCACAATAGAGTCTGGGTTTGGTGGTTGCATATGGGATGAATCCCCAGGTGGGGCAGTTCTGGATGGTCATTTCTTCAGTCTCTATTCCGAACTTTGTGTCTGTAACTCCTTCCATGGGAATTTTTCGCCCTTCTAAGAAGGATCAAAGTATCTACACTTTGGTCTTCCTTCTCGAGTTTCATGTGTTTTTCAAATTGTATCTTGGGTATTCTGAGCTTCTGGGCTAATATCCACTTATCAGTGAATGCATATCATGTGTGTCCTTTTGTGATTGGGTTACCTCACTTAGCATGATATCCTACAGATCCATCCATTCATTTGTCTAAGAATTATGCAATATATTTTGATCATATAATTCCTCTTGGCCTAACACCTCTCAGATTCTCCTTTCTCCTTATCCACCCAATGTTCTTTCTTTCCCCTTTCTCTTTCTCTGTAAAGAAAAGAAAAAGAAAAACCAAAACCAACCAACAAATAACTAATAAAAAATTACCATAAAAACATAAAAATATATGGAATCCTATTTTGTATGAATTACCTATTTCTCAGCATGGGCCTTCTCTGACAAGTAGTTGATATGCTTAGTTCTGCTCTGTTGGGAGAGGAAAAATGTTTCCTTCTCCCAGAAACTATCAATTACAAATAGCTTCTTAGTTAGGGGTGGGCCTATATGCCTACTTCCCCCGCATGGTGTTAGGATTTTGTCTGGTTTCTGCTTGGGCTGGTCCTGTGCATGCTGTCTGAGTTTCTATGTGAACCTGTCCTGTTACCTCCTTTCAGTCTAGCAAGGCTGGCTGTGACCATCTGCCACTTAGGCTGAGCCACCTGCTGTGCTGCTTCTCATCACTCTCCTTTGATGTGCCACTACCTGCTACCTGCCTGAGGCCAAACCAGTTCTTCGAGATTTTCTGGGGTTAGCACCAAAGTGTGATCTTCCTGAGTTCCTACTAAAAGACTTATCTGACAACTTCAAAGGAACTTTGCTTGACTAGGAATGGGCCTCCCCTCTTCTTTATAAAGCGTGTTTGCGGACATTAAAGTTGAATCTTGATCAGAATACAGTCTTGATTCCATTTCTTTCTTTACCCGCCTAGATCCCCTCTTTTCTTTCAGTTCCAAGATTCATCCTAGGCTTGAACCCAGACATGAGAGCCACAGGCCTGCCCCAACACTGTCCTCTTGATTCTAGAAAATATTGTTTCCATAAATTCACCCTGTCTTCTTTTCCACATATATACCTGAAAATCAAGGGTAAAGGTTTGATAAAGACTGCCCATATAAGACTGAATTTTGAAATCTTCTCACTGTCTACACATTGTCCAGCATTGAGTCTTTTTGTTAATTACCACTTACAGCAAGAAGCTTTTCTGAATCGTGTTAGTCAATGCGATGATCATTGATTATGGATAATTTTATTGCTAACCCCATAATATGCCAAACAATGGTATTAGTTTTTCTGTATCCCATGACCTACCTGGTTTCAGGTTTTTGAACAAAATAAAAGTATTATGTAATATATTGGTTCTATCTCATGAAGTTAGCCTTAAAAAAAATGTTTAAGAAAAGAAAAAAAAAAAAAAAGAAAGGAAAAAAAAGTGGATGATTCCTTTAACAACATATATGCTACTATTATAGCAGTGGGCTGGACTTCTAAGCAGGTTATTGTTTATTTGAAATTTTATAGAAAAGATAAAGAGCTACATGTGTCTGATAGTGTCTTCCTTTTCTTCTTAAAGCATAATCATTAATTCCTGAATTATAAAATCCTTTGATATTGTCAACATCCTAGTCCCACACATACCACTATCATCAGATAAAGTAGACTATTTTATGAAGTACAACAATGAGTTGAAATTTGAATTAAAAATATATTTAGTGAATCATTACATTCAAATAAAAACTGTACCGAAATCCTATTTTGCAACTATTAAAATGACTGTCATCAAGAAAGGAAAAAGCACAAAGCAATGGCAAATCAAAGGAAGGCAAGCAGTATAAGGAATATTAAATATGAGGTGTTTTCTATTGAGTACTATAAAATTTGTGGTTAGGACAAAGAATTATAATATGTTTATCTCCCTCATCTTTTAAATAAATGTTTTAATACTCCCAACCTAGTAAAACTTTGTTTTACATAAATGTGCATGGCTCTATCCTAGGAAGTTGTGTGGATCAGAAACCCCTCTATTTATTCTCCATCATTTTCTATACATGCCTTTCCTTGTTTGTAACTCCAAATTTTTTTTCTGACAGAGGACAAAAGAATTATTCAATATAAATGATAATGTGTTCGGCCATAGTGAAAATCAATAGGACAGTTCTTCAAAACTACAACAAGCAGGTTTATCTAAATTTGAATGGCTTCATTATTGTTAAATTCAAATACAACAATTTTTCATTAGGATATAAAATTCAAAAAATTAAAGTCAATATATAAATTGAAATATAATCCTCTTTCAAAAACTTTTATTTTAATTCTATAGTGACCCTATATTTTATTGCACTTTAGGGGCCAGTTAGTTTATCTTAGCTGTTTTCATTTTGTTGAATCTCTAGAATTGTTGTTTTCTAAGAGATGATCATTTACAAACAATTATGGGCTCCTCCCATCTCTGTTCCAAGGACTGGCTGACATAAGATGTATCTCAACCCAAGAAATAAGCATGCACTGGCAGGAAGGGCCTAACTTCATATTATCTCCCAAAATATCAAGATATGATCCAGACTCTATAGCAGATCGCATAGGAATCCCATGAAATAATGGAGTCACAAAAGAAAGGAAGCCTACAGTAATTTTGTGAAGATTTTCCTACTGTTCTTCCTAAACTCTGACTGTTATTGACATCACTACCATAAATTGAAATTTCCTTTTACTTATAATAGGTAGTTTAAGTAAATTTTCACCCAAATGTCTAAGTCATTTTTACTCTCGTGCAGATTTTTTAAAAGCATGGATTTAACAGCTAACTTATACCAGGTAATTTGGTTTATTCTTTTTTTATTAAGAGATTCTAAGTAAGTGTAAAATAAATTTAACCACATTAATATTGAGTTTCCTACTCTGGACACATGCCAGATATAAAAGGAAAAACAACATCTTCTAATCTCCAAAATAATGCTAGTTCTGTACAATTTCATTACTTCCACACATGTAATGAATACACCGTAGTTTTTGAATGAAATAGTTTTGACCTCTTTTCTTTTCATATTAATTTTGATAAAAAATAACATTTTTTATTTTTTATCTGAATGTACTATCAATCTCTTCCACATTTTCCTTATGGCATTTTTCATGTCCTTATTCCTAAAAGTATAAATCATAGGATTAAGCAAGGGGGATAGCATGGTGTAAAATATTGCTACCATTTTGTCAAAGGAGAAGGCAGTGGGAGGCCTAGCATATGTAAATATGCATGGGACAAAGAACAAGACCACAACAGCAATATGGGATCCACAAGTAGACAGAGCTTTCCATCGTCCTTCAGAACTACGAGATCTCAGAGACAGCAAGATAAAACCATAAGAGACAAGCAACAAAGTGAAGATTATGATGCAGATAAAGCCACTGTTGGCAACCACCAAAAGGCCAAAGATGTGAGTGTCAGTGCAAGCAAGCTCCAGTAATGGGTACAAATCACATATGAAGTGATCAATGATATTGGGTCCACAGAAAGGCAGCTGCAAAGTGAAGATAATTTGGATGATAGAGTGTAAGAATCCTCCTACCCAGGCCACTCCCACTAGAGTACCACAGAGCCTCAGGGTCATGATGGAAGAGTAGTGTAAGGGCTTGCAAATAGCAACATAGCGGTCATAGGCCATGGCTGACAGGACAATCACCTCAGCCCCACCAAAGAAATGTTCAGCAAAAAGTTGTATCATGCATCCATCAAAGGAGATGGTTTTTCTCTCATAGAGAGAATCTACAATCATTTTGGGTGTCATGGCAGAGGAGAAGCTTGCATCCAATAGAGACAAGAAAGCCAGGAAGAAATACATGGGTGAGCCGAGCAGTGCCGGAGTAGAAACAACAGTCACCACAATCATCATATTGCCCGCAATAGTTGCAATGTAGACAAGTAAACATATGATAAATATCATTTTTTGAACATTTGGATTCTGGGAAAGTCCCAGGAAGACAAATTCAGTTATAAAACTCTGGTTTTGCATGGTTTCCAAGGAAAGGATGAATGCCCAATAGAGGACGTATAATTTGGCAATGATGATAAGCATTTGCTTCAATCCAGTTTATGGTTTTGATGTCACAAAGAATTTTTATGGCCAGATCCAAAATCACATTTTGTGCCTGATTTTGTTGAGAACAAAAAACAGAAACATTTCAAGGTGATAGTCAAAGATTAGTCAGATTGAAGCAGCCATAAATTATATTCTATACTTAAAATCTAGAGCTCTCTATACACAGAAATGGAAACAGTTGCATGTATAGAAGAAGACTGACAGTAGTTTATATGTAATTCTATATTTGACAATTTATTTGAGATCCTAAATGAATTGCTGCAAAGTCTTCTGACATTTTGTCCATCTTATGAGGAAGTGAGGACCGTGTTTATTCATATCTTCCATTGTTAGTGAAGCACATAGGAATGACTAGATAACTAAAGAATGTCATCTATAAATAGAAGAAATAACCTGCATTTTAGGAGACAAACATCATAGGTACTTTTTCAAAGTTTAAAAAAAATGTAAATTGAACATGCCTTTATAAATTTGTATGAGTCTTCAGACTTTTGGCTAAAACCAAATGTGACAGCTGTTATGATTTAATAACACATTTTTATACAAAAGAAAGATAAATAAGCACAGATATAGACTTAAATATTAATGTCAAGGTTTTTAAAAGTCATCATCTGAAATTGGAATAGAAGTTCATAAAAGCAAATAATGCCACTCCTAAGTTTTGTTCTAATGATTAGTAATAAAAAATAAAAAAAGCAGCCCACAAGGCCCTAGCTATCTTAACCTGTTTTATTTGTAAGACACTCATGATTCAGGAGATTAATGTGAAGTCAGGAAAAAAAATGTCCAATCCTATTTAAATATTGGAGAGAATCTCTGCCTCCAGTCTCAAGCATGGTTTATTGAAAGGACAGGGAAAAGATAGCAGTTTTTCTTTTCCATTAGAAACCTCAAGCCTCTTTCTACCTGTAACAGTTAAGGATTCTCAATGTTGTTCAGGTTTGAATGGGACATTTTAATAAATTCAACACAGTAAATGATGAAGAATTAGAAGTTAATGACCCAGGAAACTATATACTCAAGTTTCCAACAGCTGTGATATTGCTGAAGATAGAGTACATGAAATTTCAGTGATGGATTTATTAACAATTTTCCAAAGATTTGTAAAATCCTGCTTGGTCTGACCATGTATAACTCCTAATAACACATATATATGAAACATAAATAATATTTTCAAGAAAAGACTATCCAGTTATATGTCCACATATTCTAGGATTATAATGATATGGCAAACTTAAAAGCAAAACAACATTCCCTGAGGTAACTGTGTCATTTTCAAACTTAGTTATCAGATAATCTAGGAAAATGCCTTACCCACAGAATAATTTTTCCATTCATTTCCACTTGTGCACAGAGATGAAAATAATTATCAAGTTCTCCTTATATGTGTTACTGATATGTATCAATTTAGAAGCAGGTGCATGTGAATATAATTATATGCTTGTACCTGTTTGTTAAAAATAAGTAAACAAAAGAATTCTATGTAAAATATTTAAAAATCACCCCAGTTTATGAATTCTACTTATAGTTAACAGAAATCATGTAACTATGAACAAAACCAGCAAGTATGTAAATTGTACATTAGCTTTTGTCCTCAGATCTCCAATTCACTTCTGGGTGTCTGTACTATGAATCCCAAAACTACTTATAAATTATCACCAAGGACAAGAAGATTAAACAAACGTTAAACAATTGTGGCAGATAGTTTTCATAGAGAGAAGTATGCCAATAAATGACTCAGGGTCTGAATAGGGCTAAAGCAGGAAGAAGAATGGGGTAAAATATGAAATGTTCAGCTCCTGATTCTTGCTGGCATACCCAATACAGGTTTTGCTATTGTCCTCTGGCTTAGAGCATATTACTTAAGGTTCTTAAACCTCTCAAAGACTCATATCACATTTCTTCGGATGAACTTGATAAGAATGTAGCTCAATTCTTTCTTAAGGGAATGGGAAAAGTTATATCATCAATACAGTCAGAATATCAGGAGAAGACAGTGTTGAGGAGTGAGCACACACCCTACAATCAGAAAGACTGCATTCTACTGCTAAAACATTTACCAGTCTTTTTATATGTTTATATATATATATATATAATTATATATAATATATTTATAATATAATTACAACATCTCTCCCTCCTTTTTCCTCCTTTCAAACTTTCCAATATACTATTCCTTACTCTCTTTAAAATTCATGGTCACTATAATGATTAATTGTTGTTATATGCAAGTATGTATATGAACTATATTTCTAAATATAACATTCTTTGTATGTTAGCAGCATGTACATTTCTGGTTGACCATTCGGTATTTGATTAACAGTATTTGTGTGCTCTCCCCTGGGGAAGACTATTTCTTCCACTTTTAGCATTCTTTAGTTGTCTGCAGTACTTTATGTAAGATTGAGGCCTCATGGACTTTGTCAACTTTGGCATGTCTACTGGTGTCATTGTTGTTCAGTTCATGGTTAGGCAGTAATGTCGGTGAGACCTATGGGTGTTAGTTCAGAAATTATTTGGAGACACAATTGCACATCAAACTCTCTGAATTTCTGGTTCTTCCAATCTTTCCACCCACTCTTTAGAAATATTAACTGAGCCTTAGGTGTGTGAGTGTTTTATGGATATATTTACACATACATGTCTCCACAACTCAATGTTTCAGTTGGTTGTGGTTTTTCTGTTCTGGTCTCAGTCTTTTGAAAAAAGAAGTTTCCTTCAGGAGTGGAAAAGACTGCTTCATTAAACCACCACATTCACAAACAATAATCTAAATACCTGTCCTTACACACAGAGATAAATGACAACACCCTCAGACCACCTCTTCCAGATGGCTTTATTGTATCAAGAAAATCAAAGTGACAGTAAAAGGAACAAAGAACTTATACTAATTGAATAATTTTACCACCTACTTCCTTAGCATGTTTAGTCAATTTAAAGGTATTCAAAATAAAAGTTAATTTAAAAAAATTTTAGTTTCTTCTATCAAATACCTAGCAATGTGAGCTTGCTTATATGGCAGCCATTGTCAGTGAACAAACTATAATATTCTATGTCCTCTAATATAAAATAGAGACAGTAATACAGATCAAGCTCAGAGACCTGTAAAATCCTGACAGGTATTGTAACCACATTTGACAAAACATATATCAATATTAAATAGAAAATATTGATGTCAGTATGATTTTTAAGCAGCTTCTATGTAAAAAATAAAATTGTCATATAATAAAATTTGCTCTCTAAAAATTATGCTGTCTTCAATTATAACTCTTAAATTGCAACAAAATTGATGAATTTGTTAAATTATCTTATAAATCTTATGAGCAAATACTTCTAGAAGCATAAATATATTAAGAATATTAATATTAATAAACTCAGACCTAAAGTCATAAAAACATGAGGTGAGTTAGGGAAACAATAGAATAGGAAATTGTATGCTACAGATATTAGTAAAAAGGAAAGCTGCCTAAAATAAGCATAGGAAGATGATCACATATATTAAATATGTATTTCTCACTCATCCAGGTAAGAACACATGTTTATATAATTATGTGGGAAACATGTCCACTTCCAACTTCAGTACATTCTCTTGGATTTCACAGATGCTCTGATAATTGCCCCAAAAGTTATAATCTTCATAATCTTACTGTCTCTGGAAAGGATGGCTGTGATAACATTTCTGTGTTTCCACTGCTGTTCATTCCAGAAGATACCTCCTGCCTCTCTTGTTGTTTTGTTAATTCATCTCTTTTAAGGGAAACACTAAGCCATGGCTAACATTAACACAGTGCAGGGCTTCAGGTGTTCCTGAGGATTCTAAGACAAGAACCTAGCATTATTCACAAACATCAAAGACACTTAGGGAGAGTAAGTAGATACATTTAACTTGGAATACTCCACTCTGGGACATGTGTCATGCTTCTTACCTTAATGTCTGTTCTTGTGGAGTTGATTTGTGGGTATAGTAAATTCCATGTTGTGTAGTATTAAGTAAAAAGAGGACAGCATTCTGTGGCTCTACATCAGGATTCTGTAGACTTTATGGACATTCTCTGAAAAGTCACTATTTAACATTAAAAATGAGGAAGAGTTAGAGAATATTTTAAAATAATTCTATTGGTGAGGTAAAATAAAGCATGTGCTTATTGCATTTTAACTGATTTGGATTTAATTTATAGATAAAATTTAAATACAGTATTAACGTCATTAATCCTCTAAGAATGGCTGGTTTGCACTGCACTTCAAAATTATGATTAGTATTTTTTTAATGACTGAGTTTTTACTGGATGCCTATTATGCATAACACCCTATCCTATAAGTTTCATGTGTGTTGTTTTAATTTTGACTCACGCCATTGAACATAGAACTCACAAATTAAGCACTATAGCCTAATTTTAAATCCTTTTTGAAAATTGAATAAAATAATTATAAGCCTCACTTGTATCAATCAATTCCAGTGATGACACTCTCCTGTTTTATATGAATGGGTCTATTCAGTTTCTGGTCCAACTCTAAGGCTCCTTCTAATTTTTTCTTCTCATCTTGGGCAAAAAAGAGGGGCATCTTCAGCAAAACACTGCCCCTCATGTGCTCTCTGTAACATGGTATCCAGGAGAAACAAAAGAAACAAAACTTTCCTTCTTGATATTCAACTGAAATTTAAAGACTTTTTTCCATGGGATTTAAGAACAAGTAGCCCCACCCACCTCAGGTGTTGGAAATTTTCCACGACCCTGATTTTCCATGATATAAATTTGAGTGTTACTTCCTCACTTATTTCTAAATTTCTATTTCTGTATTCCCATAGGATCAGAGAACTTTTTTCTTTTCTCTGAACCTCTGATTTTAAATTGAAGATGCTTCCAAATGTAATAGCTTAATTCTGAGAGAATATTGCATCTACCACAACCGACAACAACAAAAACCGGATTTTCTGAGACAGTAGAATGCTTATCAAAGAATGAAACACATATTTATACCATTAATATCTATTGATTGTGAAGAATGCAATGGTTTTCTTCCCAGAAACTCTTTGAATTTAAAACAAAATGCAATAACTTAGCAATTATTTTTACCTTTTCTGATAGAATTCAGAATATATGACTAATTGGTGTCATGTTGGTGGAAGTGTGTGTTTAGGAATATATGTATAATATGTATACATATGTATATATATATGTATACATATATATGTGTGTATATATGTATTTATGTATTATATGTATTCATATATATGTATATATAATTATATGTTTATTATATACACATATATGTGTACATATGTGTAAAAATAACAATTAATGATTAAAAAGAAACCATGAATTTGAATGAGAACATTGAGTAGTGTATAGGAGGGTTTAGAGTATATAAAAAATAGGGGAATTGTGGTAATTATCATTTCAACAACAAAGAAGTAGTGTAAGTAAATAAAAGAAATACTACTTTGTTCAGGTATAGAAAAAAGACGAATTTTGAAGTTCAAATCAGAATATATAAACTCAGAGAAGAAAGGAGCCATGGGTAGGCTTTAAGAAACTGTAAGTGAAGAGAGAGCCATTAATTATTTTAAACTTTATCCAATACCAACACTTTCCCACTAACTGAAAATCTCTCACCATCATTTATGTCATGAAAAAATACATAGCAAGATTCCACAGAGAAATATTCTCACTCCTCTGTAATTTATTTTGTTATATAGAATTCTTATTACTTAGCCAATGATAAAAATTTTCATGTAGAGTTTTAAGTTGTGCTTTGCTGATTAACAAATCTAGTCCTCCATTATTATGCTCACATGTTATTATTACTATGATATTTTTCATACATAGGTGTCTATATAAATTTTAGGACTTCCTTATCAGTTCCTATATGAAAATATTTTATCATTGTAGAGAAGTAAAGGAGAGGAGGAATAACAAATTTTCAAAAACTTGTGTATATAAATTATGACATAAGTACTTATGAACTATCCCTTCAGCGAATGCAAAACATGTTTTCTTCAGGCCTAGGAAGCCTTTGTTATCTTCCCCACAGAACTTTTCCCTGTTGCAGTGCCTACATTTCTTCTGATGCCTATGTTTCTTTCACATTACATCATCACTATTGATGCTGCTTTCAGATGAGGCTTGCCATCTTCACCAGCTTTCAGTGACTCTCCACAAGACAATTTAATTCTTTCATATTAAAGTATTTATTTTACAAACAGTAAGAACTATACAAGCAAGTATGAACAACATTTCTGTAGTCTTGTGAATTTTATCACTTGGAATTTCATTGTACAGTATAGACTACCTATCTTTAGACCACGTCTTCCCAGGAACTTAGACCATAATCACAACACTCATACATTGAGTCTTACTCTGGCAGAGCTCAAATCCCTGCCTTCCCCTACCCTGAAACTTACATAGAAGAAAGAATGAAGATCTAGTCATCTTAGCTATGCAGTTTAAGACCTTTCACAGAAACTTAAGATCAATGAAGGTGATCACACCGTTACATCCAATGGAAACAAGAAAACATACTCATTCATTTGGTGGGAAATGTGGAAGTCAGAATTTCAGAGCAATAGCATTGAATGAACTTGAAGGTGATAATTCCAGACAACCTCAGAACCACCTAATACTTAGTATAGACTTCTGACAGATTGTTATGAGCTTCATAGGTATCACATGGAAGAACAAGTGACAAAGGAAGCACACCACTACTTAGAATAGGTGTTGTGCTGTAATATCTGGCGCTTCAGTCAAAGTACTAAAAGGTGGACTTGCACTAGGTCCAACGTACATGGTCAATGCCAACAGTCAGCAGGGGACTTTTGTATCTCAGAACTTTAAACATATCTTTTAATCACAGAAAATCACCATGTTGATGCCATTTTCACTACTGGTCTAGTATGATTTTATAAAATATCTAATTAAATAAGCAAAATGGAAGCCATTATACTAAGCTACATTCCTTAAATAAGATGCTGTCTATAGGAACTGATACAATTTTCTGTGTATCAATACCCATCAATGTGACAATTTTTTGATGAGGTCTATCTTAGTTAGGGTTTCCTGCTGTGAACAGGCACCATGGCCAAGGCAACTCTTGTAAGAACAACATTCAATTAATGGGGTCTGGCTTACAGGTTCAGAAGCTCACTCTATTATTATCAAGGCAGGAGCATGGTAGTGTCCAGGCAGGGATGGCATAGGAAGAGCTGAGAGTTCTACATCTTCATCAGAAGGCCACTAGAAGAATAGCTCCCATGTGGTTAGGAGGAGGGCCTCATTGCCTAGCCTGATAAGGACAAACTTCCTCCAAGAAGGCCACACCTATTCTAACAAGGCCACACCTAAAAATATTGTCACTCCCGGGTCCAAACATGTTCAAACTACCATAAAGCCCATGCACTAGAACTCAGTAATAATGCTCCAGAAGACACTGCCCAGCTCCTCACACTAAAGAAGCACTTATAAAATAATACAAGAGTTCTCCAAAGAAAACAGTTCCTCATACTCAGGTATGAGGACAAAAATCTATGACATGTTGGGTCTTCATGCCACTTAAAACACACTAAGTTAACCACAAAGACAGTTTGGAGAATGGCCCAAAGAAAGTCCTAGAAAGTCCTAGAGCAAGAGCATGCTTAACCAGTAAGAGGACGTAAAAGGTACCATATGTATTGAGAAAGACATTGAGAAGTAAGTTGTAATAGAGACATTTAGAAAGATAACCAGATAGCAATATTATGTATGTCACAGTTTGGTTAAATGTTAAGATTTTAGCTATTTACACTGCATATTAAAAATGTGTGTTGAAGTCTGACTTAAAATATTAAAAAGATATCTGAGTGTCCTGCTGAGGTTCAAATGTTAGAGCTGACTACTCAGTGATTTACGAAGCAAGTTTACATGGTGCTACTAAGTTTAACCTTTGCAGGTTATTGTTACATAGACACTCTACTTCCACTTAAAGTGAGTGTGTACTCTTAACTTACTATCAGTTTATACCATCAGGACTTTTATATGCCTGCCCTTACTCTGAATAATAACATGGAGGTCAGATATTTTTATTGAAAGGCTTCAGGCACTATAGCTTGGCAGATACTCATCCATTCTAACCTTAATTGACCTTGATTAGACTGCCTACTACCGAGCCATGTGCCTTGTTACTTGCCATATTCATCTTTCCCTGGATGTTCCTGTTCAATTCGTGTTCTCTTCAACTCTCTCATGGCCAGAAGCTCATGGCAAATCTTCGTGCAGTATTGCTCATGGTGAATTGCCTTGGCCACTTTCCACCTGAGACCCCCTCACTGAGATCAGGTATCTTCCCTCCTCCTCTGCTGTCCAGCTATTGGCTGATCAGATCTTTAGTAACCAATCAGAGATGATGGAAAACAATTTTTACACACCATTGACACGGGAGATGCTTGACAATGCCAACATCTGGACTGCAACCAGATATTAGACACAGTAATCAGTATGTGAATAATATAGAACAAAAAAAATCTCCCAATAATACCATGAATATTATTACATTTTTCATGTTCTAAACAATAATCATATGATTTTTTAAGGAATTCATTAATTACTTCAGGGATCAAGATTATTAGAAGGAGTAAAGTTAGGGAAATCTATAAAACATTGGCAAGAAAACATTTTTAAACTTTTACAATGTCTGTAACCCAGCAGTTCTTAACAGTATAGTTGAAAATTTCTCGACCTACTCTGTTATTGTAAAAGTTATAAAGAATATTTTTAAAAAGTTAGGTTAAGGATCTCACTATTTTTCTTCAACTATTTTTAATTTTATAATTGAACCAAGAAAAATATTCTACATAAAGTTGTTTCTAGATGAAGTTTTCATACTATTAAGACCACTCTCTTTGAAGTGAATCAGGATGATGAAATTTAAATGTATATATTTATGCTAAATTATTGATACAAGACATGAAATACCATTCTAATTGTTAATACATAAAAGGCAAGCAATGTGCAAAGATTTTGATCCCCGGCTTTTCAAGCCATCAAAGTCCGTGTTGGGTTTGGATTTCAGTTGTATACTGAGAAGGTATCTTTGATAACTCTGATTTTTTTTTTAAAGATTTATTTATTATATGTAAGTACACTGTAGCTGTCTTCAGACACTCCAGAAGAGGGCGCCAGATCTCTTTGCGGATGGTTGTGAGCCACCATGTGGTTGCTGGGATTTGAACTCTGGACCTTCGGAAGAGCAGTCGGGTGCTCTTACCCACTGAGCCATCTCACCAGCCCCTGATAACTCTGATTTTTACTGAACTTAAGGATAAAAAAAAATTCATCAGGGCCTCACCCCTTCCCATGCTGCCTCTCCTTAGCACTCAATACTGATACCAACTTCACTTCAGGCTCGAATATAAACCACTTTTCCTGTTTTTTTGTTTTGTCCAGAGTGCTCTTCCCACTCGCTTGCTTAGGAGTGGTCTCTTTATTTGGCTCTCAGCTTAAAATTCCCTAAGGAAAGACCAGATGATTCCTATAATTAATTATTTACTTCCTATGAAGTTATCTGAAAACTATTTATTTCTCTAAGACATCTCTGCTATTTATTTTTACAAATCATCTGCTTCATTAACTAAAACATAAGGTCCCAAAGTGAAGGAGAACATCACCACAGCCACTACTTTAACATAGCTGCTCAGGAGAGTTTCCAAAACTTCAAACCTAACAAATCATAATAAAATGAAAGAGCAAAAATTTTAGTTGTAGACTAGAGTTGATTTTTTTTATACCTAGATAATGGTTGACTGTAAATATCATTAGTTAAAAATGAAAAAATGATATAAATGGTTTATTTGAATATTATAGTTGACCCTGTAGTTAATGTTATTGCATATATTATACTTATATTTTAGGATAACAGAACCTTAACTCATGTCAGAACCCTCAGATTTACTATTCACCTTTTTAAGGGCGACAGTTTAAAATTCCATTAATATATTTCTGGGATTTTCATAGCAAAAATATTTAAGAAACAAACTTGCATTGGTTTAGGAATTCAAAATTCTGAATGTAATAGCAAAATTACATCTAGCATAGCCATGCAAATAAACTATAGAGGTTTTATATATAGCTCTATAGAGTTGTTCTTGTTTTGTAGAGAATATAATATTTCAAAACTGAAACACACACTTTTAAAACATATTTCATAAACTTGAAATGACCTGAATTATTTCACTAAAGAATGGCAAGAGAACCTTGGGAAATTGTTCAGAGGTTCAAGTTCCTGCTGCACAAGGAGAAAGACCACAGTTCAGGTCTCTGGAATCTACAAAAAAGCATGGTAGGGATGCTATTGAATCCCAAAAAGCTGGCTGGCTATAGTCATCAAACCAGTACTTTTGGATTCAGTAAAAGGAAGGTGGAGATCCATATGGAAAGGCACTTCATGCCTGACCATGCAAGCATACATGTTCATATGTGCATACCACAGACATGTGATATATATATCACATGTTTGTTTATATATATATATATATATATATATATATATATATATATAAACAAAAAACAACAAAAATGACAAAGTCACTATATTAAAATAGCTTTCTAATAAACAGAAACTGCCTCAAAACACAAAATATAAAAACATGCACTCCTAAGAAATTCTAAGTCCTAAATTGCTTGTATATGTTCATCCTGCTCACTTCTTTCTTCTTTATCTTCAAACATTTAGTACCTTAATTTTCTTTGAGATTTATATTCACCCAGCAATATTTAGGAAGCATATAATAGGTAGCTAGACTTCTAGTTCCATTTACTTGGGTTACAGCATGAAGGGAAAACACAATCCCTGCTGTGACAAGGTTAGAGATCAGAACAGGCAGACAGAAAAATAATTCCTCATTTCATGTTCTACTCTAATATTCTAAGTAACATTTCTAAAGTAAATTTCTAATTCTGAATTTTAAACATATAAACTTAATGCAGACATTTGTAATAAATAAACAGCTAAAGAAAATCAGGAAATACCTCTCTTTTAAAGTGAGAGTTTATATGAAAATAAAAACATACTAATATTTGTTCCTTCGCATATCAGTAACATTCAAGGTCCCCTTTTCATCCACAGTTTCCTCAGAGCATGTTTCACTTCTGCATTTCTCAAGCTATAGATTAAAGGATTTAACATTGGTTCAAAGATTGTAGCACACAGAGCCATTGCATTATCTATAGGATAAGTGACCACAGGCCTCATGTACAAGATGATACAAGGTACAAAGAACAACACAACCACTGTGAAGTGAGAGCTACATGTGGAGAGAGCTTTCCGCCTTCCTTCAGAGCTGGAAGACTTTAGGGAACAGAGGATTACTCCATAGGAAGTGATGAGAATAAGGAAAATGGTCACACACATTACCCCACTGTTGAGAACAACTAAGAGATCTAGGATATGGGTGTCCATGCAGGCTAGTTGCAACAACAGGAACAAGTCACAGATCACATGATCAATGACATTGGGACCACAGAAAGGTATTTGGTACATAAAGAGCAGCTGGATGGTTGCGTGAGCAAATCCTCCCACCCAAGCACCTCCCACCATCAGCCAGCATACTCGAGGACTAACAATGGTCATGTAGTGTAGAGGTTTACAGATAGCCACATAGCGGTCATAGGCCATCACGATGAGAAGGATGATCTCTACCCCACCAAAAAAGTGTTCAGCAAAGAGCTGGGTCATGCAGCCTTCTAGGGAGATGGTAGTGTTCTCAGAAAGAGAGTCTACAATCAACTTGGGAGCAGTGACTGAAGAGTAGATGACATCCAAAAGGGACAAGGAAATGAGGAAAAAATACATGGGAGACCTCAGATTCAGACTCACTTTTACAGTTACAATGATCAGTAGGTTTCCCAAAAGTGTGGCCGCATATATGATAAGAAACAAAGCAGAGAATAGTATTCTCAGCTCTGGAATCTTGGTAATGCTCAAAAGAATGAATTCAGTGACATTGTTTGCATTCTCCATTTGATGTGAGCTGGTAAAAAACATGGAATTCTAAACTGGAGAATCTGTAATTTATTTAAAAAAAAAGAAAGAGTATTATTTTTAATTAGTAAATATTGTATGTAATAGACATTGCTGCGTGCTGTTTCTAATCTTCCTAATCTTGCTCTTTTTCAACTGACTATGCATACTATCATGTGTGATTTTATCACAAAGCCTAAATTTAAGCTACTAACAACAAAGTCTGAAGGCAGCTTTTGCCCAAATCCCACAACAGTACATCCTCTCCCAGGCATAACTCTAATTTTCGGTTATCATGCTTGATTCTGTGACAAGAATTCTTGCTTCATCATTCTTGTGCATACACAGTTCTAAAAAATGTACTATTAACACCTTTGTGGAAGTCTGATAGTAGTGTAATTGAGTCCACTGATGAAAGGTAACCTGTTTATCACAATCTGAGGCTTACATTTTTCTTTCCCTGTCTCACTCTCTTCAACCGCTTTATTTTCTGCTTTCCAAAATCAACTGTCTCCATACAGCTCTTCCCTAGGTATCTACTTTTGGAAAACTTGCAGACAGACTGTTGATCTTCATTTGTCACTAAATACACTCAAGAATTTAGAAAGTATAAAAGCTTATATATTTATATAGAACAATAAATATTATATAATAAACAATATTGTGTACACAAATTTATAAGAGTGTATCCTAAGGTCATATCTGAAGAATTTTTATTTCTTAAGGACTATAAGTATAAAGTCCAACTAAAAAGCTTCTTTCTAAACTGTCATTTTCTCTCACTTCCCCTCACTAGTGTTCTTTCTATTTTAGTGTTATGTATAATTCTATACTGTATTTTTTTTTTTACTTTTTCTTCCACTGCTTATATATCCCAGTAAAATATTTCAAATTACATAAACATTACAATGTGATTGCATTCAACTTTCTTTTAATGAATGATTATTTTTAATATGTATGTTCCCAAATACCTTTACTTGAAATACAATTTACATATTACACATGAAGGGGAAAACAAATCATTCCTAGGAACCCACATATGTTCATAAGTAAGCACCTTGTTACAGATTAAGAAGTTATTAAAAAAAAGTCATGTAATTTTCTCTGCCATTTTCTTTTTATTGACAGGCTGTTATTTGTGGTTAATAAAGAAAGCACAATTAGTTTATTATTAGCCTTAAAATAGTAATCTTATATAAATTTTAGAACTGTCATAAATCTAATCACTTATATAAAAATCTATCAGTCATTTCTACTTTTTTATTAGATGTTTTCTTTATTTACATTTCAAATGCTATCCTGAAAGTTCCTTATACCCTCCCCCCCCTTCCCCGGCCCTGCTCTCCTACCCACCCACTCTCACTTCTTAGCCCTGGCATTCCCCTCTACTGGGGCATATAAAGTGTGCAAAACCTAAGGGCCTCTCTTCCCAATGATGGACGACTAGGCCAACTTCGGCTACATATGCAGCTAGAGACACGAGCTCAAGTCGAAGTGGATCAAAGAACTCCACATAAAACCAGAGACACTGAAATTTATAGAGGAGAAAGTGGGAAAAGCCTCAAAGATATGGGCACATGGTAAAAATTCCTGAACAGAACAGCAATGACTTGTGCTGTAAGATCAAGAATTGATAAATGGGACATCATAAAATTGCAAAGCTTCAATAAGGCAAAAGACACTGTCAATAAGACAAAAAGGCCACCTGCAGATTGGGAAAAGATTTTTGCCAATCCTAAATCTGATAGGGGACTAATATCCAATATAGACAAAGAGCTCAAGAAGCTGGACTCAAGAAATTCATTTCTACTTTTAATCCTCAAGGTATACGTCTACTGATCATCAATGTTTTTATTAAATCCAATCAGGAATTTGATGGAAAATATTTTTGAACACCTTGATCACCTGTCCAGTTCTAGGAGAGCCATGTCAGGAAGTACTAGTAGGGCTGCCATTGTTCTTCTTCACTGACCACAAGAAATTCATATATCAATTACTAAGAGTATTCCTTTCTGATCTACAAATTGTTTCCTAAGTTGTTGTCCATAGTACCGCACAACCATGGACACAAACATCTTAATCTACCATTAATAACAAGATACATCTCCAAATATTTTCTTTTTTTTTTTTATATTTTTATTACATATTTTCCTCAATTACATTTCCAATACTATCCCAAAAGTCCCCCATAGCGCCCCCCACTTCCCTACCCACCCATTCCCATTCTTTTGGCCCTGGCATTCCCCTATATTGGGACATATAAAGTTTGCAAGTGAAATGGGCCTCTCTTTCCATTGATGGCTGACTAGGCCATCTTTCGATACATATGCAGCTAGAGACAAGAGCTCCGGGGTTCTAGTTTGTACATCATGTTGTTCCAACAATAGGGTTGCAGATCCCTTTAGCTCCTTGGGTACTTACTCTAGCTTCTCCATTGGGAGCCCTGTGATACATCCAATAGCTGACTGTGAACATCCACTCCTGTGTTTGCTAGGCCCCGGCATCGTCTCACAAGAGACAGCTATATTTGGGTCCTTTCAGCAAAATCTTGCTAGTGTATGCAATGGTGTCAGCGTTTAGAAGTTGATTATGGGATGGATCCCTGGATACGGCAGTCTCTAAATGGTCCATCCTTTCATCACCGCTACGAACTTTGTCTCTGTAACTCCTTCCCTGGGTGTTTTGTTCCCAATTCTGAGAAGGTGCACAGTGTCCACACTTTGGTCTTCATTCTTCTTGAGTTTCATGCGTTTAGCAAATTGTATCTTAAATCTTGGGTATCCTAAGTTTTGGGCTAATATCCACTTATCAGTGAATACATATTGTGTGAGTTCTTTTGTGATTGTGTTACTTCACTCAAGATGATGCCCTCCAGGTCCATCCATTTGGCTAGGAATTTCATAAATTCATTCTTTTTAATAGCTGAGTAGTACTCCATTGTGTAAATGTACCATAATTTCTGTATCCATTCCTCTGTTGAGGGACATCTGGGTTCTTTCCAGCTTCTGGCTATTATAAATAGGGCTGCTATGAACATAGTGGAACATGTGTCCTTTTTACCGGTTGGGACATCTTCTGGATATATGCCCAGGAGAGGTATTGCTGGATCCTCCGGTAGTACTATGTCCAATTTTCTGAGGAACCGCCAGACTGATTTCCAGAGTGGTTGTACAAGCTTGCAATCCCACCAACAATGGAGGAGTGTTCCTCTTTCTCCACATCCTCGCCAGCAACTGCTGTCACCTGAATTTTTGATCTTAGCCATTCTGACTGGTGTGAGGTGGAATCTCAGGGTTGTTTTGATTTGCATTTCCCTGATGATTAAGGATGTTGAACATTTTTTTCAGGTGTTTCTCTGCCATTCGGTATTCCTCAGGCGAGAATTCTTTGTTCAGTTCTGAGCCCCATTTTTTAATGGGGTTATTTGACTTTCTGGAGTCCACCTTCTTGAGTTCTTTATATATATTGGATATTAGTCCCTTATCTGATTTAGGATAGGTGAAGATCCTTTCCCAATCTGTTGGTGGTTTTTTTGTCTTATTGATGGTGTCTTTAGCCTTGCAGAAGCTTTGTAGTTTCATGAGGTCCCACTTGTCAATTCTCGATCTTACAGCACAAGCCATTACTGTTCTATTCAGGAATTTTTCCCCTGTGCCCATATCTTCAAGGCTTTTCCCCACTTTCTCCTCTATAAGTTTCAGTGTCTCTGGTTTTATGTGAAGTTCCTTGATCCACTTAGACTTGACCTTAGTACAAGGAGATAGGAATGGATCGATTCGCATTCTTCTACATGTTAACAACCAGTTGTGCCAGCACCATTTGTTGAAAATGCTGTCTTTCTTCCACTGGATGTTTTTAGCTCCCTTGTCGAAGATCAAGTGACCGTAGGTGTGTGGGTTCATTTCTGGGTCTTCAATTCTATTCCATTGGTCTATTTGTCTGTCACTATACCAGTACCATGCAGTTTTTATCACAATTGCTCTGTAGTAGAGCTTTAGGTCCGGCATGGTGATTCCACCAGAGGTTCTTTTATCCTTGAGAAGAGTTTTTGCTATCCTAGGTTTTTTGTTATTCCAGATGAATTTGCAGATTGCACTTTCTAATTCGTTGAAGAATTCATTTGGAATTTTGATGGGGATTGCATTGAATCTGTAGATTGCTTTTGGCAAGATAGCCATTTTTACAATGTTGATCCTGCCAATCCATGAGCATGGGAGATCTTTCCATCTTCTGAGATCTTCTATAATTTCTTTCTTCAGAGACTTGAAGTTTTTATTATACAGATCTTTCACTTCCTTAGTTAGAGTCACGCCAAGATATTTTATATTATTTGTGACTATTGAGAAGGGTGTTGTTTCCCTAATTTCTTTCTCAGCCTGTTTATTCTTTGTGTAGAGAAAGGCCATTGATTTGTTTGAGTTAATTTTATATCCAGCTACTTCACCGAAGCTGTTTATCAGGCTTAGGAGTTCTCTGGTGGAATTTTTAGGGTCACTTATATATACTATCATATCATCTGCAAAAAGTGATATTTTGACTTCATCTTTTCCAATTTGTATCCCTTTGATCTCCTTTTGTTGTCGAATTGCTCTGGCTAGGACTTCAAGTACAATGTTGAATAGGTATGGAGAAAGTGGACAGCCTTGTCTAGTCCCTGATTTTAGAGGGATTGCTTCAAGCTTCTCACCATTTACTTTGATGTTGGCTACTGGTTTGCTGTAGATTGCTTTTATCATGTTTAGGTATGGGCCTTGAATTCCTGATCTTTCCAAGACTTTTATCATGAATGGGTGTTGGATCTTGTCAAATGCTTTTTCCGCATCTAACGAGATGACCATGTGGTTTTTGTCTTTGAGTTTGTTTATATACTGGATTACGTTGATGGATTTCCGTATATTGAACCATCCCTGCATCCCTGGGATGAAACCTACTTGGTCAGGATGGATGATTGTTTTGATGTGTTCTTGGATTCGGTTAGCAAGAATTTTATTGAGGATTTTTGCATCAATATTCATAAGGGATATTGGTCTGAAGTTTTCTATCTTTGTTGGGTCTTTTTGTGGTTTAGGTATCAGAGTAATTGTGGCTTCATAGAATGAGTTGGGTAGAGTACCTTCTGTTTCTATTTTGTGGAATAGTTTGTGAAGAACTGGGATTAGATCTTCTTTGAAGGTCTGATAGAACTCTGCACTAAACCCATCTGGTCCTGGGCTTTTTTTGGTTGGGAGACTATTAATGACTGCTTCTATTTCTTTGGGGGATATAGGGCTGTTTAGATCATTAACCTGATCTTGATTCAACTTTGGTACCTGGTATCTGTCTAGGAACTTCTCCATTTCATCCAGGTTCTCCAGTTTTGTTGAGTATAGCCTTTGGTAGAAGGATCTGATGGTGTTTTGGATGTATTCAGGATCTGTTGTTATGTCTCCTTTTTCATTTCTGATTTTGTTAATTAGGATGCTTTCCCTGTGCCCTCTAGTGTGTCTGGCTAAGGGTTTATCTATCTTGTTGATTTTCTCAAAGAACCAGCTCCTTGATTGGTTGATTCTTTGAATAGTTTTTCTTGTTTCCACTTGGTTGATTTCACCCCTGAGTTTGATTATTTCCTGCCGTCTACTCCTCTTGGGTGAATTTGCTTCCTTTTGTTCTAGTGCTTTTAGGTGTGTTGTCAAGCTGCTAATGTGTGCTCTTTCTAGTTTCCTTTTGGAGGCACTCAGAGCTATGAGTTTTCCTCTTAGAAATGCTTTCATTGCGTCCCATAAGTTTGGGTATGTTGTGGCTTCATTTTCATTGAACTCTAAAAAGTCCTTAATTTCTTTCTTTATTCCTTCCTTGACCAAGGTATCATTGAGAAGAGTGTTGTTCAGTTTCCACGTGAAGGTTGGCTTTCTATTATTTATTTTGTTATTGAAGATCAGCCTTAGTCCATGGTGATCTGATAGGATGCATGGGACAATTTCAATGTTTTTGTATCTGTTGAGGTCTGTTTTGTGCCCAATTACGTGGTCAATTTTGGAGAAGGTACCATGAGGTGCTGAGAAGAAGGTGTATCCTTTTGTTTTAGGGTAAAATGTTCTGTAGATATCTGCCAGATCCATTTGATCCATAACTTCTGTTAGTTTCACTGTGTCCCTGTTTAGTTTCTGTTTCCATGATCTGTCCATTGGTGAAAGTGGTGTGTTGAAGTCTCCCACTATTATTGTATGAGGTGCAATGTGTGCTTTGAGATTTACTAAAGTTTCTTTAATGAATGAGGCTGCCTTTGTATTTGGAGCATAGATATTCAGGATTGATAGTTCCTCTTGGAGGATTTTACCTTTGATGAGTATGAAGTGCCCCTCCCTGTCTTTTTTGATGACTTTGGGTTGGAAGTCAATCTTATCTGATATTAGAATGGCTACTCCAGCTTGTTTCTTCAGACCATTTGCTTGGAAAATTGTTTTCCAGCCTTTCATTCTGAGGTAGTGTCTATCTTTTTCTCTGAGATGAGTTTCTTGTAAGCAGCAAAATGTTGGGTCTTGTTTGTGTAGCCAGTTTGTTAGTCTATGTCTTTTTATCGGGGAGTTGAGTCCATTGATATTAAGAGATATTAAGGAAAAGTAATTGTTGTTTCCTGTTATTTTTGTTGTTAAAGTTGGCATTCTGTTCTTGTGGCTGTCTTCTTTTAGGTTTGTTGAGGGATTACCTTCTTGTTGTTTCTAGGGCGTGGTTCCTGTCCTTGTATTGGTTTTTTTCTGTTATTATCCTTTGAAGGGCTGGATTCGTGGAGAGATAATGTGTGAATTTGGCTTTGTTGTGGAATACTTTGGTTTCTCCATCTATGTTAATTGAGAGTTTGGCTGGGTATAGTAGCTTGGGCTGGAATTTGTGTTCTTTTAGTGTCTGTATAACATCTGTCCAGGATCTTCTAGCTTTCATAGTCTCTGGTGAAAAATCTGGTGTAATTCTGATAGGCTTGCCTTTATATGTTACTTGGCCTTTTTCTCTTACTGCTTTTAGTATTCTATCTTTATTTAGTGCATTTGTTGTTCTGATTATTATGTGTCGGGAGGTATTTCTTTTCTGGTCCAGCCTATTTGGAGTTCTGTAGGCTTCTTGTATGTTCATGGGCATCTCTTTCTTTAGATTTGGGAAGTTTTCTTCTATAATTTTGTTGAAGATGTTTGCTGGTCCTTTGAGTTGAAAATCTTCATTCTCATCCACTCCTATTATCCGTAGGTTTGGTCTTCTCATTGTGTCCTGTATTTCCTGGATGTTTTGAGTTAGGATCTTTTTGCATTTTCCATTTTCCTTGATTGTTGTGCCCATGTTCTCTATGGAATCTTCTGCCCCTGAGATTCTCTCTTCCATCTCTTGTATTCTGTTGCTGATGCTTGCATCTATGGTTCCAGATTTCTTTCCTAGGGTTTCTATCTCCAGTGTTGCCTCATTTTGGGTTTTCTTTATTGTGTCTACTTCCCTTTTTAGGTCTAGTATGGTTTTGTTCATTTCCATCATCTGATTGGATGTGTTTTCCTGTTTCTCTTTAAGGACTTCTACCAGTTTGGTTGTGTTTTCCTGTTTTTCTTTAAGGACTTGTAACTCTTTAGCCATGTTCTCCTGTAGTTCTTTAAAGTCCTTCTTGATGTCCTCTACCATCATCATGAGATATGCTTTTAAATCCAGGTCTAGTTTTTCAGGTGTGTTGGGGTGCCCTGGACTGGGCGAAGTGGGAGTGCTGGGTCCTGATGATGGTGAGTGGTCTTGGTTTCTGTTAGTAAGATTCTTACCTTTACCTCTCGCCATCTGGTAATCTCTGGAGTTGTTATAGTTGTCTCTGTTCAGAGGTTGTTCTTCTGGGGATTCTGAGTATCCTCTGTCAGCAGACCTGTACAGACTAAGTTCGGCGGGGTCCCGGAGCCAAGATGGCGCTCCCTGCAGGGCAGGTCACTGTTCTCCGGCTGGGAGGGTGTCGGATGTCTGCGGCCCCAAAAGGGTGCTGCCTCAGCGGTTCTGTGGCTCCCGCCTGTCCCAGAAGCTGTCTGCCTCTGTGGTCCTCACTCTGACCTGTACAGACTAAGTTCGGCGGAGTCCCGGAGCCAAGATGGCGCTCCCTGCAGGGCAGGTCACTGTTCTCCGGCTGGGAGGGTGCCGGATGTCTGCGGCCCCTAAAGGGTGCTGCCTCAGCAGCTCTGTGGCTCCCGCCTGTCCCAGAAGCCGTCTGCCCCCGTGGTCCCCACTCTGACCTGTAGAGACTAAGCTCGGCGGAGTCCCGGAGCCAAGATGGCGTTCCCTGCAGGGCAGGTCACTGTCCTCCAACTGGGAGGGTGCCGGATGTCTGCGGCCCCAAAAGGGTGCTGCCTCAGCGGCTCTGTGGCTCCCGCCTGTCCCAGAAGCTGTCTGCCTCTGTGGTCCTCACTCTAACCTGTAGACTAAGTTCGGCGGAGTCCCTGAGCCAAGATGGCGCTCTCTGCAGGGCAGGTCTCTGTCCTCCGGCTGGGCTATACTGTATTTTTCATCTCACTTCCCTAAAACCCTTTTCCTTCTTCATAGTTTCTTTTCTACCTTTATAATGTCCCCACATACATATATACATACACATAACACACATATACATACATACACATATGCACATACATACTGCAGCACCACACAGCTGGCCGTCATGCAGTGAGAAACACTGTGATTTCAGAGTGAGCAAACTTAGTTCTCCTAGTCTTAGAAGCTCCTTACTGACAACTCGATTGTCAGTCCTCCAGAAACAGAGCCAGTGATAGCCATCAGAATCAACGTGAGTCAGGGGATGATTAAAGATGCAGTACTAAAATCTATATAGTTATTTTTTAAATTTCTCTATAACTGTAATGGATAGCTGTGGATGATGGCATACACATGTAATTTCAGCCTTGTTGAATCTGAGGCAAGAGGATTATGAGTTGAAGGCAAGTCTGGGATGTATAGTGAGTACCTTACTCAAAAAAAAAAAAAAAAGCAAAAGGTTATATGAGATAAAAGTTATTATCATATGATTTTGAGAAACAATAAATAAGACTTTGAGAAGTCATAAAACTCAACTAAATACCTTTACTGAATGAATCTATAGCACAATCTGTACTCCTCTAAGGATCCTGTCATTCTTTTTAGTGCTTTCATCAATATCAAAGAATGTTTCAAGATCAGTATTCAATTATTCATAATGACCTTTTCCATTGTGAGTTTCACAATTTTCTGCTGCCTCTGATAATTTAGTCATCTGTTAACAAATCCATTACCCTTATTTTTTCCATTCTTCCCCTCTTCTGCAAGACTCCCTTCATCATGGTTATCCTGGGAATATGTTGCATACACCATCACAGATTCCATATTTAATTAATTTTTAAAATGCTATCTCCATGTAAAAGTGTTTAAAGATGATTAATTTTACTTTCCATTAAATGTCTAATGCTGTGCTATATACATTATAATTATTTAAATTTAATCCATATATGTGTAACAACTACTAAAGAAAAGGTGTGAATTCGAAAGGGAACAAAGGAGATGAAGAACATGAGAAAGGCTAAGGAGGAGAAGGGAAAATTATGCAACTATATTTTAATTAAAAATTAAAAAATTAAAAATTTAAAAAGTGTCACATTAGAATTTGGCTGTTTATCTCCTGGTTAGCTTGCTTCAGATATCTCAATTAGTACATCACATATTTAATACTCCAGTACATAGACATTATGTAGCAAAATTCACGAGCTGAATCCCACCTTGGCCTATTTGTTTAATGTTGACCCACTGCCACCATCACAGTCTTTATAAATTTAGCTTAAAAGAACCTTGCTGCTCAGTCTTCTCCATTCTGAGACCACAGTCATGCAAACAAACAAATCAGGTACATTCCTCACACATATCAAATATAATTATACTTGGCAATTTAGTTATTGCAATAATTTTAAGTGTCACATCTCAAAGTAATTGTCATGATGTTTATCAAGCCATTTTAAAGCACCACAAGCTTCAGTTTGTCATCAATTTGTGACTTCAAGAACCACTCACTTGATGATCCAATCACATAAAAAGCATAGACTATGCAGGTAAGTTGTCTAAGGCCACTTTGACCAAGAGTCCAGCATCAGCAGTGATGTTATCAAACCAACCTTTCCAAAGAAAAGCATGCAGACAATGCAGCCATCACAAGGAAGTGATATTGTCAGCAGTATAGTTTCTAATGGCTTCAAGGGAAGATTGGCAGATGCCATAAGTATCCCAGTACCTGCATAGGAAAAAACTTGTGGGTTGGAAAGGACCAGAAATTTTCAATGTAGATTTTTTTCAAAAGGAAGCTAACAAAATATCTTTCAAAAATCATTCATGATACTGTGCCTCCTATTTGGTTCTATTTTGATCTTCCCTAGTAAATTGTCTCTAGACCATATTTTAGAAGGAATATTATTAGCATATTGTCTCTTAGGTAATGGACTTGTGGGAACAAAGGTCAGAATGTAATTTGCTAGGACACAGATCTCTAAGATGTGCCTATTTGCTCCATTTCAATCACATTTCTATGTGGCCATGTCTCCACTGACCTAATTACGTTATAACTAATTTCCCATCTACCTCTGCATTGATGAGGACTTTCCCAGAGGCAGAATAAACTGGAACAAGGCCAAGTTAACACTCAACAAAACAATCAAAATTGATATATCATAGTAGAACTCATTCATTTATTTATTCCAAAACTGTTATGGTCCTCATGAACAGAATGTCCACATATCATTATGTCCAAATGAAAATGGATAATAGAAAATGACTGTCTCTTTTTTTTTTACCTTAGTTACCTAGCAAGTATCTAGTATTAACATTTTCTTTCTATTCACTTATACTTTTACCTTTTAATATTATTGAAATATACATCAAGTGCCAATATTATTTCTCTTTGAAGAATTACAAAAAAATACCACATTTTCTTTTATGTTATTTTTTTTTATTTTTGACACACACACACACATTTGTATAAAATGCATTGTGGTTGTATTTACATAATTACTTTTGGTTATTTCCCCTCCTATCCCCTGGCAACTCTATTCCTCTTAACTGGCCTTTCTGTCTAAAAAATGTCATTCCTTAATGTATCCCAAATGTTACGATCTCTCTTTCCCATACCGTTACTCCCTAGACCTGACCATGTTATTTTTTCACTACATATAATCATATGGCAGCAGTCTTTGAAATGTACTTGAGGAACTAAGAGACATCTTAATATTCTTTAAAAACTATTTTCAAGTCAGCAAAAATCTGTCTTCTTAGGATGTCTGGCTTGCTTACATCTCTTCTGAATTTCTGTTTGTTTTTTATTTGTTTCTCATTTTTATTTTTTACTTTCTGACTGTGCTTATAATTTGTGCAGTTCAACCCCTCACTTACCTGGTAAGAAACTGATATATCTCCCATGACACAGTCATTGACCTTGGTTTTCAACTTGAAATCATTCATCTGTCTTAGAATTCAAGATATTTTCTCAAAACTGCTCCTTATTCCTGGGTTTTCATAATTCTTATCAAATCGTAAGACTAAGTAAGTAAACCACAAGTCATTTACTTTAAAGTCTGTTGATATGTTTAATTCTCACTAGAAGATTGTATTTTATTACATAAAGTGCTGACTGTGTCATATCCCCAGAGTGCTCAATTTTTGTAGGAAAATGTCATTTTCCTAATGAATTTGATATATTAAAAAACTAAGATAAACCAGATAGTCATACTCCAAAAACATGTATTGCAAGATCCAGCATTACTGTATGAAATATCTCATTGAGGGGGATATTTGTGGGAAGCATGGATGGGGATGTGACAGTGAAAAAATCTTGGGTTCACAGAGGGTTTGTTTTTTTTTTTGTAGTAATATGGAACAACCTGGTGATATCCATGGGCATTAAGGAGTTGTGATGCTAAACTATATTGCCACAAGTGAGGAGAGACAATACAACAATGACAACAACAAAAATAAATGCAAAACAGAAAACCATCTTCCTCCCAGGGCAAAGTGAATCACTAAGAATATGTAACAATTCCTTATTTTTAGGTATTAACAAACAAAAATTATTATGTTTTGACCTCTATTGGCAAATGGAGAACTGAGAGTTAAAAACTAGATTTGAATCCTGCAGCAGATTTGATGTGGGATTTGAGAAAAAAAAATCTTGTAGCTTTTTCAGCCTCTATTTTCTTCTTTATAAGATGGATATACTGTCTTTAAAACAATCAGTTTAGAACCTGGCTTATACAATCTACCCAAGTGAATGAGTCTGACAGATGATAACATATTTAATAAAAACATATGAATCATGCATATTGAGTAATACCATGAAAAATATTATTGGGCATAATGTGTATGATGAAATGGAAGAATATTTGCTCAGGTCACTACAATACTTACTCCAGTACTGATAAGGAAGACAAATACCTATCCTTTATATTCAAGACAAACTATGAGCTATGAAAATACTTAAGAAAATAAGAGGAAATTAAGAGTAATTTAAAATGTTCTGCTTTAGATTTTGTCCTAGGGGAAGAAAAGACACATTAGAACTCATTTCTTCCTCTTATATACTTCCTTGTACTACTTTTTATCATCGTGATATAAATAATACTAGATTCAAATGAAGTTAATAAATAAGGCAAAAGGCAGCAAGGTTGCTTTTATTCCTCAAAGGTCTAGTTTCCATTTATCTATTTTTGGTATTACCAGGCTATGGAAAATTTATTTAAAGATCTGCAGAAAAGCCAGTGTCACCCAAGTAACAAATGAATGAAGCAATTAAATATGTAATGGTGAGTCTCTAGAGAAAAACATACTCCAGAATCATTAAAACTATAGTTGGTGTTTTCTGTTGGAAATCTAGAATCTGTAGACATCAATTTGAAGCCTTGAAAACACACATTTAGAAGTACTGAAGACACAAAGAAGGTCTAGTCATTAAGTGCTCAAAAAAAATTCAATTGTGGGAAGTTTTCTCTTTGCTATATGTGAAATTTGTTAAGTCTCTTCCACACGTCACCACCTTCTTGTCATTTTAGGACAGGGTAAGTGACTTGCCTCTTCAGTAGATTCTTAATAGCGTTCTTCACCTCCGTGTTTCTTGCTGTGTAAATGATGGGATTTAACATGGGAGTGAGAATTGCAAAAAACACAGTCACCAGCTTGTCCACTGGGTAGGTAGTCACAGGGCGCATGTAAGTAAATATGCAAGGGACAAAGAAGAGAACCACCACAGTGAAATGAGAGCCACACGTGGAAAGAGCTTTGCGTCTCCCTTCAGAACTATGAGACTTCAAGGATCGCAGGATAACTATGTATGAGATGAGAAGCATGGTAAAGATGAGAAAGCACATAGCCCCACTGTTGGCGGCCACTATGATGCCCAGCTTATGTGTGTCTCTGCAGGCAAGTTTCAACAATGGGAAGAGATCACACATGAAGTGGTCAATGACATTGGGGCCACAGAAGGGCAGATTAATCATAAAAAATATTTGCATGGTGGCATGTAAGATCCCTCCAATCCAGGCTACAACCACCAGGAGTCTGCAGAGGCCTTGACGCATAATGGTCATATAATGCAGAGGTTTGCATATGGCCACGTAGCGGTCATAGGCCATAACAATGAGGAGGATAATCTCTGATCCTCCCAGGAAATGCTCCACAAAGAGCTGAGTCAGACATCCAGCCAAGGATATTGTCCTCCTCTGGTAGAGGAGGTCAATAATCATTTTGGGGGTGGTAACAGAAGTGTAGAAGGCATCTATAAAGGACAAGTAAGTGAGAAAGAAGTACATTGGAGCTGAAAGCGTGGGGCTGAAGGAGATGGTGAGGACAATGAGCAGATTCGCCAACACGGTAAATAGGAAAACAAACAAGAAGACAATGAACAGTATGTTTTGCAAGCGTGGATTCTGTGTGAGACCCAGGAGAACAAATTCAGTCACATTACTGGGAGGACTGTAGAGCTCCATTCAGGATATAAAGCCTTCCCAAGTACTGAGCTCCTATAAAAACATAAAGACAGGCCATTAATCTTAAATGCACGTAGTCTGATGTTCACACTACACCAACAGGGCTTTCGGCAACTGTGGAGCACACTTTGTAATCCTTTAACCCAGTAGCTGCTCCCATTCTTTATTATCTCCTTATTATGGTCTCTTCATATACTAATACTATCAGATATAACACATCTATAAGGCAATAATTACTATTTAATTTATAGAGAAAAGGGTGATCTATACATAGACATTTCCATTTCTAAAGTGCAAGTGATGTTTCTGGGTTGCTCTCATGCTCAGTGTGTCTGAGCTCTCCCCTAAGTCTGTGTCCTTTCATGTGATGAGACATATTTCATAAACAAAAAGTGCTCATCCATGTAAATACTATTCTTGCTTACTGAATTTACATCGGATCACAAATATGCTACAGTGAAAGAAAGACATGGTTAAATGACGATTACACTCACTAAGTTACTGCAGCCAGGTTTACCTACAAAAACCTGCAAAATTTCAAAAAGGAACATGACTACCATACAAGAAAGAGGTTGGCATTCCAATCAGGAATGTATTGTCAATTGTAGCTAGAGGAAAGAGAATTATTATTTTTTAATGCATGGCCACATTTAAATTAATATTTCCCTTGCTGCAGTGGATGGTCCTACAATCATACATAAATGATCACACTAATTGGACCTAGTGGGTTATAATGTTTCATTGTATTGATGGACAAAATTCTAAAGAATAAAGAAACGCTAATGTTTTTATAAACATAATGATAAATTATCTCTGGTAAGCAGGAACTTTAGGAAGATGTAAAAATAGAAAATATTTAGTCCATAACTTCAACCATACACATATGTTATATATACCTATTTCCTCATTATGTTAGTATAGCATCGAGCATAAAATCTTTAAAGTCTACAACATATTGCATGATGAGAAAATACATGATGAACCTTCATACTTTACAGAATTTTATCCATGGATCAAAGGACCAAATCGCCTTCAGCCATGCAGTCATTTTTCCATGCTACAAACTCTATGATAAATATAATGAATCTTTTACAGTCAAAATGCATTTAATATTTTTAAGATATTTAAAGGTTACAACAATGCTAATTCTTTTTAAGAAATTAAGAAATAGTGTGTTATTCACTTTTCAGATAATTAAATATTGGCTATAAATATTGTTTACCCTTCAACATTTATTTTCCCCATAAACATTTTTATCATGGGCTCTTTGCCTTAAATGCTGTTTTTCATTCACACACATACAGAATTTTATATGCAAATATATGGGATATATACATGTACTATATATACATACATATATATATAAGCATATAAACAAACACTTTTGTCTATAAAGTATAAGTATAAAGCATTATATGCACATATGTGTTTATATATATATTTCATATTGGACAATCAATTTAGCATAATCTTCATCAATAAATAAACAGTTTCAATAGATGGGAAAAACAACTTTATTTAGGTTTTTAAATTCATAAAGTCTTTACTTCATTAAAAGCTTTTAAGATAGAACTTTAAAATAGAGACTGAAATTGAGTACTATGTAAGATAACATACATAAATGAACATTACTGTAAACAATTATCAATCAGGTAGTTACTCAGTAAACGTATGTTAGATGTGTGTGTGTGTGTGTGTGTGTTTGTCTATATGAAGACTATAAATGTTTATATTGAAAGCCTGCACTAGTCCCTATCCTAACATGTTGTCTGTCTTCACAGTTCATCTATGTAGGAAAAGATTTATCACCCCTTTTTCTATGTATTTTTAATTCATGCATTCTCAGTTCTTCACTAACCATCAATATCATACACCATATATTACTTCTGGATTAACAATATTAACCATTGAACATAGGAAATACATTCTAGTTTGCAGACATAGATTTCTACAGAAGTGAAAAGAAAGCATATCAATGACAAATGAATTTCATATTTTCTATATTAAATGGATAAGAGACTTTAGCTTTTATTATTCAAGATAAAATTTTCATATATTTGTGAGGACATGGGGGAGCATCAATGGATCTCTTACTGAGAGTCTTCCACAGGTCCAGAGAGAGGACAAGAAACATATTAAAAGTGATACAATGATCTTTGCAGCTGTTTAAAACAGTGGTTCTCACCCTGTGAGTCATGATCTCCCCTGTGAAATCATGTATCAGATATCCTGAACATCAAATATTTACATTACAATTCATAACAGTAAAAATTATAGTTATGAAGTAACAACAAAATAATTTTATGACTGGACTAATTTTATGTAGTGACTAATTTTATGTCACTACAACATGTTGAACTATATTAAAGGGTCACAGCATTAGGAAGGTTGAAAACCACTTACTTGGAGAAACAGAAATTGTTTCACCTTTATTCTAAAACTTTTAAATACTAATCTTAAAAACATAGAATAAATATTTTTAAAAATGAATATTTTATAGAAATATTTTATTTGTAATTATCAAAGACTAGAGGTAATTAGAAATCATATGAACTATCAGACATTGCAAAAATGTGTATAAAGATTGTATATAACCTGGAATACTGTATAACTTTCAGTGAGGTGCTTTATCCTACCAGGATATTGCACATCTTCAATCCTAGCACTTGGGGTATGGAAGTAGGAATATCACAAGTTCAAAGCCACGCTCTGCCATGTAGCAAGTTCTATGCCAGCCTTTGTTACATGAAACTCTGTTCATAAAAGGAAACAATAAAAAAGTGTTCTTAGTTTTTAAAATATCGTAGGAATTAACCACAATATGAACAGTGGTATTGAGTCCTCTATAAAATGTTTTCTAAAATGTATTTGTATTAACTCATTAATGTATTTTGGTCATCTTCTCATATCATCATATTTGTAAAAATTCCTTATTAAAACTAACATTTTATACAGTATAGGTCCAAAGATTTTTTTTAATACCAAGTTTTTAATTTTAAACCAACTGGATATTGAACATTTTTATAAACTCCCTTGATATAATGTTCTCCTGACATTTTTAATTAGACTTCTCAGACCTGAAAACATCATTTACACAATAAAACATAAAAACAAAAAAAGTCAAAGAAAAATTCTTGTATTATAATATTAACTGGAAAAATTTAGTTAGAAAAGTTAATATATAACGTGACTTTCACTAATTTAAATATCTTTAAATATGTGGGAAAGATTTCAGAATGCTTTTACATCTTTAAGTCTGGAACTATCATAGTGTTGAGAACATGCTGAGAACAAACAAGTCTTGAGTGGCTGAGATGGTGGGTGGTTTTATGAATTTTAAGTTCCATGTACTCGTTGAAGTCTATAATTATATGTTTCCTTTACAAAACACAAAATTCTCACCTATCAATTCCTCTGACACAGCTCAATGTCTTGGATCCCAGGTAGCTGTTAGTTCCTAAAGACATAAAGCTATAAGCTTAAAGGTAGTATCTAGCTCAGCCATATTAAATTGTTGTTGATTTTAAATGGCTTCATGGATAATGCCTTTATCTGGAGCTTACCAAGTGTAGCCATTGTGCCCTGTGAGCAATCAAACTCTGAACTTTCTTAGACTTGACTAATGAGATCTCAGGAGCATTCCCCTGCCATTAGTAAATTTTGCTAAAAACAATTATTTCACTGAATATTAAGACAACTTCAACAGCATTTGAATTTAATTAACTTTGCCTTGAGTTGAACCACTATGCAAAACAAAATCAAAACAATTACTAATGAGTTTCAATATTTGATGACAAATGAGCTAAGAATATTTATGTGAAGTCTGGAAAGTAAGTATTTACATTAACATTTAGGTGTGTAACTGTGATTTTAAAAATGTCACTATAATATTTTATTTAGCAATCCATATTTCATTGTTACATTAAAATATTTTTCAGACATAATAAGCTTTAGTTATGATCTTTATTGTTATAACAGCAAATCACACCAGATATAATTTACAGTACTTCAAATGAGTCTTTGTCATACTAATTATTGACTTATATTATTGACATGGTAATGAAATAGTTTTCTTAGGGTTTTATTGCTAAGAAGAGACACCATGACTATGGCAACTCTTCTAAAGGCAAACATGTAATTGAGGCTGGCTTACAGTTTCAGAGGTTCAATCTGTTATCACACTGGTGAGAAGTATGGCAGCATCCATGCAGATGTGGTACAGTACAAGGAGCTGAGAGTTCTACATCTTGATCTAAAGCCAGCAGTAGGAGGCTGTCTTCTCAGGCAGTCAGAAGGAGGGTCTCTCTTCTGCACTGGGCAGAACTTAAGCATTAGGAGCCCTCAAAGCTTACCTACACAGTGACAGACTTCCTCCAACAAGGCCATATCTCCTCATAGTGCCATTTCCCATGGGCCAAGCTTATTCAAACCATCACATTGGTCAAATACTTTACTCCATTCAGAGTTTTAAAATACACTTTAGCCATTTATATTAAATCTACAGAACAGAATAACAATACTGATATTATCATATAACAGAACATCATCTGCCAAGACAAAAGCCATCTCCTGAATTCAGGTCCAATGCAATTTTATTCCCAGATTTTTGTCACTTGTAGTTGAATATGATATGGTACATTTGTGTTGTCATCCATTGTTAGGTACCTTGGACTTATCTACTAAAAGAAAGATATAGCAATATTTGAAATTACTTTTAATTAAATTCAAATAAATTCAGGCATATTACTAAATAAAATTACATGTATCTAGTTACATTCAAATAGGTTTCCTAAAAAGAAAAAGAAAAAAAACAAAGATGTGTTACTTTCTTGAAAAAATATGAGTGATATGTGGCAAGGTAAAGAAAGAAATAGTTAACATACCTGAGATCACATTACTAAATTTAGTAACTGTTCATCCAATCTGTATTGAAATGCGTGCAGGCATGAATAGAGATTACAAAAATCACTACTGTTTTCTATATAAAGTTAAAAGAATTAGGGAAGACACAGACTGTAGAGTAATGTTCAATTGAGTCATATTTATCCATAAAGACAACTTTATTTGTTTATAGTTTGTATTTTTGTTGTTTATTTTTTCATATATTACATTCTGATCTCCATTTCCATTCCCTCCTCTCTTCCCAGTCCCTCAATCCATCCATCCCTCCATTGTTTCCCTTCAGAAAATGGCAGGCCACCCAGGGATACCAACCAAATATGCTGTATCAAGTTACAATAAGCCTTGATACTTACCCTCATATTAAGACTGGAGAGGCAACCAGCGAGAGGAAATGGTCCCAAAAGCAGTCAAAAGAGCCAGAGACAGCCCCTGCTTCCACTCTTATGAGCCTCATAAGAAGACCAAACTACACAACCACAACATATGTGTAGATGGCTTAGAGCAAACCCATGGAAGCTCTCTTGACTGTTGGTACAGTCTCTGTGAGCCCCTATAAGTCCAGGTTAGTTGATTCTGTGGTGTGTGTGTATGTGCGTGTGTGTGTGTGTGTGTGTGTGCATGTGTGTGTGCGTGTGTGTGTGTGTGCAATGTACTACATTCCTTTTGCTTTCTGACCTACTAATTTTAATCAATTCACCTTCAGTGTGTGGGTGTGGCATAATCCCCCAGAGCCCCAGCATTATTTCACCAGGGGCTGAACCATTGAAGACAATGAGATCCCCTCCCCCAGCAGCAATCAGCAGGCTAGACTTTTCCAGGAAGGCATGAGCATCACGAGTATCAACTCTTCCATCTGTGAGTGACTGTTAATAATGGGTCTAATGTTTCATAGCTTTGGTCCCTACTTATAGATTCTTACATTTTACTCCCCTTCTTCTACAATATTTCTGAGAGTGGGATCAGGGATTATGGAACTTGCTTTGAGGGTCAAGTACTTAGAAGTATCTTATTTTCAGTCCCTTGACCAGATATAAAATTAAGTCTACATTAAATTCTGTTCATTAATACAGAGAAGCTGGCCAAGCTGACACTAGACTATGGTATAAACATAAATATCAGGAAGCAGTTTGACAACACAGCCATATAGGAAACAGAAGGCATGGTTTATTTTTCACCTCCTAGCCTGTCACCAATCATCACATCTTAGAACAAATGCCTTCTGTACCTTTTTCTCCTGCTTATAGGCCCCCTGCTGATGGGGTGGCTTAATAAGTTCAAGGCTAGATCAGAACATGTTTACATGTTGTGGGCCAATACTTACTCTGTCTTTGTTCAACTGACCCACACTAAATTAGGGAGGGTAGACTTCAAGAAACTTGCCAATATCCCAGTCTCCCCAAAAAAACTGAGCTTCAGCTTCCTGCATTCCACTACCCTACTGTGGAGTCATTTTCTATCCGGTATGTTTCCTCACTACCAATAAAGGCTTTTCTTCAGCTGCTGATTAGGGCTAATCCAGTTTATTGTATGTGAGATTTCTTTGCTGTTATTTGTAGAGAATGTTAGGTGCAGATGCTACATGGTTGTAAAGACAGCTGCACAACACAGTTTTGGCTGCAGGAACACTGTCGGATTGAATAATGCTTCCCAGGCTTTCTAGGATAGAGATGCCCTTGCTCTTTCTTGCATGCTTATTCATTTTGCCTTTTTCTATGCCATATTTGTCCTCAATACAACTTTGGTAAAAATTTCTGGGAAAGAGAAGATATTACTCGATGTCTATAACAACAAACCGCTCTGGCTCTGGCCATTAGAGCAGCCAACCCAGGCATAACAGGACAAAGGGTCTGGTTGTGGAGGTTGATTGACTTAGTTGGTTTTTGGGAAATTTTAGCCAACTCATGATGATTAATTTTACCAGGAAAAGTTGAAGCAGGAAATATTTTTTGAGAAACCTGATCGTTTAGTAGTAAAGAGAATTTAAGACTCCAAGGAAAAAGGAATAATTGGCCTGATTCACTAAGGACAGAGATGTTCATATAAAGTACAAGGGACAAAGTAGAGGATGAAATAGCTTGGTCTACTGGATTAGTCAGCAATGGTGAGAGTGCCATAAGGGGAGATCTCTAATAATAGAAAGTTTGATCCAAATATATAGGAAAAACCTGGAAGATATATTTATAGTAAAAGAGATAAAAATATGGGTAGAAGAGTATGGACCTTGCAGAGGCTGTTGGATTAGTGAATGGTCCTTCCTAGAAAGACTGGAACATACTGATTTGACTCCTTGGCATTTCCAGCCTAAGGAAGTTAGGATACAATTTTGAAGACATAGAATTTGGCTGTGAATGAGTTCTGGTGGAAGCTGAGAGATGAATTAATATGTATATGCAAAAGACTTTAAAAACCATTGTAAAAATAGATAATAAGATGTGCTTAATCAAGAGATTTTTCAAATTTAAGACAAGTTAAAAATATTAACATTACCCTGACCTGTTTGGCACCTATCATACTCATGCAGTAACCGCAGATTTATGTCCAGATGACTTGTGATTTGGAGGTTTCTCTTAGAGGTAAAAGTTAATGTATAACTTGCTTTTGCAGACACTGAACTGGACTTTACATGTGCATTGTGTTTCTGCTACCATGGTTATATTTTTTCCAGAAAAAATAATGGGTTTGGGGAAAATATTCAAAAGGTTTTTGAATATGTACTATTGTAATAAGACTGAGGTGAACTCAGAGGAGGGTGGAGAGGAGCCAGAGAGAGAGAGAAGTGAAGAAATGTGAAGATGAAGAAGAGAAGAAGAAGCAAAAGAAGAAGAAAACAGGAAGGGGAAGAGGAGAAGGAGAAGAACTTGAAAGCTGTCTCTAAGATAATTTTGTGACATCCATCATCCCATTCTCAAGAACCCCAGAATGATTGAGGCTGGTCCTCAGCAAGAGATGGAGATTTTTATCCTTGACATTAATTTTTAACTAGAAAAAAGGGAGAGTCATCAATTATCCTAGATGATAACAGTGTTGATGAGAATCAATGACTCTAAATGCTCAGTAATATCACTGATTCATATCAGCCTTCTCCTAGTCATGACTCATGGTACATAATGATAAAGGGGCCAGGAAGAATGTAGAAGACAGAGGATGGGAGAAGAACTATAAAATGCTATCTTCTGAACATAATATTGATGATACACAACATAAACTCATAGCAATTGTGAACACCTGCGAAAGCAATTTAAAAATGTCATCAAGTATTATACAGGGACTCTCAAGGCTTCACCTCTATCTGAAAAGAGATTGATAGTTGTCAGATGATAAAGGTGAGGCAATTTTCTTTGAATATGTGACTGCTATTAGGTTTCCCACAACCTAAAGAATAGTCCCAAACTCATTTGTACATGATTGGTGTTAATTGGAATCATGGGAATAATTATAATGATTATGATGATAATGATGATATAATAATTAATAAATAAATAATTATGTAAATCAGAAGTGACACAAAATTAGAGGTTCTAAGGAAATTGGAAGAATGTAATAAGGTCTCAAAGATCATGAGTGAGATTTCAGTGATTAAATAAAAGTATACTTTTAAAAACCTTTAGAAAAATTTAAATAAATAAATATTCAACACAATTCTTTTGTCTTTAACAGACCCAGGCTTTCAATTCATATGCATGTATTGAAAGATTCTTATCCTTTAAGACTTCTGTATGGGATTACTAGGGAAAGAAAAACATATTTCAGTGACATTGTGAAAATCATTTTAGCTGTATAATTTAAATGTTATAGAATTTATGGCAATCCCATAGAAACTATAGTATTTATATCACATTAAAAGTTGGACAGCTAAAATTAAATGCATAATAAACTCTGTGCCTCAAAACATCTACATTAAGAGATAGACTAAGAAAACTACTAACCTAAAACTATCTATATGTATATATGATATAGCTGTGGAGATCTGAAAAGACAAAGGGAAGAGCTAAGTATGGGAACAAAAGTTATGGGAGTATGACTTCAAGGGAATGGTAAGAATGAAACATATAAACTTTGAGAGTCAGCCTTTCAGTGCTTTCACAAAACACTTAACAGGATGGAGGAGTTGCCATCCCACAGTCAAAAACTCTAACCCAGAATTGTTCCTGTCTTAAAGAACTATAGGAACAAAAATGGAGAAAAGCTTGAGGAAAAGGAGGTCCAGTGAGAGGCCCAAATTGGAATCCAGCTCAAGGGAAGTCCCCAAGGCCTGACACTATTACTGAGGCTATGTTGTGCTTACAAACAGGGGCCTATCATGACTGCCCTCATAAAGGCTCAACATGTAGCTGAGTCAGATGCAGATATGTATACCCAAGAAATGGACAGAAGCTGCTGACCCCTGTGGTTGAATTAGGGAAAATCTGGTAGAAGCTAAGGAGGAGAGTGACCCTATAGGAAGACCTGCAGTCTCAACTAACCTGGACCCCTGAGATCTCTCAGACACTGAGCCACCAACTGCTGTGTCTTGACTCAGACAGAGAACATGCACCAAACCCTCAAGAAACTTGAGGCCCCAGGGAGTGGGGAGGTCTGGTGGAGTGAGGAGGTCTGGTGGAGTGGGGTTGGGGTTTAAGGATATCCTCTTGGAGTCAGGGGTATGGAATATGGAACAGTCATAGTGTAGACTAGAAGGGGGATAAAGTCTGTACTGTAAAAAAAAAAAGATTAAGGAATAAATAAAACAAAATAAAAAACACTTAACAGAAGTATTTTCCGTGAGGATAGG